>NW_004524594.1:9104761-9109343 GCF_000260255.1 Octodon degus
CTGAAAGTAGATGGAAAAGTCCTAATAAGATATTAGCAAACAGAAAGCAAAAAAATCGTGAAAAGGATTCTGCCTCATTACAAAGAAAGTTTTATTCTAGAGAATCAAAGGTGATTTCACATATGTAAATAAGTACATGTAACAGAAAGACGAAGCAAATAGCTCAGTGGATTAAAGTGACTGCAGGGGCTGGGAGTTCGATCCCAGGGCCTGCCGTGCCAGCCCCACCCCCAGACACACTGAGATGGCAATTGAGCCTGGAGGTGGTGGTGCGTTCCTGTAATCCTAGCTCTTTGAGGCTGTACACAGGAGGATCAGTACGAGTCTGATCTAGTAGTGAAACCATGAACACCCGGTAGACCCTTCCCTTACATAGAAAATGCAAAACAAATAAAAGAAAAAAAAGTACAAGTAGCAGACTCTTCTATAAAGAGTATTGAGGATGAAAAACCACATGACCATTCCATAAATTCTGAAAAACAATTATGGCAAAATACAAAACCCATTCAGGAGTTGTTCTTTTTTTTTCCCTTTAGAATAAGTGTCAGTATTCAGATTTAATTGAATTGTTAGCACTTTGTTGTAAATAAGTGAGTTTTGGGTTTTATTCTGGATACTCACTTTCAAAAGTTCTGCCATTATTGCCTAGGGGTGCAGACAGAATTCAGAGCCTGAGAAACAGTTTATGTAGAGAGAAGATCACATCTCTAGGGGGAGAGGTTGCTGGGTTAAGGCCTCACGCATTAATATACAAGTCTTTATGTGGGTTGTGGCCTGACCTGAGTCTCTATGAATCTTCAGTACCTCTCCACCTAGAAACAAATGTAACCGGATTTGAATATAAAATCTTCAGAATTAATTAAAACATATTGTTATTGTAGGCCCTGACTCTATATGACTAGCATCTGTAAATGATGGAGAAATCAGGAAAAACAGCTGCAGAGGAATTTCCATGGGAAAAGAGACAAACAAATGTAGACAAACTCAAGACAATTAAAGTAGGCTTCCGCAGAACAATATGTGAACTAAACCTGACCTCAGACGCTGTGCTGTTCTTTCTGGAGTGAGATGGAATCTCAGTGAAGTTTCGTTTTGCACCTCTCCAATTGCCAACGATGTTGAAGGTTTTTTTTTTCCACGTATTTATTTACTGTTTCTATTTCTTCATCTAAGAAGTGCCTATTTAACTTCAGTGAGCATGTGTAACTCCCTTAGAATATGTGAAATGTGCTAAAGACACAAGAGGAAGGAGACATATTAATAAATTGTGCTTAATAACTCAAGCTTCTGAAAATAAAATATAATGTCAAAGCTACGATTTCTCTAGCAACCAGGAAACTGAATTTTTTTTCCATTTATTTTGTCTGAAGTATCCATGTATACTGGATACTCCAAATACATGGATAATGTTTCCCATACATAGAAACATACCTTTCTTTCACTCTACCATTTCCATTGCAATATACTTCCAAGACAACCTCAAATTACATTTATTGCCTGCCTATATCAATTCTAACTCATAAAAACATGTGTGCAAAGAGTGAGTCCTATATTATTTTCTGTGATGTAAGAAACTAAAACATAATGAAAAATCTTGGAAGTTGCATACCAGTTCTGATATCTTGAAATATTAGATCAATTAAAATACCTGGTGTTTTCTACACATTTTAACTCAATATATATGGAGAGTGCAAACAAAATAAATGAAAGAAACATAGCAACCCTATTTGTTTACTGCTAAAGAATCAATAGATTTGAATATTTTGATTTATTTACACTTTTAAAAGCAAGCCACAATAGTAGGTGGGAAAGAGGAAGAGCACATAATGAACATGAGTGGTACTTAATTAAGCGCACATGAGAAATTTAATGTTTTACCTTTTCTATTATTTGGAGAAATCTAATATTTCAATGTGGTTAAGACAAGTTCTTATTACAATGACTTGGTTGCTGAAGGTGTTGAAAAAGAGGATGAACATTATTTAGAAAATATTCAAATGGAAATATCTCACATGTTTTTCCCATGAGAAGTTTTGACTTACAAAGAGCTTTGTAAAAATGTATTTTTCCAATTTTAATTATGTGACCATTAAAAAGAAAGGCTTTTCTTAGCAAGTAGCTCAATTACTTGGACTTTAATATGTCTAGAGAACCCAAAATAAGTTATTTTCTTTTTAATTCAAACTTGGCTCAGCTTTAGTCCTGTAGGAGATATGTTGGAAGACATTTCATCCTGAAAAGACAATAAGGATAACAATATTAAAGGTTTATGTTCTTCACTAATTATTTTTTCTATCCCCCATGACTAAAATTGCCTCTCGGTGAATTGTCCAAATACTTGCAGGTGCCAAATGTGTCAATTTTACACCTGCAGATTTCCAGCAATCTAACTTCAGTAAGTTTCATGCTGAAAAGAAGATCATGAGGGCAATCAAAACAGATGGACCCATAGAGGGTTGAAATCTGAAGACAAAAATGAAATAACAACAAAAGCAACAGCAACAGAAACCTGGCCATTGTTGCAATATGGTCCTCATCTTTCATTGGATTAAAGAATGCAGCAGGTATCTTCAGGATCAAATCTTGAACAGTTTTGTTAAAGTAGGAAACAATTCAACAGACTATGCAAGTAAATAGCCCCTCTAAAATAACATTGCATAATGATATATGATCTCAGATATTTCCACAAAACAGTAACTGTGGGTTCTTAAGGCCACCTCTCACCGTCACCATTGAGATTACCTTCTCTAAATTCATTATTTGGTTTATCCTTTCATCAGGTTCCATGAACTTTTCCTTCACTGATCACCTCATTACAGAATTTTCCTGTTTCTTTAACCATCATTTAACTTCCTCATTATCTCAAAAGGGGGCCAAGACAAGACAGCATGGTATAATGACTATCATGCAATGAAATTTAAGAACAGGTTTAAATGTCTTAACTATGCAAATAAGAATGTATGAAGTCCAGTTATATAGCTCAGTGGATTAAAGCGCCTGCAAGCAGGATCAGGGGCAGATGGTTCGATTCCCCAGGCCTTCAGTGCTGGTCACCATCCCCCCGGGGCGCAACGAGAGGGCAATTGAGTCTGGGCGTGTTGGTGCGTGCCTGTAATCCCAGCTCTTGGAGAGGCTGTAAACAAGAGAATCACTATGAGTTTAATTTAATAATGAGTCCCGAAATACCCTGTAGACCCTTCCCTAAAAGACAAAAACAAAAAAAGAAAGAAAGAAAAAGAAAGAAAGAAAGAAAGAAAGAAAGAAAGAAAGAAAGAAAGAAAGAAAGAAAGAAAAGTATGCATAGTACGAAGATATCCTTTGTGAAAGTTTATTAGTCCTAATTCACTAAAGAAAACAGCCAGGGTGTGTGTGTGTGTGTGTGTGTGTGTGTGTGTGTGTGTGTGCATAAATATATTTATGATAAGGAATTAGCCCACATAATAGATTTTGAGGGCAATGCCTGAACATCTTACATCTACAAGGTGCAGGAAAAAGGCAGCAGACAATGTAATTTGCTTTTCTGGGATTTTTTTTTTGGGGGGTAGGTCAACAGGATGTTCAGGGTCTCACTACTAGATCGGTTTCACAGTGACCTGCCTGTTTACATCCTCCCAAGAGCTGGGATTATGGGCATGTGCCACCACACCCAGTCTAAATTGCTGTCTCGATATAATAGGCCCAGTTGTGTCTCTGTAAGTATCACCCCCTAAAGTTCAAGAGATCATTTTACAGTGACATATGTGTACCAGCACATAACCAGATAATTCCTTCTGGTTAAATCTTAGAAAGGATAGGTATGTATATTAAAGACAATGGGTAAAGACAATGAAGGATAAACACATAATACAGTCCTACTCAGAAGGACAACTTTGAGTCATATATAGAAAAATGGATGTACCTTGAGAACATAAATGCTAGTTAAAGTAAGACAAAGAAATGAGGCCGGGGAGATAGTTCAGTAGAATAAGAGCTTGACTGGAAGCTCCATGTTCGGAGTTCAATCCCCGGCGCAAAAAAAAAAAAAAAAAAAAAGGAAAAAAACTTCCAAAAAAGACAAAGTTAAGTGCCATATGGTTTCTCTTATGTGAGAAATGAATACCTATATGTATGTTTTTTATTTTTATTAATTTTATTGAGAAAGAAATAGCAATGACACATTTTCAAAACAGGTCAGTAGAACAGTTACAAAAATTAATACATTGAATATTGTTATCTTCATAGTAGTTATTCAAAGTACAAGATGCAGACATGATATCTTGTCTAAATACTATTAGCATAAATCTCCTCATTGAACTAAGAGAAAGTAGCTGTATATCTATTCTATTTTGTATATACAAATATACATATATTTTTTTGACTATAAAATAGTCCTTTGTTTATATCCCCTTTTTTTGTTTAGTTTTGTCAGAGATGGGTATTGCATTGTCATTTAAATATAGTACATGCATGAATTCCACAAAATAATCCAATGAAGTTTAGTAGTCAATAGTAGTAGTGGGTTAACTGTGTAATTAGCAATGTCAAAAATTGTTGACTTGGGCCTTTTACAGCTCAGCATATAAATATGGCTTTACTTTTTATA
>NW_004524594.1:9110603-9112377 GCF_000260255.1 Octodon degus
GTCTGCAAACTTAAGTTGTTAACCCTCCAGAAGAGAAGCTTAATGATATTATTACCTTATAACATTGGTAGCTGAGCTTAACCTCACTATCTGTCTGTATATCAAACATGTTAGACATAACATGGAACTGGCATTTTCTATCAAGTATTGATATGTTAAACTTTAAATCCCTACAGAATGTGAAAATGAAAATAAAAAATATGTAAACAATAGGAATAATTTTTTACACAGAAATTTAGAAATCTAACCATATGCAGCATTGTAGCAAAAAAGTCCTATGACATTTTTTTCTTGTCACTTGTTTTCATGTATTACCCTTTTTTAAAAAACATAGATTTACTTGAGAGACAATATGACAGTAATTGGTATGTCATGACAAACTATGTAAATTTTGAATACCAGAGGGACAGACATTCCAAGCATGACCCTACCATTACACATTGCTCTCTTCAGTGCAGTTGCTAATTCACAGGTATCAGCATTTATAGTTAGTCAGGGTGAGAATCCTACCAATTAACTGCTAGTTTCAAAAACCTGCTGAAGATTCTCAGAATCATTGTCTTAACCATCTTGTGCATATAAATGCATGGCTTTGCCCCTATCTTGTTTCTAGCTTTTCTCCTTGTCCTCTCTTCCTTGTTTAATCCTTAAGTTCCTACTTTCCTTTTGATTGTATATCTATATCTATATCTATATCTATATCTATATCTATATCTATAACTAAAATAAAACTTGATTTAAAAGAGGGAAGAGATATGTTCTGTTTCAATGACAAAATAATCTGGAGATAGAGGATGACAGGGGCTAAGGGACGGGAAGGTAAAAAGATAAAGATATGATTTATTTGACATACATATATGTTCACAATGATTATATTTATTATGCATCATAAACATATAGTCATTAACAGAAGGTAAATAATAAAATAAAACAGCAAAATAAAATATGCCCAAGGTTATCTTGTGTAACTCACCCCATTTCTACTATCAGTTATTTCTTTAAGATCATCCCTTCTTTTGTTGGAAGCCAAGATCTGTCACTATTATGAAGATGTTACTGCTTCTGTGACCACTAGCTGACAATGCGTGACATAGAAATGAGAAATGTGGGGACAGCCTGCTCATGGCCCCCATTTTCTTTCTCTCTGACAGAAGCTTTCTTTCCCCTAATAAACATTTTCTACTCTAAAAAAAAATGACAAATGTGTGATTGTAATTATCAGAAATCTGTAATTTTGCTAAGCAAATTTTAACCTTATTTTATGTTGTTTAATAATGACTTTTGTAGCCTACATTCATGAATATTTACATTACGTTATTTTTATCCTGTAGTATTTTATTTTTAATAATTATTTACATTTTGATATTTTCCATATACACAATTATTTAAGCATCAAATTTTAATTTTTCCCCTAGTCATTTCTAATTAACTTAAAATGTATTAAAAATCATCATTTTTAATTATTATCTGAAAAGACACTTATCTTGAATGTAAAATGAACTATTGCAAATCAATAAAGACATACAATAATTTAACTGAAATCTAGTGAAGAAATTTCAGTGGTAGCTATAAAAAAGCACATCAAGCTATCAAAAAATATGTAAAAACTTGCTTCATTTCACTAGATTAAAAGCGAAGGAGGAGTACACTCACAGAAATAAGTACACATGTAACCAAAAGACGTATGCAGGAAGGGTAATAGTAGGTGTGATAGCCATCTTGCGAGAGAATTAAACATGGATTTGGATTTGCATGAAGAAATTGTTTATTTGAT
>NW_004524594.1:9113082-9117427 GCF_000260255.1 Octodon degus
TCATGTACCCTCTAAACCCTGACTCCTGTGAAGATCTGGAAAGATTGTGCAGCTCCTCACATGGAATCTAAAATAAAGAACAGCAATAAAGGTAATAATTACAGAGATTTTCTTCTTTGTAAATTTGTATTTCATGTACATTAATAATGATTTAATTCATAAGGATTAATGGCATTTTGATGAACACCAAGACAACTAATGCTTAATCTTATTATTATACAGTGCTTCTGCTTGAGATAACAGTTTGCAATCCTGGTATTAACAAAATCCATCAGGCTCTTCTATTCATGAATATTTAGAGGGAAAGATCTAGAATGCTGCATGCAAAATGTTCACTATGTATTTAAGATGCATTATTGTAAGAGAAAAAGTCTTCATTCATTTGCTAAAGACATAGTTGTCGATATGTTCAATTCGTTAGTCCTCCTTGAACTTTGGCAATTCAACTTATTTTATTTTGTATTTAATATTTGTAAAGTTTATTTGCCTAATAGCATATATGGTTCACTTTTCCAATATGTTTATTTTTTTTTAAATTTTATTTATGTGTGTGTGTGTGTGTGTGTGTGTGTGTGTGTGTGTGTGGCCAGCTCAGCCCACCAGGGGGCAGGGCTGGCTGGCATGTGGTGCAGGGGGATTGAACCGTGGTCCCTGTGCTTTGCTAAACTTGTTCTAAGTAGGTGTTTTAGACCACTGAGCCATCTCACCAGCCCAGTTTATAACCTAAACATAAAGACAATAAGAATGGTCCATCAGGAATTATTTTAATAGTAAAATTAATTTTGTGACTTTAACAACATAGTGAAAAAGTATCTTTTGATAACTGCCGAATTTCTTATCCTACAATATAGCTGGCAGTTTAGCATTCTCATTTTCTTCATTTTAATACCTTATGACTTCTTTTATAGGTTCAGAGTGAAAAAATCTGTACAAGGAAGAATCAAGTTAGTGATTATTAGAAGCTAGGAAGAAAAATTGGGTAGCAACTACTAATAAACATGGGGCTAATTCAGGGTCATGAAATGTTCAGGAATTAAATAATAAGTGTGATTCCTCAAATCTACACTCTCCTAAAAGTCAGTGAACTGGATAACTTACACCGGTGAATTTGCTGTATATGAGCTTTGTCTTAATAAAGCTGTCATTAAACATAAAATATATGTAAGAAGAAATATGTATGATGACTAAAAATAGTAGTTAACTATTAAATTAAATATCCAGTTGTCCATTAAAAATCTGGCCAATGTGAATGATGAATATATTCTACATCTAATGTGGCTGTCATAGTTAAAGAAATCAGGGCAAACGTCTGCTTCTGACATTTAGCCCGTATGTGACACTACACCAGGAATATAGTTTTGTCTACTCTGTTGAAGATTTGCTGCAAAACTCAGATAATCAATTTATTTTATTTAGTTGATATGAACTGGGGAGGAGACAATAGTCAAGAACCTCATATTGAATGTGGAACAAATAATTTTTAATTCCTAGCAATGGTTCTGGTGAATTTTGTTTGGCAGTAATGATATACAGTGAAACACTATCTGCATTGCCAAGCTGTTCATTGTGTGCACTCCTGGGCTAGAAGCCAAACAAGACACAAAGTAATAATAACTATTTTTAAAAGAATCAAGATAGATTGCATCATTCAACAAATAAAGACTAAAAGTGAATTTTTCCTTGCCATCATGATAATTCGTGGAGATAGGTCAGAAGGTGAAGAATGGATAGAACACAACTTACTGAATATTTTAATTTGATATTTCTTTATATTTGTTCTACTCTCTTATATATATGCAGTACTCCAATAATATGAAAGGATAATATGCTATTTTTCTTACATTGTCATCATTTTATAAGTAAATACTCTGAAAACAGAAAAAAATGATTGGAATTTTGCTCATAATATAATATGCTTCAGCTTTTTCTGAAAATATTTGAGGGCCTCAATGAGCTGGCATCCATTGTCCCTATAATTCTTCCATTTTCCATTATAATGAAAAAAGTGCAAATTAATCTTAAGGAGTAAAGTATTGCAAATTAATCTCCATAAATGCATTTCTGGAATTCCTTATAACAACAACAACATTTGAGAGAGAAGCCATAGTTACTTAATGAGTTGCATTTATATATGGAATATAACATGGTTGATCAAAAGAAGCAAAATCTTTTTGGAAGGTTATTTCCTCTATCCTAGTCTTTAAATACTAAGCAAATGTAGAATTGCAGTGATAACAACTCTACACCTAATAACCTAATTAATTAGGCTAAGATGTATGAGCAGGTCATTATAATGTAAAACTACCCATGTTTATAAAGCCAAATATATAATAGATAAAATTCTAAATTGAATTTCCTGTTTAATCAGGACAGTAAACTTGTCACAGCTGGAGTTTTGTTTTACATTGTGCCTCCACAGCCCCTATCTCTACAGGTGACATTACTTTCCTAGAACTGTAGGGTTGGTTTGCTTGTTTCTTTGTTTTGTTTTGTATTTGTTTTGGTTTGTTCGGTAGGAATCTTAGAACCGTAGTTTCATTGAGACAAAGCTTTTGTGCAACTTATGGAAAAAAATTGTAGAAAGTAAAGATTTTATTTCTAGGCTCCCTGAATATTTCTAAAGGAAAATAATTTCTAAAAG
Organism: Octodon degus; assembly: GCF_000260255.1. NCBI lineage: Eukaryota > Metazoa > Chordata > Mammalia > Rodentia > Octodontidae > Octodon > Octodon degus. The sequence goes on from NW_004524594.1 coordinate 9,115,724, forward strand.
TGTGAAAGGCAAGGGGTGAGCACTACATAACATACAGTTTGTTGTTATGAGTCCTGAAGATTTTTTATTGCCTACAAATGAGAAAGGAAAGTAGGGATGAATTTATTTCTGTCATCGAAAGGTAATGCTGCTCCTTTATCACTTTCATTGGAGCAAGACTTCTTGCCTCTTTGCAGGGACAGTTAAATGCCAACATCACCCAGGAAACCTTTTATTCTTCTACTGAACCAAAACAATGAAACTAACATTAATTTGATGCCTTGGAGATGTTTCACTAGTAAGCTTTTCTGCTCTTATTGACCAACACAAATTTAAAGCAGATGTGTGAAGAAACTTTGGTAGTAATTTACGGTTATAATTATGTGTTAGAACATTGCACTAGAACATTGACTTATAATTACCTTCTTGGAAAATTTAAACACAATTTAATTAAGAGATTGTGACTGGTAACTGTCATCACTCTCGTGGTATTCCTAAAAGAGATTTTTTTAAATTCTAAAGCTTATTTTAGAGAACAGGAAAACACTAAAGTGTTTTCAATGTCCTCATTCTTTTATTTATGTTGTAACATACGTAGTATAGAAATTTTCTCTAACTGTTTGAAATTAAATATGGGCTGCAAAAAAGAAAAACTAGTTAAATTTCTTTGGTTTTCCTGGCAATTAAGATAAAAACAAATGGTTCCAGAACAGAAATTATACAAATATTCTTATGTGTGTAGACATATTTAAAAGTAGAATACCTTAGAGGCAATTAGATAAAATGTGTTTTAAAAATATTCAAAGTCCTGCTGATCACCGGATTGAACAGATAATGTTACTAGATGAAATTAAAACTCATAGGCCTGGTTAATAAAATTCCCACATTGTGTCAGCATGGAAGCATACTTGTCATATTCTGTTATTATTGTAAGCACACTATGATCTTCATAAGCACTCTGGCAGCTTGGTTGATTACACAAAATAATGCTTCAAGAATGTAGTAAGTATGCTTAAAGTAAAGAAGGCAAATTTCCTACCACTACTGAAAATTTCTTGAATTACATGAAGTGAACTAGAAATTTCTTTGAGTGAGATTCACATCTTTACTTCTATTTGTTTGCTGTCTCTCTTTCTTTTTCTCTCCCTCTCTGTCTCTGTATCTCTGTGTCTGAATCTGTGTCTGTCTCTCTCTATCTCTGTCTCTGTCTCTCTCTCCCTCTTTCTCCTTCTCTCTTTGTCTCTCTCCCTTTCTCTCCTCACACATATGCAAAATGCTATGAATAGTTGAGTTTTAAAAATTATTATAGTAAAGGATATATTGGCATTAATCTTCCTTAGAATGCTCCCCTTTGCTTCAGACATGCTTGTCCCATTGTCTTTACTAGTTCCTGAAGCAATTCTAGAAGTTGTCTTTCATTAGTGTCTGTGGTTGTGGTTCTGTTGCTGCCTCAGTGTTCTAAATCGATCCATGACGCTCAACTTTCACAGACATTGACTTTCTTTTTATTATTATTTCTTTATTTATGTGGTACAGGGTCTCACTACACAGCTTGAACTCATAGTGATCTTCTTGTTTCAACCTTCCCAGTGCTGGGATTAGAGGTGGGCACCACCATACCTGCTTTCAGTGGCTGGCACAGTATGCCCGGGGTTCCAGGGCTGGCTGTGCATATGGTATCGGTGATTAAATCCAGGCCCTTGTGCTGACCTAAATAGGTGCTTA
>NW_004524594.1:9127748-9130550 GCF_000260255.1 Octodon degus
GAGTGGGAGGGGTTGGGGAGGTACGGGGAGGGGTGGGGGACAGCCGGAGGGGGTGGGAGAGGGTCAGGCCCATGCTGCCGCCTGGGCTGGGACTGGTCCCGCCGGCGCAGGGTAGCAGGAAGCTCTCCACACACTCACTGGACCTGGACTAGGATTGCGTCTGGGGCTTCCCGGAAGTCCGCAGAATTTCCTACTTGGCAGGAGGGTGGGGAGGTATGGCAGAGTGGGGTGGGGTGGCCCGAGGGTGTGGGAGAGGGTCCGGCCCACGCTGCGCCTGGGCTGTGACTGGTCCCGCCGGCGCAGGGTAGCAGGAAACTCTCAGCACACTTACCGGACCTGGTCTAGGACTGGGTCTGGGGGCTCCCGGAACAAGGCAGAAAATCCTACTGGGCGGGAGGGGTGGGGGAGGCACTGCAGAGTGGTGGGGTGGTGGCCCGAGGGGCTGGGAGAGGGTCTGGCCCACGCTGTGCCTGGGCTGGGACTGGTCCCGCCGGCACAGGGTAGCACGAAACTCTCCACACACTCACCGGACCTGGGCTAGGACTAAGCCTTTTAATTTTTTCAGACTAAGTTTTGTATGTAAGTTGCCAAAATCAAAGAAAGCAAGAAAACATGATTTTAAAAAATAAAGAAAAGAAAAATGGAGAGAGCAGCCCATATATGTACAAAGTATAATAATTTACAGATGAACAATTCTATAGAGAAGTGCAAGGTTAAATATGTAGACTTTTAAATTGGCCTAAATCAATGAACACTAAGAATCAACTCAGATTCTTAGAACAAATGTGAAATTACTTTTCCACTGGTGTGTACTGTTATATGTTATGATTATCATGTGTGGAAAGAATTCTACCTCAGATAATGACAGATCATAACCATTTATCAAAGGTATGTCACCATTTAGAATTTTTTATGTTCCCCTTTCTCTAATTTGGAAGTGTTTCTCCTTTACACTTTGCTTTATACATTGCTAAACCAGTAGAAAGTATGTTGCATGGTACACATTTAGAAAATAAATGTGGTATTGGGGATCTAATGAGGCAGGAACCCTCATAGAAGAACTGTCAACCCTTTATGACCCTAATTTCAATAGCTGAAATAATGTTGGCACTGGCAGCAAAGAAATCGTATTAGTTCTAGCTTCCCCAGAGACAATATCTCCAATCAAAATTGATCATCTTTTTCATGCTGTATTCACCCAGAATTGTTAATAGAAAATCTACTATTCACTCAATTCCTTCACCTACTTCTCAGCAACCCCTTAATTTTCAAGTAAATAACATATTAAAGATTAATCAGAAGAAAGAGTAACTTGGAATTTAGAGGAAAAATAAAAGTAAAATATTGCAAACTAAGTTACAAAAAACTGTGTCCAGTAATAGGTTTAAATTTTAGACACTGGTAGGAGGAAAGAATTAAGAAATGTCTCTCTCTGACATTTAAAATTTCAAAATAAGTCTATCTCTAGTTCAAATATGGGGCCTAAGGCAAGATTTCCTCAGTGGACTGAACAAAGTTCTTCTCAGTTTCTGCCCATAACATTTGTATGATGAAATGGCATGGCACAAACATGGTGTGTGTATGTGTATTACAGGCTAAATAAAATACTAAATAATGTTTGCTTTCTTATTTTCACACACAATTTCAAAGAGCTTGAAAGGTCAAGTAAAAGCTTGGGATTTCCAAGGTCCTTCATTCACTACCCAAGGACAGCTAGCACTGGGCTGTCCAATCTAATGAAGCTTTAGTTTTATCACACACATTGCATATGTCTCTTCCAGGGGTGTCAAGCTATGTGGAATCTTACGTATAATATAGCCAACACATAGGCTCAGGTATGTGCTTTAGATATTACTTTCTCATAAAAGGGGAAGGCATTCTTTTATTATTTACCCTAGAACAATCTAGAAATACAGGCCATGTGATGTGGTGGCCATAGTCCTTTGAACTCCGTGGAACTCCCTCCTCTTAGGTTACACACTATCATAAGAAGTCCAGGGAGGAATCTTCTATTTTAAGCCTTAGGGATAAGAGCACTCATTAGAGATTCTGTTTTCTGGTCTACAGCCATTCTAGGAGATAGGGTGTCTCACCTCTATAGGGAGAAATCCTGGAGAAGGCCCTGTGACTTTAGCCTGTTTTTTGAGCACTACTGTCATCCAGAGAGCTGGCCTATGATAGGGCAGGAGAGTGTGAATGATAATTGTAGAGACCCTACAAGAAACTCTAACAAATACATCAATAATAACACTATGTATTGAATTTTAAATTGTGGTATTTTAAAATGCATTCTTCCTACTTCCTTAAAGACAATAACATAACATCATGGCATCTCACCTGTCACTGTTTTATCCACCTTATTTTCCCATGCTTTTCTCTCCAAACCCAAGGCATATCATAGTTTTATCAAAAGAAAAGCAATACAGTGCAAGAGGGAGTGCTGAATTTAAAGTCCAGCAAACAGTTTCTCTAACATTGCTTTAGTCATTTCAGAGATTCATATGCTAGGAAAATCAAACTATGTATTCAATCTTCCATTCATTATCCATAAAAGAAAATATTAATATCTATTTATATGAATTTGTTATGTGAATTTAAGATGATATTGCTTTAAATGTGTATCTGCAGCCATGGCATAAAAAGAAATAGTAAATATCGTTTGCATGTCAAAATCCCTTTATACAATTTTGAAGCCATCAGATTATAAGATCTGTAAGGCCAAAATAGGTTTTTTAATCTTTGCTGTAGATTAATCCTCCTTCTTAACTGAAAAAATATATGATTGAAATCAAAGTTAAGAAT
>NW_004524594.1:9130650-9132397 GCF_000260255.1 Octodon degus
CCCAGACAGTGTTGGGTGTAGATTACTGTAATTTTTATAGATATTTACTTTAATTTTTACTCCATGTGATCAACTGGGTAAGGTACACCCGCTTTTGACCTAAGAGCTTCATCCTGCTCTACATAACACACTTTCCTAGCATGGGTTAATCTTCCAGAATTATAGTTTTGGAGGAAGAATATCTTCATTTACTATCTTTTCCATTGTTTGATCAAATAATTTAATATTCATAGTGAAGTTATAAAGAAACTTCACAATCTGATACTTTTTACTGCCATGCAAACTCCCACTGTTCAACTTTGTATATTCTAGATGAATGTCATTTACTCAGTTTTTGGCTGTTTTCAGAAGGAAGGAACTTTTCAGATGCCTTTCAACAGTATCCCTTCATCAGTGAGTAGCTCGCTTTTCACAGACACATTGCCACATTTTGCTCCATTTGTAAAAATACACTTTTATATCTAAAATGGAGCATTTTTAAGGTAAGTTGTGTCCTACTGTTCAGAGGAGGAGCTCACTTGGTGCACAGCAAGTCGGACATGAGTGCCTTTAGGGTGGACATAGGACATGCAATGCTAAACGATCACTAGGGACAGATCTTGTCCTGCAATCAATATCCACAACCTTGTGAGGCGAGAAGAGCACTCGATCAGGGATGTAAACAACTGAATCCAAGCAGCCACAGAAAACTAAAGGAATAGCAATTGAAAATTGCAATAACCACGGAGGCCTTTATAGACAATTTGGGACACAGTGTGATGGTGATTGTAGTATGTTCATCATTCTCTTATAATGTTTTTATGAGATTTTTAATTACTTTTTGTGTGCTGCTGCAAACAATCTAGCGTTCAAAAATGCTCCAAATGCAAAATGTGGGGACCACTGCCCAGCCAACCCCCTTTCCCTGGAAGCAGTGCCGCTATTAGCTTGTTGTTCTGTGCTCTCTCATGTTTCAAATTTTCCTCCTAAAAATCAATTTTGTTATCAACATTTCATGTGGACATTTTTTTTTTTTTTCATTTAATGTATTTGGTACAGGTTCTCACCATGTATCTTGGACTTCTAGTGATCCTCCTGTTTTCAGCCTCCCAAGCACTGGGATTACAGGCATGCACCACCACACCTGGATTTAGTGGCCTGCTCAGTGGGCTCTAGGGATGGGTCTAGGGCAGCATGCAGAATTGGGGATTGAATCTCCATCCCTGCACTTGCCAAAGCAGGTGCTTTGTCTTCTGAGCTAGCTCACTGGCCCTCATGTGGACATTTCTATTCAATTTGTTTTATTAGATTTTTTTTTACAATTCTCTTTATGTTTATTTTTCATTTTATTCATAGAACTGAACTCATATGTGCATGGATCTCATAATAATCATTTTCATTTCTGCATTCTCAATACATTCACAGGTCATGACACATAGTGAGACTTGAAAAAATTTGTTTTATATATCTTTACATTAAATATTAATGGATATACATTTTTACCTGAAAATAATTATATTTATATTTCTAAAATCAATAATCTCCAAATACTTTATATAGCTATAACACTGCTTTAATTTTTCTATGTTCATTAATTCTTTTTTCTGAGTAGATTTTTATTGGTATATTTTTTCCATAAATTTATTGAGAAACAAATAGCAATGAGACAGTTTCAAACGAAACTGGTAGGACAGTTTCAATAATTAACACATTGTATACATTCTTCCTAGTGGTTAATTGCTGTACAAGATGCAGACATGATATCCTA
>NW_004524594.1:9132797-9134281 GCF_000260255.1 Octodon degus
ATTTATCCTCAGATCCTGTACCTCAGATTGTAGAACCTTTGTCAGTGTCAGCCTTGTGGATGAGTCACGGCTATTGCTTGGCCAATGTGCTCTCTGCGAAAGCCTGAGAAAATGGTTTCTTTCCATATGACTCTCCTTGGGCACACTCTACATCATTGATCACTTTCCTCTTTGGCCCCATAATCTCCTTGATCAGAAAATTTGTGACACTACTGAGTTACATGACGTTATAGTACAAGTTTTCATGTGTCCTGAGTCTTAATTGACCTTAGAAGGCTAGGGCCAAAATGTTGGTGGCAAATTTTAGATATAAACAATGATCAAATTAATTATAGGGAATTTGGACCTCTACACAATGTAACTTTTCCCGCCCCTATTACCATACCCTTCCTTCAGGCCTCGCTCCCCATTTACAAAAGCTCTGTTTTTGTGATTTTCTTCTTTTTAAAAACTGGTATCTTATTTTCAGAATCATTTAATTGTTTCAGGCCCCATCTGTATATACTATTGCTACAGATGTGAGGATATCTATTCAATTTTTTTGCTGTATTATCATATTCATTCCATATTTATCATAATTACATAAGATTTATTTTAGTTTTAGGCATAATTTTGACATCTTAGTTGCTACCTTAGTTACATTTTTCACCGCTGATATAAAATACCAAACATCCAAATTTAGTGGGGGACACAGATAGTAGAGTTTTCAGTCCCTAATCACTTGGCTCCAAGGCATGGTGACTGGGCAGAAGGCAACTGTTCATGGCAATGGAAGACAACAAAAACAACAAGAAGGTTAAGATGATATTTTTTTTCTGTCCTGTATGTTGTATGCAGGCTATCTGCTCTAGGGTAGGTGTAGCACTTACATCCTTAAATACAGCATGACACACTCTATATTCAGCCCATGAAGAAGTTCTGTGACCACATGAGACTTTGTGGAGACATCTAGACAAAAACCATGATAATATTCTTTTGAAAACTTCAAAGTTTAAGTATATAGTATAATTACACGTTTTATGTTTCCTCTGTCATTTTTAGTAGAAATGACAAATCTATGTCATGAAACATTTTTCCATGAATTTATAGTTTTCCTTACCTTATTTCATTTATTCTTTTTTTTTGTTTTCTTTTGTTTTTCTTTTCAAAGTTTTATTGATAAACATATAGCAATGAGACAGTTTCAAATCAAATCAAAAGTACAGTTTCAACAAATAATACACTGCATACATTCTTCTCAGTGGTTAATTGCTGTACAAGATGCAGACTTGTGATCCTACTTACAAACACCATTAGAAAAAACCATTCTATTCATTAAGAGAATGCAACTATATATCTGTCCCAACCACTTTGAGTACACAGATACAAAATGGACATTCATAGTTATACCCCAATTTTTTTAAAGTTCCGTTGTTGAATATTATAGGTGTGTAAACTCAGCAAAATATTCTAAAAGAGTACAGAAGGCCATAATATCATTGGGT
>NW_004524594.1:9142226-9147840 GCF_000260255.1 Octodon degus
AGTCATCTCCCTGGCCCCTGTACTTCTTTTCTTTCTTTCTTTTTTTTTTTTTTTTTATGAATTTAGTACAAGGTCTACAGGATATCACTACATAGAGTGGTTTCATAACGATTCTCCTGTTTTTGGCCTCACAAGTGCTGGGATTACAGGCATGCGCCACCACACCCAGTCTCAGTTGCTGTCTCAGCACGCCCCAGGAGAGGGGCCAACATGGCATGCCAGGGATCAAACCCCAGCTGCTGTGTTCTGTCTTAAGCAGGCACTTGAGTCCATGCTGAGCTATCTGGCCAGGCCTCATATGTACTTCTTTTGCTTATTTCAATAAGCAAGCAAACTCAATTGGAAAAACCTTCACTAGCCTGACTATTTTCAAACAGTAGGCCAAGGCCATTTGGACAAATTTATGTAGTACCTACACTATCCCAGCCATGTTAAAAGCAAAGGTTATAAGATCTGTTGTGTTCTTAATACAGCTGAGATGGCCATTTATGTCCCCAGGTTAGGGTTATGAGCCTCTTTATCAATTTATCTAGATTTGCTTTTTCTATTGAGTATCCTATGTTCATAAATAATATTGTTCCTAACAATTATGGATTTGATAAATAAACTCTGCCAGACTATAGGCTTGTAAAAATCCCCACAAAAACTTCATATAAAAAGTACGTCAACAGGGAGATTTATCTAGCAATGGTCTACTCCATCTCAAATTAATACCACTCATGATATTAACCACCAACAGTTCATCTACTATGGCACGATAGACTCTAAACACTAAAATTTCTGCAAAATTGTTGGAGTGTAAAAGAAAAAACAATTCATTTGTTGCAACCCTACTGTTATGGCTTGTATCTAGTTGTTATCCCAAAGCCTCATATGGTGAGACTTTTCAGAGTTGGCTGGCTCTAATGTGTGTAACATTGGGATCAAGGGTCATTGATTACTAAATTAGTCAGCTGATTGGGTTAGCATAGTTCCAGGTTTGGGGAGTGGGAAGGCCTATCCTTGGGGCAGGTGGCACCATCCAAAGGGCAGGAAGCCTAGATGAACATAATAGGACAGAAACAAGGCAGGCCTGTTGATGTTTCTCTGCTACTTCACAGCTGTTCGGCCTTCAGCCTGCCATGAACTGTTTGTCCTCTGCCTTGTCGCCCAGCCTTGAAGCCAGTCATCAATGAACTGATTCCTCTGCAAACTGTGAGCTGAAATAAACTTTTCCTCCTTTAACTTTGGGTGCCAGGTATTTTGTCTCCATGATAAGAAAAAGTAACTAAGACACCTAGGAAAACAGGAAGAAAAACCAGGAGGGTAGGAAAGATGGGCTCTTCTGTACCACTGCTGGATAATAAATAGCAAACTCTGCCAGACTACAGCCTTGTAAAACAGCCACCACAACTTTATATGAAAAGTTGATCAGGGAGATCTACCTAACAATGGCCTACTCCACCTCAATTAATACCACTTATGATGTTAACCACTGATTAAATATTACAGTTTGATATAACCAGTGATTAAAGGTTATAGTTTGATGTAATCTTCCTCCTGTTTTCTTTACAATTTACTTGCTTTTCCTTGCTCTTCTTTAAAATGTTTACAGCTTTCAGTAACTCTGTGGTCCTATTAAAATGTTCTACTGTTTGCAAATACATAGCATTCTGTGGCAAAACTTTTCTCTGGCACTCTTTTCCCAGGTTGCCCCTTTAATGGCTAACATGCTAATGTTTTTGTTTTTTTTTTTCACAGCTCAAAATACATTTTTAAGTCATTATCTCATTTTAAAATGATAAAGTATTACTACATTTTCCTGTAAAAATAATGAAATTAGAGACAACCTAATAACTGCTCCAAAATATTTAACTTGCAAGGTACAGATCAGTTTCTCAGACTTAGGTATTTATGAACTGATTTCTTTAATGTTATAAATTTTGGTAGATTCTGGTACTTTTAATTTTCTTATTAATTACAGACTAAGAGAAAATATCTTACAAAGACGGATGTAACATTTTCTTGAAGGTTCAGTAAATAGCAACCCACTTTTCCACCAAGCTGTACTTCAACTGAAAACTGACACTATGAATGAGACTTAGGATCACAAGCCAGTTGCAGTCATTAATATTGAAGCAAACAATTAGACAATGATTCCTTCTTTACTCCAGAATTATCCCATAGAATAGCTCTTTAATAAGACACATGGCTTGCAGGAGCAGGGCATATCTTCATTATTTAAGCAAACTTGCTCCCAAGAAGAAAGAGAAACAGTGGTGTGGGCTGAGAAGCAGAAATTCTTCTTTCAAACTCAGCAATCAACTGAACTCTTCACATTTTTAGACTAATGGTTAGAATAGTAGATTTTCTTTTTTAATTTTAGACAAGAGTCTACAGGGTGTTCAGGGTCTCACTACTAGTTCAGACTTGTAGTGATCCGCCTGTGTACAACCTCCCAAGAGCTGGGATTACAGGCATGCACCACCATGCCCAGTCTCAATTGCCATCTCAGCATGCCCCGGGGGTGGGGCCAGCAGGACAGATCAGGTGGTTGAACCCTTGGCCCTTGCACCTGCTTGCACGTGCTTTAATCCTCTGAGCTATTTGGCCGGCCCTAGAATGTACAATGAAAAGGGTCCCCTGTGTTACAGAATAGAGCCTTGTGCAGAAAAGAAAACATAAGGAGTTGAGACTGCTTAAACATCAAGTATTCTTCTTCTCAATAGACTCATCAGTCAATTCTTTGGAAGAAGTGCATAGTTCTGTCCTGAATGAAGGAATAGGTAGCTGGTTTTTCACAACCCTGCTAATGTTTCCCTTCTAATGTTAGCCACTGTTTCCTACGACTGTTGTTGAAATATGAAGACATTTGCCTTCCAAGCATTCCAAAATTTTTCAGAACAATTGTTAATGAAATTAAGCCCTATGTCATTGTAAACCGACAGATTAAACTTTTGCTGTACTTTTTTATATTTAATTGAGTTTAAATATTCAGCCATAAGTTCAGTTTTCCTTATCATTATGAAATGTCTCCTAAAATAAAATACATAAAACCCCTCAAAATTAAGATGCTAGCAAAATGGATCAGAAGCACTTCCATAAATGGGAAAATCTTAATTGGAAAAATCTTTTCTTCTTTAGAAGTAATTAGAACATTGCGAAGAAATTGCCAAAAGTCAACTGTTTCATCATTGGAGAATTAGCTAAAAATGTACATCGATCCAAAAAATATTTACTCAGGCAAAAAATTGTTAAAGCTCAGTAAGACGAGTGAGCGTTGTGGTACATCGATTTCCTGTATCACGGCATGGAAACCCAGCGGACTCAAGTCACCTTGGTCTGTGAAAAGGATAACCTCGGAGCTGTGGTTGGAAGTGAGCTGGGTTTGGCACATGTAAATGTGGTCCAACCCAGAAAATTACGGCTGTAGATTCTGTCAGACAGCTGCCTTGTAAAGAGTCATTCCCAGTTCTTTAGTTATGGAGAATCCAAGGTGAAGGTCTACATCAAGGTACATTTTCAAGGAGACAATGTTAAAGGTAGCAAAGTTATATGGTTTAGCTTGTAGAAGAAATTCTCAGTAATATTAAGATAAATTTCTCTCAAAAACTATAAGTGCATGAAACCTTAAAAAGGCATATACAAGTACAGGCATGGTGGTGCTTGTCTGTGACCTCAGTGCTGGGGAGGCTGAAAATAGGACCACTATGAGTCCGAGCTGTGTAGTGAAACCGTGTGGCAAATACATTAAAACAAACAAGCCAACGAACAAACAAATGGCATGTACTCATTGCTGGAAAGAAAGGAGTGCAAATAATGATTTCTAGAAAAAAAAGGTAAATTGCCTTTCAAAAATTGGTTTATGACATTTCCAGAGTAAACAACAGCAATAACAAAAAGAAAAAAAATCTAACAAACAAAAACAGAAATTATCACCTGTTCTACAAGAAGTACTGAAAGGGGTGTTCAAGGTTAAAATAAAAGCACACTGCATTTTAAGATTCTGTCTACAGAAAAAATATAAACATTGTCAAAGATATATATATATATATATATATATATATATATATATAATTTTTTTTTGGTTATTTGGTACAGTGGTACAGGGTTTTACTATGCAGCTTAAACAGACTCATAGTGATCCTGCTGTTCCTCCAGTTTTCAGCCTTCTCAGCACTGGGATTATGGGTGTGCACCATGATGTTGGGAGTCAATGGCTGGCTCACTGCCCAGAGGCAGGTCCTGCACAGCATGTGATACCTAGAATCAAACCCAGGTCCCTATGCTTGCCTAAGCAGGCACTTGGTCCACGGAGCCATCTTGCTGGTCCTATATTAACAAATTTGAAGGGTGTAAAAAGAAGTATAAAAATTTAGAGGATGGTAAAATATATTTGATTTTAAGTCTTATGTGTGTGATACAAAACATATTTATGTAAATCAATATCTTTAAAATGACTGCAGGGAACACCACTAAAATGTGTGTGATCAGGGTACCACTCAAAGGAAGGCAGAGTTGCAGCAAAGCAAAGTTCTGAAATACTATTGAAATTATCGTGATAAGAAATCAAATTAAATTGAATGCTTAAATGTTAATTGTAACCTCAAGAAAAGAAAAAAGAAAATCATTCTGAAACCATTTTGAAATAAGCAAGAAGATAATTTCAAAAGCATAAAAGAAATATGTATTCAATAGAAGAGGAAATAAGAAATAAATGCATAAAAAAGACAATGAGAAAGAAAACATTAGAAACAGTAAGTATAAATCACAACTGTATCAGTGATTAAATTAAATACAAGTAGTTTAAAACTACAGTAGATAAAAACAGATTCACATGCTCAATGTTTTCAAAATGGTTTGATTTTGTGAGTGTACAAAAACATAACATTAAAAGTATAAAATAGGTGAAAGTGAAAAAATATCAAAATATACACTACAAACAAAAAAGCAAAGAGATGAGATCATTTACAACCAGTGGAGGTAGATTTCCCAACCCCCCCAAAAAATGTGCTTCTAAAATGACTTTTGTATTGAAGATCATTGCAGCTCCCAGGCATAACAATCACAATAATTTCTGACAGAGCCAAAGTGCCTCAAAAACTAAGAAAAGAATGAATAACCAGAGTTAAACTGCAAAATGACCAACTAAAAAGTAATAGAGACAGCATCTTTCAATACAGGAAACAGCTAAACGAATCCACAAGGAAATAAAAGTCTGAAAGAAGAATCTAAACTGCTAATGATATAATAAACATCTAAATGTTTATTACACATGATGAAAAAATGCGACAGTATGCATAGTTTTCTAGGTAGGTGTGTCTATGCATACATTTATATTTGTAAATGGCCAGTGTATAAACAAATGATAGGATAAGTCTCCATAAAGTTAAATCCTTCTGAAATCAGTAAAAATGTATTGTATGGCCACAATAAAGTAATTTACAATTATATACTGAAATATTTAGTAAATTCAAGAATACATACAATTAAACAACATGCAATTTTTAGTTTGAAGCAAGATATCAATATCTAATTGGTCAAGATGTAAATTATACTGAAGTTTAAAATTAATTTGAGATGAATGAAAATGACATATAAAAGATCCAAGCTAAACTAGCTACTAAAAGAAAAT
>NW_004524594.1:9148120-9178653 GCF_000260255.1 Octodon degus
GAAGACAAAATTTAGTTACAGGAAAATATTTCCAAAAATCAGTAAGGCTTTTCTTCTCTCTCTCTCTCTCTCTCTCTCTCTCTCTCTCTCTCTCTCTCCTTTTCCTTTTATTTTAATTTGGCAGTAAAAGGGGATTAAAACCAGGAACTTCACACTTTGCATTGAACTATATCTGTGGCCATTTATTTTAATTTAATTAGTTAATTTATTTGATAGAATGATTCCCTAGGCTGCTAAGGAGCCCAAGCTAATCTTGAACTTGGAAAACACCTACCTCAGCTTCACAGACTGCTGAGATCACACTAATTTGGCTATAATTTCTTGAAAAAAAAAAAAAAAAACAAAACTTAAGCTGGGTCAGGAAGTGATACTGATGAGCTTATGTGGGAAGAAGCTGAGCCTCAGGAATTTTCTTGTGAGCGTCTGTTCTCATTTTTCAAGCAGACTTACAATTTTTCTTCTGAAAAATATACACATAGGGAAAATATTATTTTCCAGTCTGAATCCCTAGTTAATGGGACAATTATTGGAACATCTGGAAAGCAGGGTTATTCTCTGAACTAGAGGATGGTGCGGGAATAGGACCATTTTTCTATTAGTCCTAGAAAATAACAGCTTTTAAAGAAATCAACATTTCTCAGAAATATTCTACAAAGCTTAGCACTGAGACATATATGAATCTATTACCATTACCAAATTTTTTTTCAATAGGCTGCTAAGTATTGAAAACTTGCTTAGGAAAGCAGGATGACTCCTCAACTAATATGTTAAACAGCAAAGAACTTAATGAAAATCTAAGAGGCTTGTCGGACACATCTGCAAGACAAAAATAAAATAAAAATAATTTAAGACATATTATGTGGAGAATAAGGAAGTCATCCTCTGTAAGATGTGTCCAGCATGATGTACCAGAAACTGAAATTTGTATAGTGTGTAATAAATATTCACTCATTGATAAAAACAAAAGAACAGGCAGAGCCCATAGACTCTTGGCTAGATGCAAGGCTCTCCACTTATTGGAATGATGGAAAGCAAAGACAATACAATTCTTAATTCAAGGGTTGGCAAAGCCATACACCTTTTGAAATGTCTTTGTCTATTCCAGCTTCTGATAGCCCCAAAGACTTTTTGGCTTATAGCAGAATAATTTTCACATTCCTCCAGTGTCCCTGTCTTTGTTTGCTTATAATGCACCCACCCATCTGTAGCTGGGTTCTTGCCTTTTGTGAAAACAGCAATCACGTTACATTAGAGCCTTTTCTAGCACGTTATTTTATCTTGATCAGGACTAAAAAGACTTTATTTCCAAATACAGTTACACTCAGAGTTCTGGGGATTGGAACTTTAATATATCTCTTCAAGGGTCAGCTCAACTCACAAAAACATATTTAATGTATTTTAAATTCACAAGTGGCTCACCTAAAATTCTCAAATTTGTGATACTCAGGAATTCAAGCATTTGATCTATTGCTTCTTAAATCTAACAAAAGAGCTTAGGCATACACTCAGATTTTATATTATTTTAAAAGCAAATGGATTAAAAATCCTTCTTTGATCTAATATAAAAGATATACTTATTTTGATGTTTTTAAACTGAGGAATTAATACTATTTACAGAGGTAATTCTAGAAGTTAGAAGCAATTGAATAATAGCCCCTCATTGCAGTGAAAGCCAGAGCTAGTAACTCTGTGTTGGTATACTCAAAACTTACTGATTCAAAAGAATACTGCATTAAAAAAGAAGATTTAATGGGCCATGAGAACATAAAAGTAATGTATTGTTTTATAATCCATTTGCGCATTCTTAGAAGAAAGACTCTTCGTGCTTGGTGAGTGGTTTATGGGTCTTCGAGGCCCCAGTAAATGTTTGTGTGGATTTCTGTACTTTTGAAGGCAGCTGCTTTCATTAGAAATGGAGTTTGGTTGTGGGTGACAGATACTATGACATAAAATCAGGTTTTCTTCCACTTTTAAAGTGTACTTCTCCACTTTCCTGCCAAAAATATTCCAAGAAATATTACCATATAAAAATGCTGCATAGCTCCATGTATTTATTCATTCTGGAAGTATTTATAGACTGCCTAAATGTGCCAAAACTTTTGCTAAAAATTAAACATGGCAATATATTTAAACAGCCTAAAATAAAATGAATATTTAACTCTATGTTGAAAACCTTACTTTAAATACAGTGTTACTATTGGCAGCCAAAGCCTGGCAGCAAGGGGACCAGTATGTGAATCCCCACAGTGGCGCTTGCCAGTTATCTACAATTCTGTGAATTTTGAAGTTTCAGTTTGATTAAAAATGAAAATTACAAATAACAGTGCTACTTCTAGTTAACATTCCTGTTTTAAAACAACTAGAAAAAACCTATTACATGCAGCATTGTCAAACGTTGCTATGATTTAATATTATAATGTTATTAAATAATGCATAAATATCATCCAAAAGGCAAAAAAGCTAAAACTCAGGTCAATAGAGAGATAGATAGATAGGTAGGTAGATGATAGATGATAGATGATAGATGATAGACAGATGAATAAACTCTTGCTTTCTAGGATAACTCTAACAACTACAACAAACTTTAAAACAACAACTATCTATCTATCTATCTATCTATCTATCTATCTATCCTCACCATCATCATTCTCATTCTGGGATTTAGATATTTAACATCGAGACATTCCTAGGACCACTTTCCTTATGAGGCCTAGAGAAGATAATCTCCCCTTACCTTTTCCAGCTTTGGATGATTGTCCACGTTTCTCAGATCACTGATTCAGTTTTACCATTCTAATCTCTGGTCTCCCCTTCACCTGGTGTCCCTCCATCAATAATTGGAGCTGGGTCTCCTTAAAAGGATATCCACAGTCACTGGGTTTGGGAACCAGCTGAATACAATTTGACCACAATGAGCACCTTGCATCTGCAGGCTGGTTTCCAAATGAGGCTGCATTCACAGGTCCTGGGTGGTGAGGAGTGGTGGGGAGAGTGTTTGTGGAGCTGCACATACATCCGTGGATAGAAGCCCGTGTACATTTCCTCTGTTAAATATAAATAATATTTTATAAATTCTAAGACCCAGGGCTCTCTAGTTGAGTATCTCTGTGTAATTAAGATTCTATGAAAGGTTTCTTGTGCCACAGAACAAAATTCAGTTTCTCCCTTCTCTAACCTATGATGTGACTTCCACTATCTCTGAGATGTGAAACAGATACACAGGATTCAGACGTTCTCAGGCTAGGCAAATATCTAACCTGATACACTGAAAAAAGAGCTAATAAAAGGAATGAGATAAGAGAAAGTGTACAGTGCAGAGACTTAGCAATGTAATCCCCATGACTGATTGCCTCGACTAAACTCACTTTAAGATGTCTGTAATTATAATCTTGAAAGACCTAGATGAGGCTATGACAATATTCTCTGTTGTATGAAATGGTGTCTTGGTTACTTTTCTCCTGTTGCTGAGACAAAATATCCCACACTGGGCCAGCCAAATAGCTCATCGGATTAAAGCACCTGCAAGCAGGCTCAGGGGCCTGCCATGCCGGCCCCAACCCCCAGGCGTGCTGAGATGCAATTGAAACTGTGCATGGTGGCACGGGTATGTAATCCCAGCTCTTGGGAGGCTGTGAACAGGCAGATCACTATGAGTCCGATCTAGTAGTGAGACTCTGAGCACCCTGTAGACCCTTCCCTAAAATACAAAAAAAAAAAAAAAAAAAAAAAAAAAAAAAAAAAAAAAAAAAAGGAAGAAAGAAAAGAAATCCCACATTGAAAATTAAGGAATAGGAGTTTATTTGACTCAGTTTGGACAGGTTTCAGTCCATACTCAGCGGGCTCAAAGGTAGGTGGCACATGGCACAGGGAAATAGCTCACGGTGGGAGAAGATAGCAAAAGCAACAAGAACTAAAGGGTAAAAGGGAGGCACAAGCCTCTTTTCCTTTCTTATATCGCAGGCAAGCTACCCACTCTAGTGTGCATGTGGCACACCCCCAATTCCAGCACTAGACAAGGAACCAATCCCAAACTCTAGATTCAGCCACTTTCAGAAATTCCCTTCTACCCTGACCTTTTGAGGCTTTGGGAGGCTATCTAGATGCAAACAATAATTAATGGAAAATAGTGAAACAAAATGATTTGAAGCAATAGTCTTCAAATTTGAATTTTAGAATAAAACACTGTAAAATCTGTTGTGATTATACAGTTAAACATTTATTATTTTATAATTTCAATTAGGACAGCAGAATATATGTGTACATGTCATATATATATATATATATATATATATATAGTAACTTTTGTATGTGAGACATTCACAGATATATTGTATCAGTGTTATTTTTAAATTAAAAAAATTATACATGCATGGATTCTTTATATTTAATTTTGAAATATGTACATAGACCAAATATTTTTATAGAGATACATGCAAAATGTATGTAAATTGTTAGTTTAAAACATGAGTTTGAATTAATCTTTTACTTTTTTTGCCTTTACTTTTGTTGTTTTTTTGAGACAGGGTTTCCCTATCTGCAGTTAAGGCTGGTCTTATACTCAACTTGTAGCCTAGAAAAGCTTGGAATTCATAGTTATCCTCATGCCTCAGCTTCCCTAGTGCTGGAGTTCCAGGCATGTACCACTGTATTTATTTATTCATGTATTGATACACTTCTTAACATGTTCAGCTGTCATTTATTTAATGTGTCCATGCACCAGACAGTAAGTCAGATATAAAGGTAACACAGGAACAGAACAACATATTTATATCTTTAAACTCTAAGGAGTGATAAAGTCAAACACCAAATATTTATGTTGCATAACAAGATACCATAAATCCTAAGAACAAAAGACAATCAGAGAATGTAAATCTAGGATCCATTAAATGAAAAAAAAATCCATAAGGAGAACTTCATTAAAACTGAAAGCTTCTGGTCTGTGAAAGATACCATTAAGAAAATTAAAAGTCATAGTGAGACAATGCCATTTGCAGCAACGTTATGTTTAGAGAAGTAAGCCACACAAACTGAGACAAATGTCACATGTTCCCCCTTGTTTGCAGAAACTCTGATGTTGCTGTCATTGAAGAAGCAATTGGAGCAAGGTTCATTGTGGAGTAGGAAGAGCGGCAGTGAAACAGGATGGAAAGAAATTTGATAAAAGGCAAGAATACAGTTGATAGGAAAAGAACTCTGTAGTAGTCACATTATGTGATATAATGTAAGGATATGTAACTACTGATATGACAGGGAATAGCAATAACAAAAAAGTACAGGGACCAGTGAGATAGCTCAGCAGTCTGAAGCATTTAGAAACAAAAAAAAGTACAAAATTAGTAAAGGTTCATTTTTTTTTTTAAGAGCAGAGTATTTCTTGGGGGAAATCATTACTGGAGTATAGGGAAAAAGAAATAAATTGAGTAATATTGTTGAGAATTATAAAAGGATAACTTGATAACATTGATAAAAGCATCCAGAAGGAATCTGTAGAGATGTTCCAGTCAAGACTGTGAGGTAACCTTACTCACAGCTGTGGGTTTCATGACCAGTTACACTGATGCCTAGTCATGCTGTTGAAGTCCTTAGTATCCCTAGTCTTCACTTTTATTATTTACAGGGTATGGTAATGATAACTTACTTTGGAATTTCTTTGAGAGTGAAAAATAGCCCTCAGGGTGATGGTTATGACTAGAATTGATTGAGCCTAATAGTACTGTAAGAAACCGATGGGCAGTGCATCCTCTCTGACCAACATCCGATGTGGGTAAAGAACATGTGGTACTTATGGGCAATGTAGTTCTACTTTGCCACAGCAAAGGAGCTACTCATAGGGAAACAGAGTCACCTTGAGATGAAATAGTAAGTGAAATACATCAGACACTTGAACTAATCTGCACACGGTTTCTCTTACACAAGAGACTCTATAAACAAAGAGCAAAATAAAAGATAGATGATAGGATATAGGGAGATAGACTTTGTACACATTGTAAAGGGGCAAGCAATAGATGGGATGGGGGGAACTGGAGGTAAAGGCCTAAAAGAGAAGTAAAATGTGCTTATTCAGGGTCCAGTCATGCATAAACAGTATAATTGTTAGGTACTGCAAATACATACTAATGTACATAAATATAAAAACAAAAAATAAGAAATATATATATATATATATATATATTTCTTAAAAACTATTTAAATACCATATGATCACATTAAATTGGTTCATCTGTGAATTAATTTCGTTAGAAATTTGGTCAAACTCCATATTAGTAAAGCAGCCAATGAGGTCCAGGGAGGTAGCTCGGTTCGACCCTAGTACCGCATGTCATGCCAGGCCAGTGGCACATGCTTGTAATTCAGTGCTGAGGAGACTGAGACAGGAGGATCACTATGAGTCCACACTGCATAGCAAGACCCTGTACCAAATAAATAAATAAATAAATAAACAAATATACTAATCTTAAAAAATAGAGCAGCAAGTGTTCTCTACTTTATTAGTTGGAATTATTACTCCCCAAAGATAATCACACTGTTACAGGTAACCTAGCAGCAGCAAAGCCCCTTCCTCCAACACTTGCCATCTTTCCCCAGTCCTGCAAGGTAGCCAATGCCTACAAATTCTCACTTTGTTACCTCTGTTAAGAGGGCAAAAACTTCAAAATTTATCACACTAAGATTATATATATATATATATATATATGATTATATATATTATATGCTAAGATTTTATATATATATATATATATTATATGATAAGATTATATATATACACATTTTATGCATTTCAAACTCCTGTGATCCTCCTGTTTCAGTCTCCTTACTACTGCTGGCATTACAGGCCTGCCCCACCTCATCCTGTTCTAGGCTGTTTTGGCACACAGTATTGGGAATCAAATGCTGGGCCTTCTACTTGCCAGAGAGGCGCTTAGGCTGCCAAACTCTCTCTCTAAACCCACTAAGATTTTCTCATGCTGAATTTTATCATAGATTCTTCATGACCATGGTATAGTTCACCCTTGCTTTTACTCTACCTGAATTGTTGACCATTGAGCATTCCCTGGAGGTAAAATCACCTATATAATTTGTGGGGCCCAGGGCAAATGAAATGTTCAGAATGCAGAAATATACTCCTAAAAATAGAAACAATATGAAAAACATTCCATTTCCATGTGACTTCTCTCTAAATGCCACGATATATTCCTTTTTCTTTTTTATGTATTTAGTACAGGGTCTATAGGATCTCTCTACACAGATTGGACTCCTAGCAATCCTCCTCTTTTCAGCTTCCCCCCAACTGCTGGGATTACTGACACAGGCCACCATGCCCAGTCTTAGTCACTGTCTCAATGTGCCTTGGGGGGCTGGGCTAGCACCTCACCCCAGGGATCAAACCCTGGTCTGTGCACCTGCCTAAGCAGATGCTTTAGTTCACTGAGCTATATGGCTAGCTCTATATCCCACTTTCTTTTTAACTTTGGTAATTCAAAGAAAAAATAACTATTTAATATACATTTTATTATATACATACATATATATATATATAACTTATATTCTATTGTCTCATTATATAGCATAAAATATGCTTGGGAAATAAACATCAGCATAAATTAAAAGTGAAGTTCATTTATTTTCAATTCAAGGTCAAGTATCAAAATGTGCTCAAATGTAGAGGGCATAAGGATATTTGCTTGACACTCCAAAATCAAAATAATCAGGAAGTCATTGACCATGCCAACAGATTTGCAAGGATGACTCAGATGTTTCACCCAATATACTGAGAGAAAACACTATTGTGAACAAAGGAGGCCCTGCACTCATTCAAAGCTCCGCCTCAGGAGACAAAGGGCTGTCTCCAAGTGTTAGCTCTACTATGCATTAGCTGTTCTTTTTCGTAAATTTGTTAGTCTCTCAAAAACCTCATTTGTGTCATCTGTAAAATGTAGCAAATTATGAAAAAATATTGAAAGATTTAAAGCAGCCTTTGACCATTATTTAAAAATCTAATGTGATCTTAACGTAAAAAAAAATAATTCCTGCCAATATTTTATTACCTTACTTCAAAAAGCCTCCCTTAACTTGGACTCTTAAATGCATAAGGACATTAAAATAGCCATTAAAGTTTATAACTCTTATTAGATCACACCTATGCAATGTAGGGACAGCAATTTAAATGAGCACATACCCCCTCCATGTGGTTTTTGTCATTATAGTGCCATTAAAAAAAAATTAGGTAAATGAAACTCATGAGACTGCTTAATTATTCTACTCTTACGTATATTTGCAGTAGGCAAAATAACGCCACCCTCCACACTAAGGATGGGTATACCCAAATCTCAGAACCTATGAATATGTTAATTTATACAGAAAGAGAAGTTAGATGTGTAATTAAAGTAAGAATTTTGAGAATCAGAAGTTATCTTGGTTTAGCCAGGTGGCCTCAGTATAAGAGAAAGAGTAGGAAAGCAGGCAGTCACTTGATGAACGCAGTACCCAGAATGTTAAAAGCAGTGCGAGAGAGATTTCAGGCTTTGAAAATGACGTGGGAGGCCACGCCCTGAGTCAAGGCAGGCAGGTGGCTTCCAAAGGCTGTAAAAGGCACCGCGAAGCTGCAGAAGCAGCACATTTTGCCAAGACATTGATTTTAGCCATTGAAATCATTTTCAGATTTTAAGCTTCAGGACTACAAGATAATAAGTTTTTGCTGATTTGAACCAATAGATCTGACATAACTGGTTACAACACTTCACTCTGATAGCAAAATGAATATAATTAATTTTTAATGTTATTATTATAAATCCTTTCTCGAAAAGAGGATTAAGGTGAGGTTAAAAAGGTTTCTAATGACAAACCATTTGACAAGAGCAGTATTGTTTTGCAACATTTAATTCAAAATTCCCAGCAAATGAAGTGGAGAAAAATTTTGGACTGAAGGATAATGTACTTTCAGCTAAAAATATGCATTTTACAGTGTGGTGGGTGGGAAGTACTTCTCAGTGTTTTAATTTTTGTTTTAACATAAGCATCTGCCAAATTTTAGCTATAATTTAGTCATAAAGACTTTTTCTGTGTTAAAATGTATTTTATCTTTTAAATTAAAATAGACAAGATTTATGAAACCACTACGCCAAGTGCAATGTGGTTCTTGTTATTGTTGCTTTTGTGGTGGTTATTTTTTTAAGAAAGTTCCATTTAAATCATTTTGCTTGCTTGAAAAACACCTGCTAAGAAAAGAGCAGAAAAAAAGAAACAAACTGAAATAAAAGATATATCCTCTTTGTGTGGAATCTTAGCAATCTTGTTTCATTGTTTTAACTAGTGATATTCTATTTTTCTCTTCATTATTTATTTTATCAAAAATTAAGTGTGTCACCTGAAAATAATTTGCTTTTCAGGCAGTAAAACTTATTTGAATATGGTCATCCTCTGTGTGAAAATATTCTACCAAAAACTTTCATTGTGTCTATTCTCATTTCCAAGAAAAGAGTAGAAATGCACAGCATACCCTTGTTCAAAGCAAGTGCTTTTGATCATAGCCAAAAATAAAACTACCATATGAAAAGATTTTGTGTTATTTAAAAAAAACAAAAACAAATTTCATGTTTCTAAGTGAGTTCAAAGTACATTTAACTTCAATAAAATTTTCCCCAAAGAAAGCATTTTATTGTGTATTTTCCAACACCCTATTCTGAGACGTAGGGCTATTTTTAGCTTGATAAGTTCTAAAAGATCAAAGAATATAATGTATATAATAGGTTCATGAATAAATAAATGAAGATCCCCTTTTTAAGAGTTTATTGAATAAGAGAAATCCTGGATTTCAGGTAGAGATACATAGTTGTTTTAAGTTTGCAAACTTCTAGCCTCCTGACACTACACTTATTGATATATTAAAAAAGAAGAATCTAAAGATATAGATGATAATAGTTAAATTGAAAAACAAATATTCACAAAACTAATTGAGTCGCCTTTTCAATTAAAGGATTTTTAGCCACGACTTTTAACAATGATTTTTAACGAAGACAATGACTTTTAGGTTGCAGAAATAGTTTTCTAAGAGATCTCTTTTTAAATAATTAACTATTTGCTTTATGATCATTTTTTTCTTTATGAAGATATCATATATTTCAAATGTTATGAGTATATTCATTTTAAGTGAAACTTTGACAAGAATAAAGCAAAAGGAATGATGAAGATTAACAGAACCACTCACTGGCTTTATGTAGCATTAGCTTGCATTTCTTTGAGAGCTACAGTGAATGTGAATGAAAAAGTGAGTTATCTTGTATCAGTGAACCAATCTTCAGGAAGGAAAACTGAGAAAGTACTAGAAATCTCAAGACAGAAATAAATTTGCAAAAGAAATTAAGAGTCTAAAAAGTTAAATAAGGAGGGTTTACCACAGTGATATATGAGTTCTAATGTAATTGTAGTGCATGGTACAGTGGTCCAAACCATCCTGTTAAACTCTTTCCTGATAAATCTCTTTCCCCTACTCACTCTCCTGTCCATCTCAACTCAGCAGCTCTTTCCTTTTGAATAAACTCTTTCCTTTTTCCTAGTATGTATCGTACCTGTCAGATTCCATTTTTCTCTTTCAGGTTCTCACACTAAGGAGACAATACAATATTCGCACACGTTTATAGCAGCACAATTTGTCATAGATAATTCCTGGAAACAACTGAGATGTCTATTCAACTGAAGAATGGATAAATATGTACTAATTTTTACTCAATGGAATATTATTCAGTGATAAAACAGGATAAATTTGAGTCTTTTGTCAGTAAATCGGTGTGACTAGAGAATATATTCTTAAGTGAAATAAAGCAGACCTGCATGTGCATACACTGTATTGTATCTCTAGTGTGAGAATCTGAAAAAGAAAAATGGAATCTGATGGGTAAGATATATACTAGGAAAAGGGAATGAGCTTATTCAAAAGGAAAGAGTTGCTTATTTGAGGAGAAGAGCAGGAGAGGGAGTAGCGGAAAGAGATTTTTCTACATATGTAAGCAGGATGGTTTGGACAACTGCACCATGCATTTCTGCTGGTCTATGGAAAGAAGCAGATAGTGCTTAATTTGTTTCATCTCCTTTTCTCAATTGTTTATACTTTTTCTCTTCTTAATTTCTTATACATTCTTTTTTCTAAACTTACATGCATATATCTGGTGATATGAATAACTTGTTGCAAGACAACACTATATTATGACAAATATAAAATTCATATTACTTTGTTAAGTGAAATTCTGTATCACTTGTAATTTTTTTGTTTTAATTCTAATTTGTACCCTCCTTTAAAAATAATATAAAAAATAAAAATAAGGTGAATAATGAGGAAAATTCTGCTACAAATTTGATCTCTTAAGAATAAAAAATTGGCACCACACCCAATTACTTAAAATGTCTTAAGAGTGCTGTTATTGGACTGAAATAACATGAAACATGCCTCAATTTCCTTTACTAAATATCAAGATAGAGATGAATGAAAAGTCCTGAAAAAGTTTTATAGATATACACCATGACAAAAACACATTTTTTAGAAACATGTCAACACAATTTGATATTCAAGATCTATTATTTTCCATCACTAAATATTTGAGAATTTATACATAAATCTCTACACTCAGATAAAACCAGTTTAGTTTTTCATTTGGTTATTAAAAGGAATTCAGTAAAAACTTTAAAAAGCAACATTAGAGAACTGGAATTATAACACAGCAGACTCAGCACTTGCTTAGGTAAGCACAGGGACCAGGGTTTGATCCCAGACGCTGCATGCTGCACCAAATGTGCTCCAGAGGGCACTGAATTGGCAATGGAGTTTTGGCATGGTGGTGCATGCCTGTAATCCCAGCCCTGGGGACACAGAAATCAGGAGGATCACTCTAAGTCTGTGCTGCATAGTGAGATCCTGAAAAAAAAAAAAAAAACTTTTAAAAAACGAAAAGCAATGATTGAATCAACAAAAGCAATGTACATAATGTTTAGGAAAATAAGCAACCGTAAAATTATTTCTAAATATTTATAGAAATGCAGGATCTTAGATACCTTTAATTAATAACTGTTGAGTTATCAGCAACTCCTCAAAACTAAATAAGTCAAGCTTTTTAAATGGTATTGGTTAACAGCCTACATAATGATATATTTACATTTTTAATTTTTGGTTATTTTTGAATTTATTCATTTCATCTCTGATAATTGTATAATATTATATTTTATTTGATAAAATAATCTTAGTTCCTGTTCTCATGTTATTTAAAGTAGCCTTCATCAAAATTTTATAAAATATTTATCTGGGTACTCAACATTTTTCTTGTAGTAGTTCCTTGTGGAGTAATGTATTATAGCATCAAACACATTATGAAGATAACTTTAAAAAGATACCTTTCAAGGCCAACTAGATAGGTCAGCATACTAAAGTACCTGCTGAGGCAGAGTGCAGCTGCTGGGATTCGATCCTCCACATACTGCGCCAGTCCCGCCCCGGGGGTGATCTGAGACAGCTGCTGAGACTGGGCGTGGTGGTGCAGGCCTGTAATCCCAGCTCTTGGGAGGCTGAAAACAGGAGGATCACTATGAGTCTTATCTGTGTAGTCAAAATCTGCAGACCCTGTACCAAATATGCAAAAAAACCAAAAAACAAAAAAACACGTTTTAGAAACTTACTACTTCATCACCAGATTTTAACATTCTTGTAAACTTGTAGTTAGAAGTTTTCTTTCCTTTTGTTAGTAAATCATTGCCAGTATCTGTTCATGGCACATAGAAAAGGCTCAATGGAAAATCGGGTTTTTAAATAAGTGAATGAAATTTATAAATGATGAATTTATGTTAGTTATTCAATGAACAAATTTGAATATTCTAATATACAGATAACTGCAATTAATATATTTTCAACTCTTCTAATTTTAAAGTCAGCAAATTATTGTAATTCTGTTAGCATTAGTCAATAGGCAGGAAGACAAAATCATTTAATGAAGATTTAAGATTTACCTACAAAAAACTTTTGCTTTTGCTTATAACATGTATTGAAACAAGAGCATGCACATGGATAGCAAATTAATAATCTGATCAAGTAGTCAACAGAGATTAGGTTAAAGAACACAGAAGCTGCAGCTCAGGCTGCATCTAGAAACCCTGGCACTCATATGAAATCTCTCTTTGAACTTCATGTTGAATTCAATGCCTTTATTTTTCTGAAAATGACCACCATTCATTGTCTTAATGGTGCCTGCTGCCCTGCCTCTTAGACAACACTGGTGGCAGCCATGCCATGGAAAGGAAATGTAATGATTATAATATGTTTAGGAACACATGTTCTTAGTGAGCATTATAAATATTTTAATGAGTTAGGAGACATAGACACATAAAAGTAATTGAAATGTATATTAATCAGTTGAAACTGTTAGAAATGTTGGATAATTTTAGTTCCAAGTTGGGAGAACTCCAACAAGTGCTCCATTCGCAATGCAATATGACTCATCCCAAATGACAGTAGGTAGCAACTCATGCTAGCATGGGATCAAGCTACGATGAACACTAAAATTAATCAAACTTTCTTGATTAATCAAAATTACATATCACTATCCTGATTGCAATCACCTATCAAAGAATCATTTTCCACAGTAATTTGGATAAAGCCTAATCAGCACCAATGAGGAACAACCTGGAGTTCAGTGTATCTAAAATAAAAAAATAGAAATCTATCTCAGAATAGACTGTTACCTTTCTGCCTACCCAAGCAAATTATACAATTGTACAAACAAATACATATATTAACACCAAGATTGACATGATACCTCCCTTAACTACTACTTGATCCCTCATTGGAAACCACAAAAAATGTTATCAACTTTAACAGAAAATAATTACATTGAGAAACATGCATCTACTGACATTGTAATCTGATAGTACTGATAGCAATACTAAATAATAATAATCAAAAATAAAAAGCATCATGTTACAGTACAATGATAGTACTGTCACTTCAAACTATGTTAAAGTATTTGCAAAAACAGAGCAATTTTTTCATAATGTGGAGTTGGTTGAATAAACAGGTAGAGCGAGAATAGCAGGTTCATGGAGCTAAATTTTCCTTAGTTCTTAAAATTTTGCTGAATTTAATTCTCACATTTTGAGTCAATTCTTCTAAGAATTCATTTTCTTTCCATCTTAAACCAGAAAACTAGCAAATATCAAGAAATTAAGCAATAACAAATGTTGATGAGGCTGTGGTGAAAAAGAAACACTCTTGCGTTGCTGAGCAGAATGTAAACTAGTATAACCACTTTAGGGAAGAGTATGGACATTCCCCCACAAAACTAAAAGTAGAAATTCCATTTTACTCAGATATTCACCTCCTATGTCTCTTACTCAAAAAAAAGTATCATGTTACAAAAATACATGCATACCAACGTTGGTAGCTGCACAATTCATGGTAGCTACATCTTGGAAGTAGCCTTTATGCAGATCCACAGATAAATGGGTAAAGAAAATGTGATACTTATACATACTGGAATATGATACATTTATAAACAATGATACCTTTAAAACTTTTTTTAGAAAAAGAAAACACTTTGAAAACATATTAAGTGAAATAACATGCATTCATAAATACCATAAATTGCTGTCATATAAGGTGCTGCAAATCTAAATAAAGTGTAAAATTAATAATTGATAAAAAGAGACAAAGATACAGATCTTTTCCAAATAAGGAGACAAAAATTCTGAAGATGTTGTGAGGTGGATATAAAAGAACTGATATCATGTTAATGTTCCAGTTATCTACAGTGAATGTAATCATTTTGTGTTACAAACATGAACAAAGAAAAAAAGTGGAAGGAAAGGATCTAGAGATAGAGAGAAGAGAATGTGCAAAGGAAAAAAATTATTCTGACATGTGAAGTACATGTTTGTGCTGCTAAAGATGAATGTCAACAGCATCAACTACAAGCACACACTAACAAAAAATTTTAAGTTGAAAAAAGGAATTCATATGATTTTAAATACAGCACCATGAGAGGACCAGCCAAATAGCTCAGTGGATTAAAGTGCCTGCAAGCAGGTGCAAGGGATGAGGGTTCAATTACTGGGTCTGCCGTGCTGGACCCACCCCTGGGGATGCACTGAGACAGCAATTGAGACTGGGTGCAGTGGTGTGTGTGTGAGTAGTGAGACCCTGAACACCCTGTAGACTGTTCCCTAAAATACAGAAAAGAAAGAAGCAGCATGAAAGAAAATGCTCTTACATAACTAAAAAGCACTAAAACAACTAGTTACCTGATTGATAGACAAAGTGAAATGCTAGCCTGCATAATCCCAAAAGGGCCATTGAGCTGATAGGGTCTGCAGGGTGATCAGGGTCTCACTACTATGTAGTGACAGGCACACCCACCACATGCAGTCTCAATTGCCCTCTCAGTGTGTCCTGGGGGCAGGGCCAGCCCAGCAGGCAGGATGTTGGGGTTGAGGCAGGGGAGATGAAACCCCTGGCCCTGCACCTGCAGGTGCTTTCATCATTATCTCTATTAAAGCTTGGATTTATTCCTTTGAAGGCATCCCATGACCCTTGTCTTTCTTTAATGAATACAACCTGGAAAAAAACAAAGTGACACAGAACTTTGGATTCCAGAGTTTAACACACTAAAGTGTTTCTTGACTCTAGGGTGTGTTGGGTGTATGCACCTGATTTGTGAAGCAGATGAAATATGGAGAGAATAGAGAGAGTATGGGTTAAAACTGTTTTTTCTTCTCTCTTGTCTTTTATATGTAGCTTTCCACCTGGAAAAATTCACAGTAGTGAGCACTCTACTTGCAATGTAATGCACTGA
Organism: Octodon degus; assembly: GCF_000260255.1. NCBI lineage: Eukaryota > Metazoa > Chordata > Mammalia > Rodentia > Octodontidae > Octodon > Octodon degus. The sequence continues at coordinate 9,163,945 of NW_004524594.1, forward strand.
GCTTGTGTAGAGATGTGTATTCTGGAGTCTGTAAAATGAAATAACTCACTCCATCTAAGCAATGTAGAAAAAGGCCACCAAAAATAGGACGTGTCTTCTAACTTGAAAAGTAAGTAAATTTTGCCTGATTGACCAAGGCCCTAGGAGCAAGAATTATTCAAGACCAAAAAGCAAGACCACCTATGTAAAGCAGGTAGAATGGCAGCGTGAATATCACCGGAGGCATGAGCCCTATTTAAATAATGATTAATGTTAGATGGCAGCAGTAACCAATTACCTGGAAATAAGAGAGCATAGAGAGAGATGTGGGCCAGGAAAGCTCCTCAAATTTAATACCAAACAATGTGACCCTGGTCTTCACAAGAGATATGTTATTCACCTAAATATTTGGGTGGTATTTACAATTGTCATTGACTTTTAGAAAAATTAACCTGAAGAACAGATTAAAATGAGAAGTTTGGAGAAGAAAAATATTTAATGGGGTGTTTTAATGATGTAGACAGAGGATGTCTTGAACAGCACCATATGGGGTCCATGTAGTCTTTCCTTATGATGCTCAGCAGATGAGAAAAGTTCTAGCTGTGTGCTGTCAGGCAGCCAATAAACTAGAGAGGATGGCACACGCCAGACAGGGGTAGCACTAAGCAATAGGTTTGGTGTATCCTGGACAGAATAACAAGGGAAAGAAAAAGGAAGTATTCTCATTAGGAAAATCCCTGTCTTTGCTAATCTCTATGGGTGCTGGACTTCACTTTGTCTCCTTCCAATGCAGATCCATGTCAGCAACTCCACAGTGAGTTTGAGGTCTTTGCTAGTGACTGATGGGAGACTTTGTGCTTCATTCATCTGCCCCTATTCTTTCAATTCTGTTTCTTTTCAGGACCCCAGCGATTAAAATAGGGACGGCTGAATGTAGGATTCTTGGTTAGAGGTAAAACCAAGGGAAGAGTGTTGTGTCAAAAATGAATTTCTACCACTATAACATCTAGAATGCAGAAGATTGTCAGTGTGTGTTGTAGGAAGAATGAACTGAGATTTCACAATGGAAAATGGGCATTGTCTAGCACATTTATTCCTACTTGTCTCACCATTTCATCCCAATTAAGTGCTCAGAATTTCAATAATTATTCCTCAGTTTCATTTTTGTTAACCTGCCATTCATTATCTTTCTTCCTGATCCAGTTTGGAATTTTGCTCCTGACTCTACCTTTAGCATATAGGCAATGACCACAATTCTATATAATAAGGAACTTCATAAAAATTCCTTGGAAATTATATAACATGATTAAACTAGACTTTCAATATAGAAAAAATGAGATCAAGATCTGAATCAGTTGCTTCTGCTAGGAAACATGCTCATGGATTTTAATACAGTACATGGAATTTTTACCATATATCTTCTTGCTGGAATTATAATCTCAAAAATGATGAATTAATCTCAAAATTTTGTAGTTACTGGCAGCTAGCATGTTGGAGATGCTGATTTCAAATCAGTTTGACAAATTGATATGTGTAAATTTAATAATCGTATTGAAGTAACAATTAGTAGGCAAAGATAATAATTAAAGCTAGCCCCCAAATTATGAAATTACAGCACAATCAATGACTGATAAAATATAAAAAATGAGGTAATTAAAATAAAATAAGTGGAGTTCAAAAGTACCATTTGGGGGCTAGTGAGATAGATCAGTGGATAAAGTGCCTGCTTAGGCAAATTCAGGGATCAAGTTTGGTCGCCAGCACCACATGCTGCACAGGTTCTGCCTTTGGGTGCCCTGAGCCAGGCATTGAGACTGGGAGTGTTGGCACTCACCTATAATTCCAGTACTGGGAAGACTGAAAACAGTAGGATAACTAGGAGTGAAAGCTGTGTACTGAGACCCTGTGCCAAATACATTTGAAAACAACAACAAAAAAAAGTGCCTTTTGTATTTTATTAGTTTAATCAAATTGTTCATGCTTCTGACTTGGTCTTTAGATACATTCATATGCATTCATTATTATTCATAGGGAGTCATTCTGCAGAAGGAAAATGAACTAGGATGGTTTTACAACTTCTTTATAATGAAAATCTTCTATTGTGGAAATTTTTTGACTTCCCAATTAACTTGTTAACAATTTGATCTCTATTATAATTAATGAGGTATAATTGCTAGATTAACTCCTCTACATATTTTTAGAAAAATTATCAGACATTTCCAATATAAACCTTTCTGACTTGAAAAATATTTTTGAGGGGCTGGGGAGATAGTTCAGTGGTGCAAGTGCTTGCCTGGCAAGCGCAAGGTCTTAAGTTCGATCCCTAGTACCAAAAGAAAAATATTTTTGAAATCTCCCAGGTAGTCTTCAAGGTATCTTTTATCAAACTATGAAATACAGACATCAAAACAATAGTAATGGGGACCACCAGCTTGGGGTCCCCATTCTGTCCCTCTCTCATAGAGGAGCTTTCTTTCCTTTAATAAATATATTTTGCTTATAAAAAAGAGAAAGAAACCAACAACAACAACTCTGAAAATGCAACTTACTAAGCCATCAGGTCTTCACGGTTCCTTGATTGACTGAGTATCTTTGGATTTCCTGACTCTATGTACAATATTTTAAGATGGAATAGTCGGTGACAAAAAACAGGCCCCTTGATGAAAATATTAAACTACAAAACAATCACAAAGTGAGTGTACATGTTTTTAAAAAGTGAAAATTCTGTTCATCACTAACACTGCTAAGTGTCCTAAAGTTTGAAGAGGATGAGGGTAGAATGCCACAGATGTACTGTAGTACTTTCACAGGGATTGTGATTGGAAGACATAAGCAAAGAACGGTTCAGTATGTAGAGCGTTGTTTCGCTGATTCAGAGATAGTCCACGTTCTTCATGTACAGAGTGGACACTGTGCTTCTCTCACTAATATATGAACAGTTGTGTGCATAAAATGATGAAAATTCATGGGACCACACTTTCAAATATAATGAGGCTTAAAAAGGAAAGAATTTCAAACTGTACATGTCTTCTTGAAAGGCCTAACAAAAGGTCAAGATCTATTTATTTACTGCCTTTTTTATTTTTTAAAGAGAATAAAAAATAGTAATATAGAAACATTAGAGATGATAAAGAATTTCACTAAACAAAATAAGAGGAATTCAACAATGTTTCTTATATTGCATAATTTTGTATTCAAATTAATTGTGTAGATTACCAGATATAAGCATGCAAATTTGGATTTAAAATGTCATAAGAACTTTAAAAGAAAAAGATTAAAAATCAGTTTTTCCTTTCAACAGACTAGCAGAAATTAGCAGTACAATTATCCAAGCCATCCTGTATCTTTGTCCCTTCCTTCTGTCTTTCTTCTGTCCTCTTCTTTATGCCAGTTGTTCCTTCACTTTATTTTTTATTTTATTTTAATTTTTTTTGTGGTACTAGAGATTGAACTCAGGACCTTGTGCTTTGCCAGGCAGGTGCTAATTTTACTGAGCTATCTCCCCAGCTTCCTGTTTCTTCACTTTGATCAGATTCTTTCCCTTTCACAATATCTATTAAGAATCTTTAGATTTTATTTACTCTTCCAGGTTTTTACAGTAGTGCTATGTGTGAACAAAAAGATGTTTACACATAAAGGTCTGATTAATTTCACTTATGAATATGGTCTCTAGTTGTATCCATACGACCTTTCTGTAACCTTTCTTCAATCAGGACTTTCCCGTCTGAGGCCTTGTTCCTAGAATTCACAGGAGGAGGTCAAGTAGCTGTAACAATCTGCTGGAAAGTGCTTGCTGCACAACTGCATTTATCTGAACTCTCTGAGGTCCATTGCAGATGCCGCATCACCCTCCACACACCTAAAGGAATGTTAAGTATTATAGAATACCTTAACATTGATCAATAGCTTGTTGTCCTCATTAGTTGTGTTTCAAAACCTTATACAACTTCTATAGCTGAACACATTGTACAGTTAGAGAAAGGATACCTGTATATTACAAATTCTCTGACTTCCAGGTTACCTCAAAATTTGCTTACCTTTTCACTAAAGGAATCCTTTTTACCTGTATTTCTCCACTTGATTATTCAGTGTAGTGGTTGATATCTTGTGTCAACTTGGCCGGATGACTCCCAGTGCAGTTCTGGCTGGTGGGGGTCCTGCTCTGTGGCACAATTGGTTTTGCCCCCAGAGTGACTCAGCACAAAGAGACCATCTATTGCACACACAAAATAGTTAAGATAAATGCACAGCTACTTTCTCTTAATTCAATGAGAAGAAAGATTTGTACTAATAGTGTTTGGACAGGATATCATGTCTGCATCTTGTACTATGAATAACAGCTATGAAGACAATATGCAATGTATTAATTATTGTACTACTTATTGATATTGAAACAGTCTCACTGTTATTTGTTTCTCAATAAAATTAATTTAAAAAACCAAATATTTCGATTGCATAGGACAATTTTGAGGCCTAGAAATTGTACTTGTAAGGAGACCTGTGCCTTCTATGAGCTGATTTTCTAGGCATACATAGCCAAAAATAAAGAATTTTGATAGTAAAAAAGAGGGGAGAGAGAGAGACCATATAAGGGGCTGAGGAAAGAATTGAAGTTCCACTTCATAGGAGGAACTTTGGTCTTCGCATTCAGCTTGGACTTCATTGCTTGACTTGCAGCACAGACTCTTGGGCCTCTGGCTTGGCTCCTTTGCCTTCTGTCACAGATTCTTCTTTAGTCTTCTATCGCAGACCCATTAGCTGATAAATAGAGACTTGCATGGAGCACAGCAGTGAGTTTCAGAACTTGAGAAAAAATTCTTCAGTCTGGGGTTCTGCACACTCCCTCTGCCACTGTTGTAAGTCAATCTTGTAATTCCTTATACATTGTATATATTGTGTTAATATCTTTCCTTATATCTGTTCCTCTAAGTAAAACACTGATCAATACAGAATATGGTACCAGGAATACATTCAGGATGCTTATTATTTAAAAATATTTCATTACGCAACTTCCATTAAGCAAAGAATGCTATCGCCCCTGAGACATAAAAATTGAATATTTTCTTGTTGTTTTTCTCTCCACTAGTCAAGAAGAATAAAAGAACAACCTGGTTTGTGTTATAGTTTTGTAACTTCCCACTCAATATGTTTATGACTAATAAATAACCTGTATGAGTCACACCAGTGAGATAAGACCCAAGTTACAGTCATTGCCTACACAGAACCCTACTTACGATTTTGGAGACAACTTAACTGTGAACTCACTAAGTTCAGCACATTAATGATCAAAATAAAAGAAAAAGCAACAAATATGAGTACAAGTTCCCAGAAAACTATGAGTTCATATGTCTTTAAAGCACTGCTAGTTGAGAATTGTATTAAGGAATGTTTTTCTAAAATAACTTATCATAAGAAAACAAAAAAAATATTGTGCTTGAACTCATAAATAGCCCACAATTAATACAAGTGATACCTTATCAAGAGAATTTAACAACATTCCATTAGTTCATACCCTGTTCTACAGGAAACAACTTCTGCTTACACTCATGAAGTGTATAGAGAGACAGTCATACTAAATATCCTACTTTAAGTAAGTGTACTAATGAAGCAAAATTAGAAGTATCCCTTGAGGAACTGGGATAGTTAGAACATCCCAGAGTTGGAAAATATAGTTAACATCTTAGGTTTTCTTAATTCAATCCACAAAATGAAAAAAATGTATTATTTGAAAGCCGTGGAAAGAATCTCAATTCTACTAAAGTCAGGAATAATGCTAAAACAGTTGGTTTACAAAAATGCCTCCTTCATGTTACTGTAAATGTAAACAACCAATAGCACTGACATTTTCTAGACTGCTACCTTTTTATGCACAGACAAGAGTTATCTAAAACACAGATAAACCAACAGAATGATCCAAGAATCTTGGAGATAAATCCAGCTGAAGATTAGGGTCTCACTCACCTGAGTTCCTTAATAATATCAAGGTAGTTTTTCAAAAGTCACTCAACTTCATTGGACTTTACTTCCTTTTTTATGAAATAAGATGATGAGTTAGATTATGTGCTTAGACAGTTCTTTTCAGGTCTAAAGTTCTAGGTTCATACATCTAGAAGCTCCATTTAAGATAAGAGATTTCTTATATCAAAATAAATGATTCATAGTTGCTGTGTTTTTCTCTGGTGTTTCCACAAAGAAGGTAGTTCATCATTATTGGAACATCGCTCAAAGAAATAACATAATTTAAAAATACTGGCCATTCTTTTATCACAGGGCTCTACAAAACTTTAATTTTCATTAGAATTGTGAATTACACTCCAATCTCTGAATTTTAATATATGTGGCATAGCAGTGTGAAAAAAAATAAATGATTGTATCTACTGTTTAAATCTAGACCTAATTTGGTGATGCACTAGATAATTAGAGTATAATGAATGGGGCTACAGAAACAATAAAATTCTTTTACTCTATTGGCTTTCCTGAGAAGGATTCAGTAACATTTACAATATGTCTTCATAAAGAAAGAATGAATGGAGCCTGCCAAATAGCTCAGTGGATTAAAGCACCTGTTTAGACAGATGCACGGGTCTGGAGTTCAATCCAGGGGCCTGATGTGCTGGCCCCACCCCAGGGGTGTGCTTAGACAGAGATTGAGATTGGGTGTGGTGGTGTGCCTGTAATCCCAGCACTTGGGAGGCTGAAAACAGGCGGATCTCTAGGAGTCCGATCTTACACAGTGAGACCCTGTAAACCCTGTAGATCCTGTCCTGAAATACAGAAGAAAAAAAAATGAATGAATGAATGAATGAATGAAATGAATGAATGAATGAATGAATGAGGTAGAATAATAGTTACTTGGAAATAATGCAGAAAAAAGTGAAGGACAAAAGTATTAACATAAATTGCTGTCAAGACTGTAAAAGAACAGAAAGGCTTCCCAGGTATACCAACCCATTATGGACTTCAGGCATTCCACGTTGTAGCAAGAGCAAGGAGAGAGAAAACTCACTGAAAGCATTATGAGAAACGGTTCAAGAAAACTGAACAAGAACTTTGTAACCATTGACAAAAATGACGTTAGATAAGAGAGATGGGATACTTGAACAGAGGCTTAGAAAAATCATTTCCCAAGCATTCTGTTGTCATAAGATAATACTTCTTCCGGCATTGTAATGATATAAAGGGTACACTTCAAGTTAAGTTTCTACTCAAATAGACGAAGTTCATTCAATTCTATATTAAATAGTCCTAATATTCTAAGAGAATGATACATAAAGTACTTTCTATGTTTTCTGAAGAGCACAAGAACCTGAAATCTGATTCACTTCTATTGTGCATTTTTCTATTGCTTGGCTCAATAACTTCCATTTGTGGACAGTTCCAATCAAGCAGCTCATTAGTGAGTGAATGAAATTTTATGGTGCTTACAATTTTGGCCATTAGTTTCAGCTAGAGAAATCTATGGGAATAATGTCCGTGTTTGATTTTCACAAATCACCTCTATTATGGATGATGTGCAATAACTGTCCAACCACTAGAATTTCTTAGGTAAAAGAATTCTCTGAATAAGCCGTTTAAACATCCTCATAAATCTTTCAATGAAAATATTTTATTGTGTGTTTAATTTCCTATTCTTGTTTTGAAATACCATACCACTTTTATTTTGTGTTACTTTGTTTTTTGTCTTTGTCCTTGCTATTTGCTTTTATTTTATTCTCTTTGAAATTAAAATAAGAATAGAGATGATATTGTTGGTGTAGAAAGTTCACAACACCAAAATCTAAAAGTGCTCAAGATCTATCTTCTCTCTCTCTCTCTCTATATATATATATATATATATAATATATTAATATATTAATATAATATGTAATACAATATATATAATATTGTAGTATTTCATATAGTTTATGCACATCTTCTTATATATTTGAAGCTATATATGTAACTCACTGTAGATTTTTTAAAGTACAACATATAATATAAATACTGTATAAATTGTTACACCATTTATAAGACAATGACAATAAAATAATTTGGACCGCAAAGATAATTTTTCACATATTTTTGATCTACATTTGGTAGAATATTCTGGTATAGAAACTGCTGATAAAGCAATATCACTACATCTAATATAATGACACATATAAATGTGTTTACTACTGATTCAGACCATGCATTTAAGTGATTCATTCCATTAATTGTAATCACCATAAATCTTTCAATAATGTAAGCACAGTTTAAGCTTTTATATACGTTTATATATTAAGTACTGGTATTTCAGTGATCCATTTTATTTTGTATTTTTCTATGGACAATTATTACAGTCAAGCTCAGTGTGGGCACACGGGCCTGTAATTCCAGCACTCATGAGGCAGGAAAATTGCTGCAAGGTCAAAGCCAGTCTGTGCTATAAAGTGAGTTCAAAAATAACCTGGATTATCTAGTGAAACCCTGTCTCAAAAAGAAAAATCTATTGAATTTAAAACCACTACAAAATTATTTATTACATTATTTTTTCATGCTGATTCAAGCTGTATGCTAGTTTAACAATTAAGGTTGCTTTAAATCCAATTTAAAACTTAATTCAGTAGATATATGTCGGACAGGTATTTTATTCTTCATTTATGCTCTTTTGCTTTTAATCAGGTGATGTTTTCTACACCTCAATTTTTTTTTTCAGACCTGATTATACAAATCAACCAGGTCTACAAATTTGTGTCTTCTCCATAAATTAAACCGTGGGTCATTCCACTTAATTAAGATTTAATTACCCTCACCATTGTTTTGTTCAGGGATGAGGATGAAGTCATGTCATTTAACTGAGATTACAGGCCTTTGTGACCAAGCCCAGACTCTGGCAGGCTCAGTCCGCCCTGGGGGTGGGGCGGAGGCGGCATGTGGTTCTGGGGATCGAAATGCTGTTCCTTTCCTTGTTGTTCCTTCCCTTAGTCCTCAGGGAACTAAGCAGGTGCATTAGTCACCTAAGCAGTCTTGCCGGTCCCCTAATTTATTTTAAAGATAGTATAATAATAATTAATATTGCCATCAATTGGTATTTTTTACACGTTATAAATTGTTAAAACTAAAAGACAAATTAAAGAAATTATGGCATGTTCAGATAAAATACTTTCTTAATTTATATATGTATGTATTTATTTATTTATTTTGTATTTTAGGGAAGGGTCTACAGGATGTTCAGGGCCTCACTAGTAGATGGACCCGTAGTGATCCGCCTGTTTGTAGCCTCCAAAGAGCTGGGATTACAGGCGTGCGCCACTCACGCCGAGTCTCGTTGCTTTCTCAATGCAGGGATTGAACCTCAGGCCCTTGCGCTTGCTTTCAGGGGCTTTAATCAGCTGAGCTATTTGGCTGGCCCTTCGTTGAGATAAAATACAGGGCCAACAAATTTTCTTCATTAATGCTCAGCTCACAAGGGATTAAGTGGAAGATAAATCTTATATTTAAACTTTTCTATGCAGCAAGTTTTATTTGGGATTTAAATTTGTCTTTAAATCCCAAAGTTTTCCAATCAGTCATTTTCTTTCTTTCTTTCTTTCTTTCTTTCTTTCTTTCTTTCTTTCTTTCTTTCTTTCTTTCTTTCTTTCTTCTTCTTTCTTTCTTCCTTTCTTTTTTCTTTCTTTCTTTCTTTCTTTCTTTTCTTTTTTTTGAAGTTAGTGTTTCATCTCTTTAATTTTTTAAATTTTCTTTTATTTTGAAAATTAAAATCTAAAACAAAAGCAAAAACAAACAGTGGAAACAAATACAGAAACAAAGTAATATACAACAATACACATTGCACAGATTTTCAAAACAAATATAGAAAACTAACAGTGGTTGTTATATGATATGTTTTATGATCAAATCTGTTACTCAGGTCAACAGCTATATGTATGCAAGATTGGACAAGTAATTGAGCACTAACACTTGCCTTTTACTTTTTAAAATTTTATTTTATTTTACATTATATTTTGGTACTGGGGATCAAACTTGGGACCTTGCTCTTGCCAGGCAGGTGCTTATGCCACTGAGCTATCTCCCCAGCCCTTTAGTTTTATTTTAAAGAGGATATAATAATAATTGATAAGACATTAGAAATGTTAGAAGAACAAGATGAGAGGTATTCAGCTGTGGTATTTCTATTCAAATTGCTATCTCTGATATGTACCCATGTTTATAGCAGCACAACTTGTCGTAGCCTAATCTTGGAAACAACCAAAATTCACATCACCTGAGGAATGGATGAAAAAACAGTGGTATTTTTATGCAACAGACTATTACTGAGCTATGAAGAAAGACAAACTAGAGCCTTCATAGGTAAGTGGATAAAACTAAAGGCCATACTCATAAGTGAAATAAATCAGACACACATGTGTGAATATCATGTTGTCTCCCTAGTGTAAAATCCTGAAAGAATGAATAAAGTCTGAAAGTTATAATAGATATAGTATAGAAAGAAATGAAACATAAAGATTAAACAACAGAGATGAAGACAAGGAAAACAGGTAAGAAAAAAGGTAAAGGGAAATTCATATATATGAGAAGAGAACTAAGATAATGCCTCTTCTTGTTCAAACTAATGCGTCAAGTCCTCACTAAAATAAGCAAGCATGAAACGGGTCACTGTGGAGTGGTCACCACTGGCTACTTTTAGATGTCTAACAATTTCTCTTGCCTATCAGCTGTGGGACTTTCTGGTTACTCACTAGTCAAGCCTGCTACCACTGGGCTCTAACTGTTCCTGCTGCTAAGTCTCAATTAACTCTATTCTTTCCTGTTACTTTCTTAATTTAAGACAATGTACCTAAAACTTCCCATTGCACTCCTGAGACTTGTCAGAGCAAGGACGCAGCATAAGTAGACAAAGAGTGGATTCTAGACCAGTGTTTCCCAACAAGACAACACTCACAAGTGGTCTCCAGCTATTTTGTTTTGTCTCTTAGCAACATCCTGTACTGCCTTAACATAGGTGTGCTGCGGAAGCAATGTGATTTTAGCTTAGAACATTAAGTGTACTAAACATGAGACATTTTTACAATTCAAGTCTCTCTATCACATCTCTCTAGAAATAAAAAGATTAAGTGGTAATACTAGAAACTATGTAAGTCTTAGTTCTGGCTGGAATTAACTTTCCTTAGTTACTTTCCGAGAAGGATCTTTCTTTCTTTCTTTCTTTGTTTCTTTCTTTGTATCTTTCTTTCTTTGTTTCTTTCTTTGTTTCTTTCTTTCTTTCTTTCTTTCTTTCTTTCTTTCTTTCTTTCTTTCTTTCTTTCTTTCTTTGCTGGCTCAGACTGCCTTAAGTGCCGGTCTGGTGTGGCATGTGGAGCTGGGTATCGAACCACAGTCCCTTGTGCCTGACTTGAGTTTGCCTAAGCAGGCGCTTTAAATAACTGAGCTAACTACCAAGCCCCACCCCTTAGTTACTTTATGATTGCTCGGACAAAATATCTGACACTTGCAAGTTAAAGGAGGAAAAGTTCATCTTAGCTCACAGCTTGCACAAGTTTTGGGCCATGGTTGGTTGGCTCTGAGGCAGATTGGCATGGTATCCAGGCATGGCAGTGGAAGGACAGTCCATTTAAAGTCTGACAGGAAAAAGCATAACATTTTTCTTTTCCTTTTTATTCTATCCATGTTAGAAACCTGTTGGTTGTTGCCACCCTGCACCACCCCCCAAACCATGTTAAAGCAATCAGAGAGCTAATTCAGTATGAATCACTCAGATCTACTATCATACATCTATGATCCAGTCACTCACCAAATCCCCATTTTTTGAGTGCATGGGGCTTTTTCAAATTTAATTTAATTTATTTTTGGTGGAACTGGGAATTGAACTCAGGCTCTTGTGCTTGCCAGGGAAGCGCTTGTTCCACTGAGCCATCTGCCTGGCCCCTAGAGCATGAGGCTTTGTGGGGGGTTCATACAGGTAAGGTATAAGCATATCATAATTTTCACATCATTTACCCAAATACCTTTATTTATGTTTCATGGATTTATTATTTACCATAAACAGGATGAAGATGATCCCTTTCAGAGGCAGGGGGAAAATATCTGACTCTCATAAATCTGTATTTGCTGAGGCATCTTTTTTCTTATTCAACCAATGCTTTGTTATTTGAAATTCTTAATCTTTTCTACTGATGTAGCCATATCTTTATCACTAAAAGGTGATTGGAGAGCCAATTACATTACATACCCACATTAGTCCATATTCAAGTATCCACTTCAGTGACAGTTTTCTTAAGGATATGTAAAGTTTTAGACAGCTGCAAACAAATACACTGGTTTAATTTATTCAAGATAAGACTTATATATGAATTTTATCTCCCTAGCTACATTTTTATTGTTTGGTACACTTATGGCAGGTCCCTAGTGATTATACTTTGTATTTGTATGCACATATAATGCCCTCTGCTGGACTGGTATTATTGACTCCCAACTAGCAAGCAAACTAGGAAAGGAGGGAATAGATGTTCCTTTTTTCAGAAGTAATAGTTACTACTTAAATTTTTCATACCAAGTTTTCATTTGATTGCTTACTCTGAGGAAGCTAGCTACTAGATTTCATAAAGAATCATAGGGGATCTCTGTGCAGAAGTATCCATGAGAAAATACGGAATAGGGGGGAATACTGCAAGGACTCTTGAAAGCTACGTGAAGATTTTTCAGCTCTAGTTTACATTTTAAGTGAATGTACCTCCATCCATAACTTGATTCCAGTTCCATAAATTTTTTGCTTAATATAATTTTATTTTAAAAATAAAAGCACAAACAAAAACAAAAATCAGAAACAAAGGCAGAAATAGGGCAACATACAACCATACATCATATGTTACAGATTTTCAAACAAGTAATAGCTGATTAACAATGGTTGATATAATATCTATTTTTGTCGTCAAATCTGTTGCTCAGATTAACAGATATAGTTATGTAAGATTGGACATATGGTTGCACTTTACTGCTTGCTTTCAAGAAACTTTAAAATTTGCCCAGTTAACTTTAAATTTCATGTATGCTAGCAACCTCTGTATTCAGATTCTAGATTCCCAACCACAGAACATATGAAACACTGGCTATTTACTGTTTTAACTGCCTTACATGGGTGTCTATTGCTATCTATTAGCAATAAATAATTGAAATAGTCATTTATTCCAGAAAAAAGTGCTCTAAGAACAAATAGCTAGGTATATGGTTATAGCTTCAGAGACAGTGTCATAGTTTGGGGATTTACTAGAGAAACACATAATACAAGATACTCAAATGTATAACAAGTTACAAGATTGGCTTACAATAATCAGCCAAACAGTTGTATGAAGACACACACAGAGGATGTTTGCACCCTGCAGACTGATGGATTCAGCCTGAGGTCTGGAACTCATGATACTGTCTGTGAAAGTCCATATCAGGCGGCCAATGGGTCTGCAACAGAGGCTGATGGGTCTACGCCAGAAGGCTGAAGTGTCCAAAGCAGAGGCTGAAGTGTCTGCTCTAGAAGCCAGGAGAGGACACCCAAGCTGAAGGTGAAGACCTGAGCTCTTCAAAGAATGGAACACTCTGTCCTTTCTAATTTCCCCTTTAAGCCATCTAGGAGATCAGCCACCCTAGAGTGCAGAACTGCTCAGCCATTTGAGTTATATTTCTAAGCATCTCAAGATGACACAATCAACCATTGCAATCCACCCACTGTCAACTTGGTAAGAAGACATATTTCATTAAACCAGTCTTCAGATGCAAAACCATGCATACAATTGCACCTACCATGTTAAAACTATCCTGCATACAAATGGAAATGCACTAATTCCCTCACCAGTATAGAAGGTCTTTGCTTCATGCTTACATTAATCACTTTATAACTTCAACATCAACACGTGTTTAACAATCCTTAAGAATGATATTAAATCTATCAATATTATATTATCTTTTTGGTCTGGTAGAGTGATCCATACCTTCATTCCTGAAGGCTCTGGACCATTTGTCATTGTGCTTGTATCAGGTTGTTGTATTTTCCTATTGATTTTATTTATAGGACATGGTTGTACTAAGAGCCACCCTAAGAGATCTCTTACTTAACGTGTCTACTTTTTTTTCCTCCACCATGTACATTTTGAAGGAGTAAACCAAATTCCCCTTGACAGTCTGGGTCAATAACCCCTGACGTCACTGTAACTCCCTTTTTAGCTTGTTTCCTTAGAGGTATGAGGAGGCCAAAGTGACCTGAGGGGAATCTTAGATTGCAGCTCAAAGGTGTCATTGTTCCTTTTCATGGTACAAGTCCCACCCTCTCCAGAACTAGGACTTCTAAGAACTTACTACATAGACTTAGGTTAAATTGTACTAGATCAGTTCTTCAGATATCTAAACTTGTAAACTGTTCAAAATGAAGGCTCAAAATAAAAGAATGGATAATGGTTATATACTAGCAGAAGTTTAGCAACAATATTGCCTATAATTTACTGGAAAGTAGGGACGTTTTGAATAAAGTTCATAATACAGTTAAAATCATTTCTAAGCAAAGCACTGAATGTATCACATTATTTTTTTATAATGTCCACAGTAAGACTGAAAGAAAATGAGAAGCAAATGAAAGCAAACATTATAAGAGAAAAAGATGGCAGGACTTAGTCATTTTAGAAATTCTCTTTTTCCAACAATGTTACAATTTGGAAATAGCTTTAAGGAAATATAAAACCATCTCTCTCTCTCTCTCTCTCTCTCTCTCTCTCTCTCTCTCTCTCT
>NW_004524594.1:9178753-9182344 GCF_000260255.1 Octodon degus
CACACACACACACACACACACACACACACATGCAGTCACACTCACAGTCTTTTGTACTCTGCAATAATGCTGACAGAATGTGGCTGAGAGGACTTATTTCTTTTTCAAAAAAGTGTCACTTTTCATGAAAAAGGAATAACCACTTATTCCTGGAATACAGAAAGCAAATCCAAGTCTTGATTTGCATGATGAAGTACAAATATTCTGGAAAAGTTATTGAGGTTAGGTGAAGGAGTCCTAAGAGAGTATTTAATAAGAAATAAGTAATTTACTTACACATAACCAAGTTGATATTTGTGTTCCAATAATCCTCTCTTGGTGTCAAGGATATATTCTTCAATTAAGTTTTCTATGGCTAGTAATTTTATTACTTCTCATAAATGTTAAGTATAAACTTTAAACTTTGGAACACATAGGTTTTGTACAAAAACTCGGGTACGAATTTAAATTGAATTTAATTATCAAGGAAAAATAATCTTCATGTATATGCACACATTCATAGTTTTTACATATTTTGTTATAACAGCTCGTTTTCATTTTGTAATACCTTACAGTGTATTTAAAAGTGAATAATAAATGAATTGTTTTTCTATAATTCTTAATATTGCTTAACCAGTGTATTAAACAATCAATGCCTATGCAGGTAAATATGTACACTTTAGCAAACTCTTGGCAGCAATAAGTAGAGAAAACAGCATTTCAGATTGTCATACAACCAAGTCATCATTATATAAACACAATGGACAAAATAAATAATTTCCACCTCTTCAATTACTTCATGAATTGATCTTGTTATATTTATTTAGTCTTACTGTAAGTAATTATTTGTATATTTTTTATTTTTAAAGAGAATACGGAATAGTAATATAAAATAGAAACTAGAAATGATGCAATATTTCACTGAACAAAATATTACACATTTGACTGTTGTATTGCATAATATTGTCTTCAGATTTGTTGTACAGTTACCAGAACTATGCACGCAAAATTGAAATGAGAAAGCAAACAAGAAAAATGTTATAAGAATTTAAAAGGAGAAAAAGAAAAAAAATAAGCAACACAAAAATATGTATATTTTTGTAAGTTGTAATAATTCATGAGCATATAAACATACGTGGACTTTTTACAAAATCTTAAATCATGTTAAATTTAGTGTACGTGTCATGCAAATGAAAGAAAATGAGCACTTCTCCTATGACTTTAAAATTATGTATAGAATAAATTAATATTTCATTAGCTTTTGGAGTTATCAGATTTTAATAATGACAGTAGTCATATTATCATTAGGAATGCAAAGGTGTGTCATAGGCTCCTCTCCAATGCCACAGTGAAAGATCACTCCTTTGCACCTTTCCTACATTGTATCTCACTTCAATGTCTTCATTCAAAGCCATTTACTTTTTATTCAAGCTGTTTTCTGGATCATGCAGGTCAAACTGCTTGCTTTGCTTGGGCCATTTGGAGTGATGAGCAATTGTCTAGAGCCCCATATAAAAAATAAAATACAATGGATATGCATAAGTATCAAAGCTTCCTGTTATGGGTTGTGTCTTGGTGTCCTCCCAAAGTCTCATGCAGGCATGGGGTGGACCTCTAGAGTTTGTGATTAATTTATGATCCAATGCTGGGCTTATGGGTATGAGTGCTACACCTTCCCTTGGGCAGACAGCCCGCATGCAGCGTAAGGAAGGGAGAGGGGCTAGCTCTCTGCCCCTGCTGCCCCTGCCACTGCACCCGCCTTTATGCTCTTGCAGTTTTGCTGTTTTCTACCATCATGAACTTTTGCCCTCTTCCATATTCTACTCTTCTTTGGAGCCCTGTGAGCAGTTAGTGGAGGTTGTAGTTGGAGGACTACAACCTCCACTAAACTATGAGCTAATTAATCCTTCTTTAATTTTGGGTGTCAGGTATTTTGTTCCAGCCATGAGAGAAAAGTAACCGAGACACCTCTTTAATTTAGAAAGTATTTTTATTCATTTTTCTAATATTAGCAAAGCTGTATATGTAAATATAAAAATATCATGGCCAAATTAATATTTATAAAATAATCTTTGATACCATAGCTACTACAAGATTATTTTAACCTCTAAATTATTTTATTATATGAGACAAGCTCACATTCAATTATTAAGCCTGCTTAAACAATAATGTTAAAAGTTGTCGACCTGCAGCTGCTTTGCAAGCTACTCATAAGCCACAGCTTAGATAAGCTTATTGGTATTGCTGTCAAATATAGAATTCTATGTTCTCTATTAAAATGGCACGTATGTTTCTCTTTATAGTGGCACAGATGTGTTTTTTTTTTAAATTTTGTTTTGCTTTTCAGTCTGTCTCCTTTATTGGACACTAAAATACCAAACTATGAGAACTTACGCAACAAACTTCCTGGATTCCTATCTGCATGTACTGAGCAGCACTCACGGTAAAATGTAAAATGTTCCCTAAATTTCTCCCACATAAAATCATAAAGTTAGGAGATTGTTCCAGATGGCTCTTGGAGCCTGGCTTTCTTGCTGTAATCTTAAAATTGACTCATCACATTATTCTTGTAAGAAGATGAATTTTAATTTTACGACAAAATTGTGAACCGCTTTTTTTTAAAAAAAAACAACAAAGTATTACAGAGAGTATTTATTATGTTCTACAAAAAAAATTATTTCTGAGAGTTTAGTTGAGACTTATCAATGATACAGACTTAATAGGATTTTTTTCTTCATCCTCTTTTCTCTTTTTAAAAGATAGCACCTTGTTATGTTGTCCATCCTGGCTTTGAATTCCTGGTTCAACTTTCTCAGTGTATCTGGCATGTTCCACCATTTCTGGATGATTTGTTTTACATTCCTATTCTCATAGTTTTTACTCTTTCCTCAATCTTCTTATCCTGCTTCTTGCCTTCCAGTCAGGCCAATAAAAAAAAAGAAAAAACATATATACTTCTTCCTTTGGTAGTGCATGGAGGACACAGTATCCCTAACTTCTAATCACATAGAACCCCGAGCCATTCTGAATCCCAAATTCTGTCAAATCAATTTGCCATTCTCTTTGGAATCCCAACTTGTTCTGCCTGAAAATGTTCAATTACATCTGCCATAAACTTCACTCCCTGATGGGAATATGTGCAGTAGGGTCCTGATGTCAAAGCCAAACTGTAGGTGAGGAATTCAATTATTATTTCCATTGATACTTTCTTTATATACCAAAGTATAAAAGTAGTTTTATTTAAATTTGTGCAAACAATAAGAAGATTTCTAAACACCAATATGTGATTGGAATCTCTACTTGTAGCTAAATTTGAGTCCTCATATTATGGCCATTAATCATTATTCAGTATGTTTTATAAACCTATATGCAATGGAACCACTGTAAGTCCCCCTGGCCTAATGTGACTGCAACTGCTGACATATAATAGGTTTCACAAGATTGTAATATGATTAATTCAGTGCCTACTCAGAAGGTTTCAATTTCCTTCCATCTGCAGTCTAAAACAACATGTCTTGACCTGGATACCCACAGGAATTCTCAAAAGTGTTGCTATCATACACAATGTTTATAGGCAAGGTGTTAACATATGCAACTTTTTCCAAATATATA
>NW_004524594.1:9182444-9194969 GCF_000260255.1 Octodon degus
TTCCATTAATGACACTTTCCATTAGTGACATGCATGTTCTGGATAGGGGTCAGCTATTACCTTATATGGAATACAAAACCCTAACACCTCCTCAAGTTCTTATAATTTCCTTAGTTATTTGCTTATCAATGACATTGGCATGAAAGGTCTATCAGCTCAGCATCCATATATTATTTTAGAAACTTTCTAGTTTGGGAGAAATCTTAGTCTTCGTTAGAACTACTCACATCTACTTTCAGTGTTGCCTATATACTGGGTCACTTTGAATGGATTACCTTTCAGTAAATAATTTGGAACCTGTCTAGATTATAAGACATTGGAAATTCCATCAGTGTTCCAGCATCTCTGAGGGAGTTTGGTATCATCTTTTGTATTTGGATCATTCAAGACATCCAAAAGTTGCCTAAGCAGTTGTGGTGGGAGAAGCTTCCCTGTTCTTTGGTTTAATATACACCATCATTGCGTCTCAGCCTTTTGGCTAAGATCAAGTGTAGTATCTGTTCTTATCAGTTTAATATACACCATTAACATGTCAATTGTTGTTCACAAAATGGCTTTCCTAGAGTCCAGAGCTCTAGGATATCTTGGGTACAGAAGTAGCACACTGAAGACTCAGTATAAATACTAATTTTTATTTCTTCCTCAAGATGGAATGGAAGCTGAGCCCCCTCAGGCATATCCTACCTACAGGAAGGAGGAGGGCCCTGTCTTCAGCTCCTTCTCAGATGTTGCACAGTCATTTCCCTCACAGACCTAACGGAGACCTGGGTTGGCCTTGGATTGACTGATTTAAACACAATCTGAGGACTGGGGAGGTAGCTCAGTAGAATAAGTGCCTACTTGACAAATGAAAGATCCTATATTCAATCCCTAGTACCCAAAAGCAAAAAAAAAATCTGAGTTCTCAATCTTTATGGACTGCATCAGCATGGACACCTCCAGACCCAGCCCAAGCACAGCATGTGAATGAGATCTTCAGCCGCACTCTCGGGACCCCTCAGAAACCCTGCAGAACCAGCCCAGGCCCAGGCCCAGCAAGTGAGTGGGAGAGCTTCTACACTCCCCTGTGCCCACTGAACCCCTCCAAACCCAGCCAAAGCGGGGCATGTAAGACCTTCATCCCTGCACTCAGGACCCCTCGAACCCCTCCAGAACCAGTGGAGGCTCAGCATGTGAGTGAGAATTTCCACCACACTCTTGGGACTCATGCAGACATAGTCCAAGTCCAGGACCAGCGAATGAGTGGTAGAGCTTCCCCTCTCACTTTTGCCTGCTGGATCCCTCTGGACAAAGCCCAGGCCCACTTCTGAGTGAGTCCTTCTGTCCTGCTCTCTGGACCCCTCCAGACCCAGCCCAGGCTTCGCATACAGGTCTGGGGTAAGACACTGCCACTGAGGTCCCTGCAGAGAGGCTAGGGGCCAGAACCTCCCAACTAATACAAGAGCAGAGCATCTTGCCAGAGGGGCAAAATAGGTTCACTTCCAAGGGCTGCAGCAGGAAGAAGCTGTGCACAGCAGCCAGACCCAAGCCAGGCACAACTGGATGATTCAAACTTCATACATATACACCCGAATTTCAGTATGTGCTAAGGTTATAACTGCACCAAAGCTCTACATCAAATGTCAGAGGACAGGGCTATACAAAATGACAAAGAGAAGGAGCAAAGTGCAATCTCAAGCCTGGAGCCTACCCAGAACAAAGCAAAAGACATTAGCACAGAAGAAATTGGGAGTCACATAGCTGAAATGTCTGAATTAATAGTGTCTGAAGTAAAGAAACTGCAGAAAGATATAGAGGAAGTCAGATCATAAATAACCTCTGAAATAAAAAAAGAAATCTCTGAATTAATAGTGTCTGAAGTAAAGAATCAAATGTAGAAATATATAGAGGGAATCAGATCAGAAATAATCTCTGAAGTTAAAAAAGAAAGGATAACTATGATGAAAGAATTAATAACTCCTTCTCAAGGCAATACTGATAAAAAGTAGAGGACATTAGAAAAATGATGGAATCCTTGAACGAGCAATAGAGGAAAGAAATAGATTTCATGAAGCAGAGTCAAAGAGATGTAAAGGAACTTAAAATCTCAATCACACGCTTGCAAACTGTTTGAGTGAAAGTGAAGATAGAGTTTCAGATCTTGAAGATGCCATTGCAGCTAGAGAAAAGGTCAGAAAAGATCTCATAAAAACAAGTAGGATGCAGGAAAACATATTTCATCACCTGCAAGACAATGCAAAGATGAACAACATGAGACTAATAGCCATCAATGAGAAAGAAGGAGTCAATACAAATGATATAAAAAGAATGTATCAGCAGTACATGCCATGGTGGAATTTAGTAGACACTTGTTGCTTTTTGACTTGTAAACATCAGTCTTCATTTTTGAGCCACAGTCTGAATCCCTCATGCTTTTTACTGTGTCAGTAACATACAGATTTGGGTTGATATCCTTCATTGATAGTTCTCAGTGAATAAAGAATTACACGTTGTTGCTAATATTTCAAAATATAATCAGCATATCTGTTGTGTGTATATTGCTACAACTAGTACGACTTCTGTTTAATGACTTTTGACTTGTTTAATGCTGTGTTTCCTTCTAAAACTTTGTACAGTCCTTGTAATAAATATTGCTTGCTTTTGAGTGCTTATTAATATGTTCTTCGAACTAAAAATGTATTTTGTTGTAAAGAAGACAACCTCCAGCCCTTGAGTACAATAATTTATTTCCCGTTATATTTACTTTAAATTATTTTTTCTGACAGTTATATTTCTTTTGCTAGAAACATAACTAAAGAGATTTAAATTTTATTTTAAAAATAAATCACTCTTTACTTCATGCTTTGAAAAAAAAATCAGATCTGCAGAAAGTTGCATGAATAACACAAGCAATTATTTGTCCTGAACTATTTCAATGTAAGTTGCCAACATAGCACTCCATTATTAAGAATATTCTTCTATAATAATGTAACTATTAATTGTGACTGTTAGGTCAATTTGTTTAACTATAGCAATCACTTCCATCTCTATTTGCAAGTCAAAACACCATGTCATGTACCTGAAAATGAACAATAAAAATCAATATAAGATACTGAAAATGCAAAACCAAGAACATCTTCTTAATCATATTTAATGTGCTCTCAATATATAGTAACTAACATGACTTCCAGCATCTGAATAAAAGACTGAAAGCTTTACAAATTGAGTCAAGTTGTTTCTTGTTTAATTGTCACCACTTCGTGTTGTGTCCTTCAGTCTGGAACATCTCAATATTGTTTTGGTCTTACAATTGAGATTAATTTTAAAATTTGGCAAATAGCTTAATAGAATGTGTCTCCATTTGTTTTGTTTAATGTTACTTCATAATAAAGTTTATACTAGCATCTTCCTAGAAGAGTATAGCAGAAGTGAGGCTGTGTTCCTATAATTGTGTTCTGTCTTGTGACACATGATTTTCACTTGTCCCAAACCCCATTTGGATAGCTCAACAGTAATTTTGGTTACTTGATTTAAAAACCCTTTTAGTGTTTCTCTTTTGAAAAATTGCTCTTTTTAAAGTTATAATTAGGAAGTATTTTGTGAGGAGGGATTTTATGATGGTTTAATTACCCAATTGCTTTTCAAAATTCATTTATTTTTTAAATTGAAACACACAGTTACCATGCACAACACGATATCTAGAGATATAGTTGGTGTAAAATGGGTGCATCTAGCCAATTAACATGCTTTGCTTTATATAGTTATCACTTTGTGGATAAGAATACTTAGCATCCAGGGACAGTATTTTTCAAGAAGATAATGAATCATCATTAACTGTTGTTACTATGTTAAAGAATAGATATCTTGAATTTAATGCTTTTCTCTTATGGAAAATCTGTATCATTTGGCCAGCCTTTCCAAATTCTTTCCACAGTGCTGTAGCCTTTGATAATCACCATTCTACTAATTTTACAACATCAACTTGTTTAAAAGTTTTAGACTGGACGTGGTGACGCGTGCCTGTAACCCCAGCTTTTGGGAGGCTATAAACAGGAGAATCACTTCGAGTCCAACGTAGTAGATAGGCACTGAACACCCTGTAGACCTTTCCTAAAATATTACTAACTAACTAAATAAATAAATAAATGTTCTATGTTTTAGTGAGATCATGCAGCATTTGTCTTTCTCTATCCAGACTATTCGATACATATTATCAATTTATTCCTGTTATTAAAAGGCAGCATTTCCTCCTTTTATAGCTGAATAATATTCTCAGCTACATATGTATAATATATATGAGATTTTTATGTATTAACTTACTGATCAACATCGATATCACCCTATGACTGTTACAATACCTATTGTAAAAAGATAACACTTATTCAATGCACTTGTCAAACTCATGGGTTTTTTTTAGCAATCATCAATGCTTGCCAGCAGGATTAGTGACTCCTTGGTAGTGGCCAAATTGTCTTTATCTAAATCATTCTATTTTTAGCCAATAGCATTTTATTTTTTTTTTTATTTTTTATTTTTATTTATTTTTTTAAAAGCCATGATCTTTTTTTTTAACATTTATTTATTTATTTATTTGTTTAGTGTGCGCGCGCGCGTGTGTGTGTGTGTGGCCAGCTCAGCCCACCAGGGGGCAGGGCTGGCTGGCATGTGGTGCTGGGGGATTGAACCGTGGTCCCTGTGCTTTGCTTAGCTTAGCTTGTTCCAAGTAGGTGCTTTAGACCACTGAGCCATCTCACCAGCCCCAGCCAATAGTATTTTACAATAAGGGAAACTTTCCTACCTGATAGCTTACTTTGCATATTTTTATCACCTGGACTCATGAATTCTCTTTTGGTGCAATGGGTTATAATGATCAAATTTTTTTTTCATATGACATGTAACGGCTTTCAGTATTTTCTGTGCATGTCCCTTTGAGTTGCTGAACTTTTCTAATGTTTCATCTGCCTCCACTATTTTCCAAGCTTGTACTTACCCTAAGACACAGAATCATATTGAAGGATCATTGTGTGTATTTTTTAGCTTACCAACTGGGATTTACTACTTCTTCAAATTGTTTTATTCCTCTCAGTAGAAAACCAGATTGAGGTCCAAGTAACAGGTTGGTTGAGAACTACTTAAGTATCATTACAATAAGATTCCCTTGATAAACACATATACATGTATGTTGCTCTCAATTAATTTTGAGACAGAAATATCGAAGCCATGGATTACACAAATCCCTCTCAGTTCAGTTCATTCTGATTTTCTCCCCCTTCATATTTATCATTACATCCCATAAGACTCAGAAAATATTTATTTCTTTGATATCCCTGTTTTATATAAGCGATCCCCTCCTTATCACTTGGGCTATCTTTGCACCACAGGTGAGCTGTCTGCATCTACTAAAGCCCCAGCACTACCTTCCCTAACACAAAGGAGAGGTATGTTGGATCGCTTGTGCGGCTGGCACCACTCCCACAAATTTTTTTTTTAATTTTTTAATTGTTTTATTTATTTGAGAGAGAGAGAGAGAGAGAGAGAGAGAGAGAGAGAGAGAGAAAGAGAGAGAAAGAGAGAGAGACAGTGTGTGGTGTGTGTGTGGCCAGCTCAGCCCACCAGGGGGCGGGGCTGGCTGGCATGTGGTGCTGGGGGATCGAACCGCGGTCCCTGATGCTTTGCCAAGCTTGTTCCAAGTTGGTGCTTTAGACCACTGAGCCATCTCTCCAGCCCACCACTCCCACAATTATGGCACACACAAATGGATATTGTCGAATAACACCTTCTGTATAGACATCATTCTTCTTCTACCCTTTCTGACCTTGGCATGTCATTCCTCACAGTGTCTGCCCCTTCCTGATTCTCTGTTCATCTGTTGTGGGCAGTGACTTCCTACACTAAGATGCTACAAGCTCCCTCTCCCCCTTCCTGTGACATACACTTCCCCAGATTTAAGGCTCACTTCAGAAATCAAGCTCCAGCAATAAGCCAGATAGAAGGGTCTCTCTCCATCCTTCTGTCTCTTCATCTTTGTAAAGTTCTGGAACTTCATCTCTCATTAATTCCTAAATGTAGCTTCAACATATTCAGGATTTCACTACTAAGATGGAAAAAATTATTTTTAAAAGAAAGCTAAAGGAGCAGGGAGATTTTTAATATTATTTTTAAATTACATTTTAAAATATGTCATAACTTCAGTGTACATGTAGTCCCCAGGCATTGTTAATGGCCATGAATGCTAATTAACACTGAACTGCTTACTACAATCTTTTTCTAGCAGGCAGCCTCAAAATGTCCCATTATCATGATTAAATATTTATTGAACTTGAAGTATGTCCTCAACACTCTAAAGAACGTGCAGGAAAAGTTTCTTATTCAAAGACACTGTTGTGCTCAGGAGAACTTCAAGCAAGTATTTTTGCCAAGGTTCTTTTCCTCAAGTTCTATTATACTTTATTTATGAATGTTCAACTTAGTAAATACAAAAATGAAATATTTTTTCTTATAAAAGCATTTTTTAAAGTTTTTATTCTTTTTTTCTGTATTTGGCAGAAGATCTTGCTATGCAGCTCAGACTCATGGTGGTGTTCCTGTTTTAGCCTCCCCTGCTCTGGGCTTTTAGGTGTGCAGCACCCTGCTTGGTTTTGGTGGCATGCAAGGCATGTCCAGAGCAGAGCTGGCATGGCCTTCAGTACCTGAGAACAAACCCAGATTATTGCACTTACCAAGAAGGTGCATAGAATGCTGAGCTATCTCCTCTGCCCATAAAAACCATTCTTAATGGGAAAAAAAATACTGTGAACAACTACCAATAACACAAAATCTGCTCACATCATTTATCTCCATTATAATAGCTACACTGCTTTTTAAAATATTTCTACCTGTTTATATAGTTTCTTAATCTACAATATTTAGCCTTAGCACAATTGACATTCAGTTGAGATGCCATGTCCTGACACCTTCCCATCTTTCATGGTTATTCAGCAGTATTCCAGACTTATATCCACCAGATGCCAATATAATTGCCCAGCCTAACATTTTCACTCATATAAGCAAAAACATGTCTAGATCGTGCCAGATGGCTCATAGTAAGGCAAAAGCTCCATGTCCTTTAAGAGCCATTGCTATTTATGCGAATACAGAGGCTGGTTTTGAAACGCAGCAGTACATTACACATTATTTTCACAAAAGTTTTATCATTTTATAGAAGTATAAATAAGAAGAGTTACAGGTGCACCAATTATCTGAGACAAGCAGGTCTAGTAAGGTGGCAGAAATTTTCAGTGGGGGATGGTAGAAACCTGGGGAGGTTACAGTAATAAAAGACTTGATGCTGGAAACATTTACAAATGTTATTATTAAGCCAACAGCTTTGGAAGCACAAGTTGGAAGGGATACAGCTAGTGATGGTCTTCTTCAAGCCAAGTCCCAGGTTGGCGTGGGACATGGTGATTGCAGTCGTACATGTGTCTTTTCTGGTGTCCGTATTCTTTGTCTTTCACAAAGTCACAGTTTTCCACTTGTGGAGATCTTCCGTAAGAAGCTTGCCTAGTCCTGCTCATCTCCCTAACAGCCCACCTCTAAAACTGCAGCTGGGTATTTTTCTCTCCTAATATGTCATAATAGATATAAACTCTGAATAATCAATTCTTAGCATACACACTCTGACAATATCCATATCATAACTATGCCTTAACCTTACATTGATTTTTGTCACATATTAGAAAATGCAAATAAATAATTAATGTTGCCAGTATCAACCGTTATTTGGGAAAAGCGCATCTGTAGAAGCATTAATATTTTTTATGAACTGGGAAATTAATTGTTTTTAAAATAAAACTCTAGGCAGTACTGTGCTCACTGTTGCCCTGTGAAGTGATAAAATAAATGAACAAATATGGGTTAGGTTTACAAAATGGGCATGGGCTACATAAAACATACACAAAATCAGACTTGAGGAGCATCAACGTGTTTATTGTCTTTGTAATGGATGTTTATTATTTTCAAAGTTGGAATCAGAATTGCTCACACATTTCTAATAATGATGGCGAAATTTTCATGCTTAGTTTTCTGGAGAGAACATACAAACCTCAACACAGAAGATACACAGATCATGGGTGTTTGAGACATACAGAGTCAGCCTGTCAGTTTCCATAAAAGCCTAAATTTTGTTGGGAAAATATTCCTTTTCTTATATGAAAGATGCAAGTCAAGAAATGAAAACAAGTATGTCATCAATCTGAGAAAAAAATATTACGGGGTGTAAGAAGTCCCCACTGCATGTCTTTCTATAGTGGCCAAAAATAAGGAAGAGATCCCATTCAACTCTGCATACCTGAGTCAAAGATACAGAAAACACTCCAAAAATCGAGTGGATACAATAAATATCTAGGAGGAAAACCTGGCCCAAATAAAGGACACTAAGACAGGCATTAATTAAAAATAAAAAAGGTTGTGCTGGCACCTGGTCTTACCATCTGAGAACTTATACAGATGTTAGGTAGCTTTGAGATCCTGGTGAGTCTGATCCGTGCTCACTACCTGCAGAGAAGCTTTGTCAAGTGCTGGCCAGTCTCCCCCACCAGTAATGAGAGCCTCGGTGAGACCTGCCCTGCCCCCAACCATAGCAGCCACTGTACTGATCCATAACATTACCACTCTCCTACCACTTCTGTGTCTGGATGATTATTGAGCTTCAAAAATGCCGAAACAAAGAAGAAAAAGGCAATCTCAGATCTCCAGACAACCCAGTACAAGTCCAGAAGACAACATAGAAGAACATGGCAGTCATACATGGGAAAATTTCTGAAATGATAACAACTAATGTAAGGAAATAAGTCTCTCAGACTATAGAATAAATAAGATCAGACATAATCTCTCAGGTCAGAAAAGAAATGACAACAATCATGAAAGAATTGCTTAACACATATAAAGAAGACATAGGTAAAAAATAGAGAAGGATAGAAAAACAATGAAAACATTGAACAGCGATACAAGAAAGAATTAGAACACATGAAACAGAGTCAAACAGACCACCTGGAAAGTAAGAATTTCACTGAAAGCTGGAAAAACTGCTTGAATTAAACTGAAGATAGACTTTCAGACCTTGGATAATGGTGTAGCTAATGAACGTGAAAGAAAAGATCTTTCTAAACTAAGAAGGAAACAGCAAAACACAATTCAGCAGCTTCTTTTCATGCAAAGAAAACAATATAAAATTAATAGGTGTCAGCAAAAGAGTAGGATTGAGCACAAATAACATAAAAAGACTACTAACAAAAGTGGCAGCATGAAAATTTGCAAACATGAGAAAATAATCTGACATAGAGGGAAATGAGGCGTATAGAACTGCAAATAGCCATAATCAAAGTAGATCTATGCCTGGACGTACAATAATAAATATTCCAGAAATTTGACGAAAGACCAGAATAATAAAAACTGTCAGAAGAAAGAACATCACCTACAGTGGAAAGCTCATCAGAATCAAGGCAGATTTCTCAACACAAACTATCAAAGCAAGAAAAGCTTGGCGTGCAGTATTTCAGGTGTTAAAATAAAGCAACTTCAAATCAAGAATGATGTAGCCTGTAAAACTATGTATCAAATTCAATGGCTAGATAAGATACTTTCATGACAAAGAGCAGCTGAAGAAATTCAAGACCACAAAACCAACCCTATGAAGAGTAATGAAAAATATTCTAGAAAGAGACAGAAACAACCACAGCTTCAAAAGAAAGGAAAGGGACAACAAAAGAAAAGAACCAACAAACAACAAATAATTAAAAAGAGTAGAATCATATGAAATGTATGGTAGAAAAATTACATGACAAAGATAACCCAATGCATATAAGCTATAACCATTAATGTAAATGACGTCAATGCACCAATGAACAGAAACAGACTGGAAGACTGGATTATGAAACAAGATCTAACAATATCCTGTGTATACAATATATAATGTGTATCCAAGAAACACATTAGACTAAAAGGAAATTCACAGACTGAATATCAAAGGATGGAAAACAATATTTCATGTGACTGGAGCCATAAAATATCAGGGGTAGTTATTCTGATTCCTGACAATATCCACTTTGAACCAAGAATGATTAAAAGAGATAAAGAAGGTCATTACACACTTGTTAAGGGACAACTGCAAAAAGAAGTAATAAAAATCATAAATATAAAACACCCAATTTAGGAGCACCCAACTACATGAGACAAATTTCACAGACATGAAAAGTCAAATAACCAACAATACAATTGTTGGGGAGTTTAACATGCCACTGTTATAAAGAGAAAGATTAATTAGGCAAAAAATGGCCAGATTTTATTCCAGCGTGCCATGCTGGCTCTGCCCACAGGGCGCACTGACACAGTGATTGAGATTGGGTGTGGTGGCATGCGCTTGTAATCCCAGCATTTGGGGGGCTGAAAACAGAAGAATCACTACAAGTCGGATCTACATGGTGAGACCCTGTCCACCCTGTCCCAAATACAAAAAAGAAAAAAACATCGGCAAAGAAATAACAGAACTATACCAAACTAGTGAAGAAATGGATTTAGTAGACATTTAGAGTCTTTCACCCAGCAATGTCAGAATACATATTTTTGTCAGCTTCCCATGGAATGTTCTCTAAAATAGACCATATACTAAAATATATAAATATTTTTAATAATCAGGCCCCCAAAATTCAAAACCCCAATCCAAAAATGAGCATTTGAGAGGAATATACACTTCTCAGATGAAGAAATACAAAATCAAGAAATATGTACAAATGTTCAACATCATTGGGTTTTTTTGTGAAATGCAAAAGAGCAGCTAGTGCTTAATATTTTTGTTTTTTCCAAATTTTGCATTCATATGTCTGGCAATCTGAACAATGAGTTTGAAAACAACAACATGCAATACAATAAATACTGTTGAGTTCAAATTATTTTAGTAAAACTGTATCATTTCTAATTTTTCCATTTTTATTGAAATCTTGTATCCTCTTAAAAACATTAAAAATATATAATAGTGATGAAAGTCTTATCTGTAATATTTGGTTGAACCAATTTTTTTTCCTGTGGCCTGCTCAACCCACCCTTGGGTCAGGGCTGGCATGTGGTGCCAGGGATGGAGCTGTGGTCCTTGCATGCTTGCCTATGTTTGCCTAAGCAGGTGCTTTAGACCACTGAGCTATCTCACTGGTCCATAAACAATTTTTTTCTTTTTTTTTTTTTTTGTGGCTGGCTCAGCTCACCCAAGAGGGGGGGCTGGCTCAGCATGTGGTGCCAGGGATTGAACTACGGTCCCTAGGCTTTGCCTAAGCAGGTACTGTTGACCACTGAGCTACCTCGCTGGCTCAATGAACAAAATTTTTTCACCATTATAAAATAAGTTAAACTGAGGAAGGATATGGCTCAACCAAAAGAGTCAATACCAAAGAATGGCCAGAATAAAATTCATTTAGAAACTAGGTAAAGGCCCACATCTGAGGAATGTGGGTAAAATAGCAACCACAGGTACCTGTACTGTTCCATACAAGCGCTATTGTAATACTACAATGCAGTGTCATTCAAAGCATGAATTCTTCCTACATGAATAATTTAGACAATAACTACTATAATGAAAAGACTTATATTTTTATTGGAAATGTCTGGCAGAGGGTATTTTAAAATTTGAATACTCATCCAATTTAATGCGTAAATTTAAATCTTTTCTTAGTTGAAGCAGTAGTGTGTAAGTTAAATCCTCTTTCCTGCTTCTACGAAGAAACCTACCAATAAATTCAGTGAATTTGAATTTGAAATCTAATAGTCCATCGAAAACAATGGTAGAATTTTTTTTTCAATTGGCTGTAAGCTGAGGAGATGGAAAAGAAACCCAAAGCCAAGAAAGGAAAAATTCACCAATTTGAAAGTCTTCTAGCTTTAGCATGCCAGAAATAGGAGACAGAAACAGCGCAGCAGAAGATTTAATAGCTAACAATAGTTCAAGATTATAGACTTGTGAGAAGATTAGTCTTCACAGGACAGGGAAAAAAAAGCAGCAACAACTATGTAACTATGTAAGTGATTCTGTCATTCAAATATTGGCTGGAACTGGAAAAAAAAAAGAAGAAGAAGGCTGAACTGACATTATCAGATGAGTGCCAATTGCTTCATTTTATGAGAGATTCCACAACGGTGGTGCAAACTGTGGGAAAGCCCATACATGCCTGAGGTTAAGTTTTCCTTCAGTTGCAGTAGGCTTTGCTTTCTAAAACACAATGCAATATTTTTTAATGGGCATTCATGTGTGTCTGCATACATTTACTCTCTGAATCTTAATTTTCTTTATATTTTTCACTTGGATTAGTGTACGTGTATCTGTATAATTTTAGCAGATTAAAATGAGCTATATAAGAAATGTGTAAATATGTAAATTGTATGTGATACCTGGACCGTTCTTTTACTTTACCTGATGTATTAAAAAATACAATTTCATGGGGCCGGGGAGATGGCTCAGTGGAATAAGTGCTTCTCTGGCAAGCGCAAGGGCCTGAGTTCAATCCCCAGTTCCGCAAAAAA
>NW_004524594.1:9195069-9195574 GCF_000260255.1 Octodon degus
ATCCCTGATACCACCTACCATAACAGCCCCAACCTGGGCTTGCCAAGCCAGCCAGCAAGACTGGCCATGTTGACACACCTCTTTAAACTCAGTGCTGGGGAGACTGAAACAGGAGGATCACCACAAGTCCAAGTTGCATAATGAGACCCTGTATCAAATACATTAAAAATAAATAAATAAATGAATAGATACATAAAAAATTTCCTTGATTCACAAGATTTTGAAGACTGCATAAAGATTAAAGTAGTGGTTAATAAATCCTCTAGTAGCACATATAAATTTTAAAATAGTAAGAAATATATTTCTCATATTGTAGCATGTATCTTGTTTTATTTAATTGTATTTTGTCCTAAAATAATAATATGGGCATTGTTTTTTCTCTAGGCATTAGAGTTAATGACTTATTCCATAAGAAATATCCTTTGTGAGACCCCTAAGAAGTATATTTTTGAGACTAATATTTGGAAAAGTCATAGTCATTAGTCATTTCTTTCTTTCTTTCTTT
>NW_004524594.1:9195674-9197039 GCF_000260255.1 Octodon degus
TTTTTTTTCAGAACTGGGGATTGAACTCAGGCCCTTGTGGCTTGCCAGGCAAGCACTTATTCTACTGAGCTATCTCCCCAAACCCTATCATTTCAAATTGAAATAAAAATAAGAAAAAATACACAAAGCTTCATGTATCCAATTATATTTTTTATTAAATTATGTTTAATGGCACATTTTAATTATACACAATGATTATACTTGTCATATGGAATTTGTAGCTGTACATAATATTTCTTGATTTTTCCCTAGTCCCATACTCTCCCATTAACTCCTCTTCCAATTTTTACTTAGAAAAGCTTTGCTTAGGTTTTCCCTCTTTGTCATATTTTAATTTTCCCTTTCTTCTTCACTCTTCCTAGCTTAATGACATTTAAATATTTTCTTCTTATGTCACAGTATATACTTTACATTTTTATCCTTACTTACACTTTCATTTGCCTCACACCAGAGAAACAATGAGGTATTTACACATATGTATCTGAATTATTTCTCTTAAGAGTATGGTTTCAAGCGGCATGTTTACCTATAAATGTCTCCAATTTATTTTTCTTTATGGCTAAGTAGTATTTCACTGTATAAAAGAAATTATAACCTTTATTGCATTAAGCATATTGATTTATTTTTTAAGAGAATAAAATAGTAAGCAAAAGAAAACATTAGAAATGATACAGAGTTTCATTAAGCAACATGATAAGAATTCAACAATGATTGTTACATTGCATAACATTTCCAAATTAGTTGTTCAGATTACCAACATAGGCAAGAAAAATTGGTTGAAAAATTTAAAAAGAAGCATCAACTGTTCCTTTCAATAGATCAGTAGAAATGAAAGGTACAATTATCCAAGCTATCCTGTGTATATATTTATTCACTGGCTACTTTTCTCCTGTCCCTCATTCTAGCTGTTCCTTCTTCTTGAACAGTTTCTTTCCCTTTCACAGTATGCATTTTACCTTTAGATTTTATTTGTTCTTTCAGCTTCTTACACTGGGGAGACAGCACAATGTTCATACATGTGGGTCTGATTTATTTCGTCTATAAGTATGGACTCTAGTTAATGTCCATTTGTCTATAAAATTATTGAGTTTATCTTTCTTTATAGCTGAGTAATACTCTATTGTATAAGAATACCACATGATTTTTTTTAATCTATTCCTCAGTTGATGGACATTTGAGTTGTTTCTAAAATTTTCTATGACAAAATGTGCTGCTATAAGCATATGCACATATATAGAACTGTGGAATGATGTTTCCATTTTTTTTCTGGAAAAATAACCAGGAAGTGAATAGCTGGGTGGAATGGGATCTCCAGTCTTAGTTTTTTGAAGAATATCCACAATGAATACCAGAGCTGTTGTATCT
>NW_004524594.1:9198679-9199903 GCF_000260255.1 Octodon degus
CTGATTAAAGGCATTAAAAATAAATGAAGCAGGAGTCTAATCCTTAGTCTTCTTAAAAGCTAATAATGTCATATCAAGTCCCATAATGATAAGCATGACCTACTTCTTTTTCCTCAGGTAGAAGAGGAGTCATAGGAAAATAAATTCATATGATGCATTCAGCAAATATTATTTCTCTTATTTAATAAGTCTGGTCCTGTTGCTGACTTGTCTATTCATCATACAGCTTATAAACTGCAAACTTACTTGCCTGTTCTCAGTACTGGGCCAGGCGACACTGGCATCTATCAAGAATGAATCTTGATTTGTGAACTGTTTATACTCCGCTGGGACCATGTACGAATGTGTGCTTGTGATCAATAAGCCATTCTATGACTTTAAGTGTGGTAGGCTTGGGAATTTCTTGTCTTGACTCAAAAGTTTTAAGATATACTATAAGGAACAATGATAAGTGGTTATTGTCTATGGCTATGCAATACTGAAAGATTATCTGGTATTGATATCATGTTTCCCAAGAAGATTCATCCCATATGTAGATTAAGGTATATATATTTCTTCTCCATTCTGGCCTTCCCTACCTCTCATAAGGGAAGGAGTTTCCCTTTGTTATATTTTTTTCTATAATACTTATTATGTGGACTTTTGAGAAAGCTATCTAAAATTCCAGATACACAGTGATAATATGGAATAAAATGTTACTTAAAAGGCATAACAATTTAATATTTGCTCTAAATTGCTATAAAAAATACCCTGCCTCAGTTTGGCAGAATCGTCTCCTTTAAGCAACAGTAATGCTATTAACATTCAATATACTTTTAGAATACATATTGTGTTTCCATCTCAAAATTAGGAGGGGGCCAGCTAGATAGCTCAGAGGATTAAAGCACCTGCTTAGGCAGATGCAGGGATGGGGGTTTGATCCCAAGAGTGCTATACTGTCACAGCCCCCAGGGCATGCTGCTCTGGCAATTGAGACTGGGTATGGTGGTACAGGCTTGTAATCCCAGTGCTTGGGAGGGTAAATACAGGAGGATCACTATGAGTCTGATCCGTGTCGTAAGACACTGCAGCCCTTGTACTAAATACATTTAAAAAAAGGGGGAGGAGTGCTGTGCCAGCCCCATCTCCAGGGCAGGCTGAGATGGAAATTGAAACTAGGCGTGGTGTCCTGCACCTGTAATCCCAGCTCTTGGGAGGCTGTAAATAGGCAAATCACTATGAGTC
>NW_004524594.1:9200703-9202667 GCF_000260255.1 Octodon degus
AAAAAAAAACACATTATATTTACGAATCCATCTTTGGGGCAATGTGAAAATTCATTTTAAAAGCTTGAAGTTGATACAAAATAAACATCAGAACATAAAGATTCTGAAAGTAAATCAGAAACTTAAAATTGCGCTAGCTGCAGGGTGTGGTGGCACATGCCTGGAATCCAAACAACTTGAGGATTGCCACAAGTTTGAGGCCAGCCTGGATTACAAAGTGAGTTCAAGGCCAGTCACAACAACATAGTAAGAACTTTTCTGCAAAAATGAAGCAAAAAATGTTCTAAGTTATCTTCACATGACCTGTCAATATTTCATTATACTTGGTTGTCCCTATTTTGCAATTGTGTGCATGTTTTGGTTATTTTGCCTTTCATTTATTTATTTATCTACTATATGACTTACATATGAAATTACATGTGTAGGACACAAGTGATATTATCGCTTCTGACATGGATTCAGGAGAACTGTTTGTTTGTAACTTTAAAATGTACACTCTGTATAATTTGTTTTACAAAAAAAAATTGACACATACACAAATAAATAACATGGCTGCTGTGGTCTGCGTAGGAGGGTGGAAGACACACACTGTGTAGCCAGAACGCTGAATGGCCTATGAAATGCCAATAGGAAGCCCTCCTCCATATGGAAAAGCATTCAGTATCCTCCCACTTCCATATTAAAGGACAATCCCAATGTCTGCAAGTGTCCTGGACTTCTGGGGAGGGGTAGCATTTGCAAAACTTGGTGAGGCATAAGCTGACAGTCTAAACCAATGTAAAGATCCACTGGGATCCCCATGGAAGAAGTCAGCATGGCCTGGGGATCCCAGAGCCAGCGATGAGTCGCTCCTGGACTGAGCTCCTAACGGATTTCTGTCTTTTGCCCCTGGTTCACCTGGAACTTCCTCTTTTGTTTTTCTCATGTGCGAGGCTTTCCCCAATCGGAGACTGTTAGGACATGGTACCGTCCATGCAAACTCCACACCAACCCAGCCTGATCTTTCGCTGTCTCCTTGCCTCCTCCCAGGGGTCTTTGTTTCTCTTTGGCAGCTGAACAATAAAGGATGTCTTTACACCTCTCCAGTGTCTCCTTTGTGCCAGACGGAGGAACCTTACATAAACTTTTATCAGTTGCGACTTCAGAGGAGACTTTTGATTATTTGCGTTCTAAATTAAAAGCAGAGACTGGTGCAGAATTTGCTTAAATTAAAATACCCAGAATGATCCCTTGCAGGTTAAGTAATTTGTTTTAATTTTCAATACTTTCTAATAATAACCTGATGCCAGTAACCAAAGACTTGGATAGAAACAATCATGAATTATCATTTGTATACAGAACCAGATAAAATAAGACTAGCTATGGTCGCCCAAAATGTATGTTTATTCATAAAAAGAGTCACAAAATAGATGCAGAAGGTTGCACCTGTTAAAGATGTGCCTTCTCCCAGATTGTAATTAGCTGAGTTTTATCATCTCCCCTAGATGAGATTTCTGCCAGAGGATAGAATTAATTTAGTGCATTCTATGAAAAAAGAAGTGTTGGTAAAATATGGGCCAGAAACTACTGCAGTAGTTGCACAGAAAGACACCTGGGAGCATTATATAATCCTGCAGATTTGGGTCATGACTAAGCAAAGCATGAATTTAACATTCATAAGCACTTGTGTAATAAGTTCAATATGTAGATACAGTATTGCCACTACTTTCAGGTTGATTAATGCTGCAGTGATAAAGTAAAGGTGAAATGTTAATGCGATTATTTTATAACTCCACAAATAATAAATAAATAAATAAAAGAGTTTGGCCTGAGTCACTTGAAATGTCAAAATAAGTGGTGTGCAAATTAAATTAACTAGAAAATTGTCTGAGTTTTCCAGTAGATAAGATTTTTTTTTCTTCCTTGGATGATTATGAGATAAAAGTGGTCACATTCTTATTTCTTATTTTTTGCTACAAACAAAA
>NW_004524594.1:9203382-9213808 GCF_000260255.1 Octodon degus
ATTTTTTCTTTGATTTTTCTTTTTAGTTACTCATCTCTGCCCACATCCTAACTTCCTACTATTGCTCTGAAAATGTGAAACCGGCATTATTATAATTATCCTCCCAAGCAACTGAGCTTAGAATCTGGACAGAGTATCCACTGATATGAGCCAGACTTTCCAAGGTCACCATGAAGGGATTTATTTTTCCAGTACAGCCAATAAATCATAACGTCTTTCATCTCAACTTTGTGGCCCTTTAAGAATCAATTTAATTCCACTAGGAATTTTATGTCAGAATGTGAACTCTCTATTTTCCTAACTTTATAATTAACATTCAACGAGGCATCTAATCAAAGTGTCCCTTTCTCATTAGTACAGTTCTGACAGTCTCATCATCAAGCAGTGGATGTTCCAGCAAATTGTGCTGATATCCTATCAGATATGTCAAGAACTTGATCTTCCTTTCCATTAAGTCAGATTAGGGACAGGAACCAATTTCCATTATGAAAATGAGATTGAAAACAAGTGACATTGTTCCAGCAAATGTTTCTAATAGAAAAGGGATTAAGTTCACATACTTTTTTTCTATATATTCTACCCAGGCTAAGTGTTTTTAAATATTAATTGAATAATTTAATATTGATGAGCTAATATGAAAACTTTAAAAAGTCTCTGAAATCAATCAATTATTTGATTCCAGTCAGGCTTTGAAACATTGCAAAAATGGAAAGCAAACTACCTGTGGAATTTGTTCATGAGTACGAATGGCAGGATTCATTTTGTAGTTATAGGTGTTTCAGGATGGATTTGAATGGTTCTTCAAATGTTGTTTATGTTATATGATTTTATATATATTTCAATGTCTTTATCCCAATTATATGAAGATATTTAAAATGTTCAATACTGATTATAACCAAATGATGTTTGGTTAAATGTATTTGTGATAGATATTTGTACTCAGTGCAGTCTTAGGAGAATAATTATTTCTTCTTTAGTATACTGTCATTTTAGATTCTGTATTTTCATTGTGTATGAATCATCAATACCACCTTTTAAAAAAATATGCAGTTGATACAGGATCTCACTATGCAGCTCAGACTCCCAGTGATTCTCTTGTTTCAGTCGCCCCAGCGCTAGGATTACAGGCTTGTGCCACCATACGCAGTCCTGATGTCAGGCTAGGCTCACCCCGGTTGGGCAGGCACCGCACGTAGTCCCGGAGATCAAACCTGAGTCCTTGCGCTTGCCTATGCAGGCACTTCGACCACTGAACTGTCTCCACAGCCCCAATACCACTTTTGATGTTTAATGTTATTTCCAACATTTACTATATATGCAAACTTAACTAAGTACTTAGGGAACTAATTCTTTTTGGGAATTATGCACTGGATATGAGGCAAAAAGAAAAAACAAAAAGGTACCTTTTCTTGGGTATATTTAGAAACCTATTTTGCTAGCTACTGCAATATTTTACAGTAAAACTCACCTGTAACAGAACAAAGGAGTCACCTAAACATGGTAAGATTGATGAAAGTATCAATAAGAGACTCTAAATCTAGGGTTTTAAGGCTACAGTGGGCATGCTCTGAAAAGTTGGTGAACTTATATTCTCTGATATTTTAGCTAGATCTCAAATTGAAAAATGAAATAAGATAATTAAGAATATAACAAACTAGAGAACTCTTGGTCTTTAAAAAGGTCAGTGACTGTCCTATAGTTTGTCCTACCATTGAACAAAATGCAAGAAACTCACCTTTGTGAGTTCAGCAGGGTGGAATTTCAGAACTGTTTCTTAAATGTTGACGATTTCCACCACATGCACGTTGATTTGTGCTTGTATTTATTTGGTATATTTGAAGTACTCAGCATGGATGCTTTCCCTTGTTTGTTTATCTGTTCAACCTTTCAAATAGTTCCAACCTACAACTTGAAGTACATTTTAATGAAAGATAATTTGTAGAAATTGTAGAAAAGTGAAAGAATACTAGAATGATACACCTACACATCCAGCATCAGGAATTTTTCATGCACTACCATGATATATTTCTATATGTACATTTATGTGCGCGTATGCATGTGTACATATTTTGCTGAACCACTTACAGAAAACTGTAGACACTGCTTCATTCTTAAATATTTCAGCATTTGTGTGAAAAAAGATATTATATAACCTAATAAAACCTTAATAGTATGAATAATAGCAATAGTTCTTTAATGTACCCTATTGCCAATTGACGTAAAGCATTCTCAGTTTTCTCCCCAGTATTTTTGTGAAGTGTCTGTGTTCTTCTCCATCATTAGGAAATCGAAATACAAATATATTTTATTTTTGCTGGAAAATAGCTCCCATATTTTAAAGGAACATTGATCTTTTTATAACATTGATTCTAACATTATAGATATCAGATTATTGCAAATTAGATATAACCTATATTTTAGAGTTGCCTGATTATTTTAAAATAAAGTTTATTGGTTCAGTGAAGGTATACATGATTATCATATTCTTCATGGGAGATTTATACCTGTAAGTGATATATTTTGATGTTTCTTTTTCCCCAATCCCCTCTCCAACATTCAACCCCATTTCCCCTCTCTATTTGTAAAGTTGTTTCTAAATTATCATTTTTGATCAGTATTTTTCTTTTCCCTCCCTTCCTTTCTTTTTGAAGGTGATATTTGACCTGTTCTTCTTTCCTCTGCATTTTTTCTAGACTTTAGACAAAGTGGTAAATCATGTTATGGTTTGCTAAAATTGTACTAGCATTTACTATATCACTCAACACCTGCTTTTAGTCAGTCAATACACTAAAATTAATGAACACAAATCATAAAGGAGGGCCAGCAAGATAGTTCAGTGAACTAAGCACCTGCTTAGGCAAGCACAGGGACTGGGGATTGATTCACAGAACCACGTGCTGTTCATTCTCTGCCCTAAGGAACACTGAGTCTGCCACTGAGACCAGACATGGTGGCACATGCCTCTAATCCCAGTGCTGGGGAGGCTGAAAATAGGAGGATCACCAGAAGTCTGAGCTGCATAGTGAAACCCTGTAGCACATATATACATTAAAAAAATCATAGAGAATTTTTTTTCAGCTAAATAATATATTTATTGTAATTAGTTCTTAAGTATATGGGGTTCTGGCTTTGTTTTCTATTTTTAAATTAATTAAGTTTACTATTACATGTTGTTATGAATAATGATCAAATTCATAATAGGAAATTTTACCTGCATATCACATAATTTTATTATTCTTTTTTTCCTCTAATTTCCCTCCCCTCCAATCCTCCTTCCCTTCCCTTATTAAAAAAGTTTTGCTTCAAGTTTTCTCTCCTTCTCTTTTTTCTTTCCCTTCTTTATGCTCAACATCCTGTAGTTTCCCTTCTCATTTGAACATTTTACTCCAGTTTCACAAGATCAATCATACATAAATCAGATATGTGTGTAAGTTGTACGTCTAAAGAATCTGTTTACAATTTTACTGGGGAATCAGATTTGTAGCAGTTTGATGGAGAAACCCAACAAACACTGTTTTAGCCAGGTAAATAATAACAATATCAACAGTCATAACTTGTCGTGTTTTCTGAGTCAACAGTTTATCATTATGCCCAGAATAGCCTTCAACTTGCTGATGCTCCTGCCTTATTCTCCCTGAGGATATGCACATCACTGTACTAGTTTACTGAGTAAAAAATATAAGTTTAATAAAATCAAGTAATCATGAATTATTTACTTTTCATTAAGCATTAATGTTTTGATTTTAAATATAGGATTGATTTCTATACCGGTAGAACAGAATTGCAAATTTACAGTGACAATCTTTGTGTCTTCATACATAAAAATAAGCGATAATATTAATGCCTCTTATCATGAATTAAAGAAGACGGTAGAACCAGTTGTAAAACTTTGTTGAACTGAATTTAAATAAAAATAACACACATTCATTTTCATTTCCTTACTATTTAATCTGAAGGCCAAACACAGTGGTGCGTGCCTGTAATCCTGGCATGATGTGGCCCAGGCAGGAGCAGTGGTGCAAGCTCAAGGCTAACCTGGACTATGCAGGCAGTTCAACCCCAGCATACACTAGGTAGGGAGACACTGCCTCAGAAAAGCAGCACAACAACACAGTAATTTATTTAAATACAACTTATATATATATATATATATATTTTTTTTTCTTTTTTTCTCCATTAATTGTTCTACTTTCTAAGTACATTTTTGTTATTTTCTGTCAATGGCAAATCTTATTATGTAATAACCAGATAGCAAAACTAAATAACAATATACATTTTAACAATGTTCCCTCAGTACCTCATCTGAAAATATGTTTATTTTTTCTCAGTATTTCAAAATATTGCTCATTAAATTCTGTTTCATTTAAATGATTTTTTTCTGTAGTTTGAACGACTGCTCTTATCTCCTTTGAGATATGAATACCATCCACACATGTGGACAGTTAATTAAAGTGCATTATTCTTACAAAAGCAATAATCTCTGTCATTTCACAGTGAGTTTGTTTATTCCAGTATGCTTATTATTTCCTAGGTAAACTAAGTGCCATAGGAAAAGTAAGAAAATTCAGAGTTTCTTCATTTAGTTGTATTATGCCTAAGATAGCTTAGGCCATGTTGTTCTATACTTTGTAAATAATGTTATGAAAATATATCAAGTGTAAACTGGTTTATGTTATATTAAGATTGCAATATCAACATCAATTTTACTTTCTAAAGGAGAGAAATCCTATACTCAAAATCATGAAAATGTGGATAGTCTCACATAAAGTTCAGATGATGTATTAACTCAGACAAATCAACAATGTATCTATGGGTTTATCAGAATAAGAGATCATCTTCCAAAAACACATCAACGAAATTTTGGTGTCTTCCACTTGAAATTGAAGGCCAGTACTTCTCATACAATGAATTTCCTATTTTCAGTGAGAAGCTTTTAGGCACCAGTGGAAAGGAAAGATGGTAAAAAGGAAATCATGCTTGCTTCGTAAGAATTTAAGGGGAGAAATTTTAATAAAAACACAGACATCATCTAAGCCCAAAATTACTGAGAAAAAATAACCACAAGAGCAAGTATGTATATCCTAAAAGTATATTCTAGCTGGTATAAGGTTCACAAACACAGGTCTTAGAAAATGTTAGAGTTGAATCTTTGAAAGATGCTATCAGTGTGTAGCAATGAAAATTTAAAGAGGTTCACACTATGTAAGTAATTGAATTCCCACAAAATCCCCAATTGTAGAGTAAATATCTTTTCCTAAACATCCATTCACCCTTACACCATATGTATTGCCCATCTGAACTTTTTCATGTGCCGTATGTTGCTACACGTGATCTCTTTTAAAAGGTTTTCCTAGGAGCCAGGGAGATAGTTCAGTGGAATAAGCACTTGCCTGGCAAGAACAAGGATCTGAGTTAAATCCCTGGTTCCACCGAAAAAAAAAAAACAACAACAAAAACAACAACAACAAAAAAAACATTCTTTGGGGCTGGGGAGATGACTCAATGGAATGAGCACTTCCCTGGCAAGTGCAAGGGCCTGAGTTCGATCCACGGATCCACAAAAATAAAAAAATAATAAAATAAATAAAAGTTTTTCTTTTACTAACAAATATGATTCCTTTTGGATTTGTTTTTGTTTTCCTTTCTCATAGTCATCAATTCTTGAGTCACAAAATTTCAGTGGCAATAGTTGGAACTGGCAAACAGAAATTTATTTATTTATTTATTTATTTATTTATTTATTTATTTATTTTCAAACCGGGGATTGAACTTAGGCCCTTGCCCATGCCAGGGAAGCACTTGGTCCACTGAGCCACTCCCTGACCCTGGAAAACAGAATTTTTAAATGATCACCTCCCTAAGAAAGATATCCTGTTTGTCATCATCTGCCATGTCTTCAAAAGAGCTACACCCATCTCAGCTTTCAGCTGCAGTGGACTATGACATTTGACACAGCTTACTGTATGTGAAGGGGCAACAGTTTTCTCCACATTCTACATGATTAGGCTCTCTACCACTTTTCAGGGGTGTTAAGTACATTACCAACTTTCAAATCTCATGATTGTTTGCACCAAATGTTGAATGTTTTTCACTACTGAGAAGAATCTCAGTGTCTCAAGGGAGCAGTAGCACCCAAGGTGTATTATTACCCTTATCATGACAGAGTAAACATAAACTAAGATCTTATTTTGAATACATAAGACAGAATTTAGCATTTTATGACTCACAGTTTTTTTCATACAGCTATATGTACTAACTGTATTTCACATTGAAATATCAAATTAACCTATAGCTTTTCTTAGGGAATCATTCGATGCCCTCAGCCACACACTAAGCATTATTCTAATTTTTCTGGTAATATAATTCATGAGATAGACAAGAATGTTAATGGAGATGTTCACAATGAAGATGGGAGATACTACTTTAAGTCATCGATTTTCTATGTACAAACTAAAAAACAGATAATATAGAAATGGAGTAATGTCTGCATGTTCTGGGAAGTTTTTAAGGATGAAATATAAAGAAAAGAATGTGTAATAGTCAGTGTTGAAGAAGGATGCAGAGAAAGAGAGATTCTGGAGAAATGTTTGCCATTTGGAAGAAAAGGAAGGCAAAAGTGGAAAGTTATATGTGCTCACAAATTAACAAAATAAAATCAGCAAAACTTCTGTGCTCATTGGTAAGAGAAACTGCTATTGAATAAGGTTATACCAGAGAGCAGGACTCATGGAATATAAGTCTTATGATTATTTAGGCAAGGGTTTTTAATTGTATCTTCAGTGTACGAAGAAGTCATCAGAATATTGTAGGTTAAAGCATGTTCATAGATAATAGATGGAAAGAGATGGTGGATCAATTAATCTAGTAAAAACAAAGATAAAGCGAACATAGTAGACTATAATAAAATCATGGTAATGAACCTAGAGAAAACACCTATACTTGATCTTGATCCAAAAGGCCAATAAATGATGGTGAAGAGATGAAATCCAAGACGTATCAGGAAATGAAATACTAAATTTGTAGAATTGTCTCAGCTACTTTCACTTATTGCTAGGACAAAACACCTGGCATCCAAAATTAGGAAAGGAAAGTTTTATTTAGCTTGCAGTTAGTGGAGGTTTTAGTCCATACTAGGCTGGCTCCAAGGCAAAGTAGCACAAGGCAGAAGGCAGCAGTTCATGGAGGTGGACAATAGTGAAAAGCAGAGGAAGGAGCAGCAGTTGTGGCATCTATCAAACCTCTCTGTCTTCCTTCCATGCTGACTGTAAGACCACAACTTCTCTAAGGAAGTGATGGTGTCTGCAAAGATCAGAGCTCCTCTGTGGAAGTGGCTGAGATAATCAAGCTCTTGCAAGGAAATGACACAGCTGTGAAGAACAAACTCTAAGGAAGTGGCAGTGGCTGCAAAGATTGTAGCTCCTTTGAGGAAGTGGCAGGGGCAGAAAAGTTCAAAACCACTCCAAGGAAATGGCACACGGCTGAATCCTTCCTCAACTCTCTTTTAAAACTTTAGTGGTGAGTCACTCTATAGTGGGACCTGCATGCCCTAGCTAGGGATCTCCATGCCATAGAGTGGGACCTCCACACTTTGGACAGGAGCCTCCACAGTACCCCATGTATCCAAGCTTCCAATTTCTCAAGTTGACACAGTGTATCAACAACCATGATCCACTCTTGTCAACTAGTCAACTAGACATATTTCTTTAAACCAGTTTCCATTTACAAAGACATGCTTTTCTTAACATTTCTTAAGTAACAACTTGGACAATATAACATAGCTTTAACAATCACGAAGAACCATAACATTCTGCCCCTGGCTGCCCAGTGACTCATGCACATCCCTTTATGCAAAAGACACTTAGTCTATCTGCAAGAGTTATCAAAGTCCTAAAAGTCTCAGCAACGCTGAAAAGTTCAAGCCTCCTCCAAGATCTAAAGAAAACACTTAGCTGTGAGCCACTGTACAAATGAAAAGTTAAACACTTCTAACATTCAAAGGTGTAAAGTAAATACTACCATTCCAAAAAGTATACACAAGAGGATACAACCACTGGGATCAAAACAAGTACAATTCTAAAAAAGCAAACATTAAGTCCTGTAGTTTCATGTGGAATATCTGAAGTAATCTGTAACAAGTTGTCATCTCCAAAAGCCTTACATGGCTCCAGCTCTATGGCTGCTGGTAGCTTTCATTGTTTTTCTCTAGGGTTCTCTTTACTTCCTCCTTGCAGCTTTCCTCAGACTATCCATATCCTGGTTTTTCCAAACTTCTGAGGTTTCCACTAAATAGGCTTCTCACTCACAGCTTTACACTCTGCCCTCCAAGGGGCAAACTGTCTAGTCTCCAAGGTCTTATGAAATCTAAATGGAAGCCTTCTGAACTGTACAACTTCTGCATTCTAAATGCACCTAAAATCATTGTCACATGGATGATGTCAAGGGCTGCTGCCAGATAAAGCTGTAGCCTGTTTGACTTCTCTCATAGCTTTATGGGTCAGGGTCAAGATCCTGGATCACTTAGTACTCTGACCTTATTCTCAGGAACAAATTCTATATGCCACCACCATCCTGGAGCCTGGTGTGGCCACCACCTCAGTTGTAGAACATGAGGCTCACAGATTTCTCTTCACAGCCAAGTCCCTCATCCTTGCTGTTCTGAGGCTGCACAGGGCAAGAACTTGAGACCTCTTGTGATACACTTAGGACATTTTTTGTATTCTCCTGTTCCTCCTGAGCAATGGAGATCTCAGCTCCATCTCTGCATTCTGCAGCCTTTCTGGCATTTCCTCTCTGCCATAATTTACAACATTTTAAATCATCCTGCTTGGAACTTTTCTCGTGAATCTCAACATAAATCTGAACAAAATCCCCCAACAATAGCTATGCCACTATTTGAACATTTGACAACTTTGAAATTTCCTTTGTAAGATTTATTAGTCCACCGTGCTTAAACTCAGGCTCAGGCAAAATCTTTGGACATGAAAAAATGCAGACAAAATTTCTGCCAAGCCTTAACACAAATCATCCAGAATCCAAAAACCAGTGCAGTCTTACATCCCAGCAGAAACCTCCCCAGCTTGATATTTAGGGGCAG
This sequence comes from Octodon degus, assembly GCF_000260255.1. NCBI lineage: Eukaryota > Metazoa > Chordata > Mammalia > Rodentia > Octodontidae > Octodon > Octodon degus. Next base: position 9,212,477 of record NW_004524594.1, read on the forward strand.
GATTTCTATCAGCATGCTGGTTTTCTGAGCTTTGACTATAACCTCTCATACAGAAGAACCACAGACTTTGCAGCTCTTCAATAGTGGTCAACATCTCAAAACCTTTCCTATCTCTTCACATAAGCCATTCCTAAAGGCTTCTGAATGACATGGTCAGATACAGTCACAGCCAGGACCCCACTTCTCTGGTACCAAATTCCATCTCAGTTGCTTTCTCTCATTGCTGAGACAAAATACCCAACTTCCTAAATTAAGGAAGGAAAGATTTATTTGGCTCACAGTTAGTGGAGGTTTCAGTCCATACTCATCTGGCTCCAAGGCAGAGTATTACAAGACAGAAGTTAATGGTGGTGAAAAACAGTGAAGAGCAAAGGAAGGTGTAACATCTACACTGTGTATCAAGACTCTCTCCCTTCTTTCCACACTGACTGCAAAGTTTGGAGCTCCTCTGTGGAAGTGGCAGGGACTTTGAAGATCATAGCTCTGCCACGGAAGTGACACATTCCTTCCTCAACTCTCTTTTATATATTTTCCTTTGTACTGAGTCACTCTAAGGTAGGCCCTCCACACCCTAGAGAGGGGCTTCCACAACCTAGGGAGGGCCTCTACACCAGCCCATCCAGTCAAGCTTCCAATTTTTCAAGTTGACACGATGTATGCACCGCCACAAAAATGAATGTAGTATTTGAGGGAAAATCAAACAACAAAAGTATCTGTGTTTTCATTTGAGTAAAAGAGTATGCATAGAGAATCATCACTTTGCTGGAAAAGCCAAAGAAATGAAAGTTTTAAAAGTGAATATTTTGATAATTGAGAAATATATTATTTATATCTTAGAAAGACATTATTTCTATGTAAAGTCAATTTCAATATACCATTCCTCCAAACTTCCAATCCAGAGTACCTAAATTTAAAGGATAAAAGTTTACTGGATAATGATATCATTGCTGTTTTGGTCTAGAAACAAGAATGTTATTTAATACAACTGGCCCAGGTTCTCAGAAAAAGGTAACCTCTCTCAAGTGACAGATAACCTTGCTATTAACTATTGACTTTTCTTTATCCCAATTTTAACTAACATAGAATAGATGACATTATTGTCAAAATTAAATATTTAAAGTCTGGCATTTCAAAGAGAGTAGTTCCCCCCTAAGGATAATAATAAATATCCCCACCTATTTTTTTCAAGGCAGCACATGTGAAGATAGATCATTATCACCAACTGATCAAAATGAATGTCTTTCTTTAATCGTGGAGATGACTTGTCAGTACCAGAAAACATCAAGGAAATTTCAGTTTTTCTAGTTTCATCTGCACACTGATTAATTATAT
>NW_004524594.1:9213908-9223658 GCF_000260255.1 Octodon degus
ATATATTAGAAGTAAATGTCTTATGTTTGTAAATGCCACCTTGTTGAAAGGGGCATGTTATTAGGGACAAGATGTTGAAGGTGATATTCTTGTCTGTGGCTCTTTTCTTCTATCTGTACTTTCCACCCACCATGGAGTGGGCCATGTTCTTCTGCCATTCCACTTCACTGTGCAAACTCTGCTTTGAAGCCAGCCTGCCATGACCTTCATCCCCCCAAACTGTGACCCAATAGAAACCCTCCTCCTTTAAATTATGAGCATTGGGTATTCTACTCAAAGAAGAAGAATGTTGACTAAAATGCCATGTTTAAAATTCATAAATAAAAGGGCCTGAAAGATAGCTCAGCAGACTAAAGCACTGGCTTAGGCAGAGTGGAGTAGCTGGGGTTCAATCTCTAGCATGCCATTGTGGCTCTGCCCCTGGGGCACGCTGAGGTGGAAACTGAGATTGGGTGCAGTGATGTGTGCCTGTAATCCCAGTGCTTAGGAGGCTGAAAATAGGAGAATCACCAAGAGTCTTATCTACATAGTGAGATCCTGTAGCCCCTGTACTAAACACATTAAAAATGCATAAATAAAATTATTCAGGCTCAATGTATACACTAAGAATAATAATAATAAAATCAGAGAACAATGAATATTATGTTGTCTTTTTACATAAAATAGTCTACTGAAGGCAGAGAAATGATTGACAAAACAAGCACCAAAGTTACAGCAACATTACTACTTTATTTTTTTCTATAATTTTATTGAGAGACAAATAACAATGAGACAGTTTCAAATCAAATTGGTAGGACAGTTTCAATAATTAACACATTGCATACTCTCTTCCTAGTAGTTATTTGCTGTACAAGATGCAGATATGATATCCTATTTACAAACACTATTAGAACAAATCCCTCTATTCATTAAGAGAATGTAACTATATATCTAGCCTAACCATTTTGAATACACAGATACAAAATGGACATTCATCTGTATCCTCATTTTATTTACTTCCATCATTTGAATATTATAGGTGTGTTCACTCAGCAAAATATTCTAAAAGAGTCCAGTAGTTCATAATAGTATTGGGTCTTCCGCTTGACTGACAGTGTCTGAAATTGTTGACCTGAGTCCCCTATAGCTCAACATAACACCGTGGCTTTACTTCTTATACTTGCTTTTATACTTTTCTGCTGGATGGTTAAGACCAAGATAAAGCAAGCCCTATGCAACAAGAGCTGTAGCTTTTGGGTCTGATAAGGTCATTCAAATCGCCTCAGGATTTTTCCTGAGATCATGTACCTCAGATTGTAGAACCTTTGTCAGTGTCAGCCATGTGGATGAGTCACAGCCTTTGCTTGGCCAATGTGCTCTCTGGGAAAGCCTGTGAGAATGTTTTCTCTCCATGTGACTCTCCGTAGGCACACTAACATTACTACTGTAGTATGTGGCAATTATGTTTAGAAGATTATTTAGTGCATGATAAATTGTATTTCAATTAAATTTTGTAATTAAGTAGTAAAATTTATTTTATCTAAAAATATAAACTTAGAGCACATATATTTGGCAAGAAATTAGAGCTATTTTTTTCACTTAGCTACTTATGAAAAGGAAGAAGATATTTAGCATGTCCAGTCATGTGATAACCAGAATAGATTTTGTTAGTATGCATGATTTTAGGAGATTTAAAGCTCTAGAAAAAAAGAGACATAATAGTGGTTAGATAGATAGACTGGCTGGTAGGTTAAATTAAGAATAGGTATTGCTTAAGTTAGATATCTGAAGAGTTTTTTATTAAGTAAATTGTATCCGTGAATAGGAATACACAAGCATGCTGATTAAAAGAAAAAGAAACAATTTCCATGAGAGAGATTAATAATAAAATCTAGTCAAGGATCAATAATATAGATTATTCCAGGGAAATAAAATTTCAAAGCTAGAAAAAATAACAAAGTGGTTTCAGATAACCATAAGCTTCATAAAACTTTATTTGAATATTAGCATTAGGAGGAAAAAATGATTTGCTGAAGGTTTAGAGAAGAGAAGAATTTATTGAGACTTCTTAAAAGAAACAAGTACTTTTCAAAGAAGTAGTTTGAAACAGGGATAATAGATTTTTACAAGTACATTTTGTTTTACAAGCTTTAATAAGTTTCCTAAATTTATTATATTACTATTTACAATGTAGCATATACTACTGTTGAATGCAATAAATTGAGGGGGTGTGTGTATGGGTGTGCATGTGTATGTGTGTATGTGTGTATGTGTGTGCATATGTGTTTGTGTTTGCACTTGTATAACCTTTAGAAATATTATTCTTTGTTTGTTTGCTTGTTTTAGTATAGGGAATCAAACTAAGGACCTTGTGCTACCAAGACAGGTGCCTGAGTCACTGAATTATATCCCCTGTCCTAGAGATACAAGTCATCTATCTTTGCTTGCTCTAATACAATATAGAGAGAATTGTGAAATTTTTCTCACCATGGATATAATTTTAAATTTTAAATACATCTTTGGCTTTCTTTTAAAATAATTTGAGAGTATATCATTGAGTTCATAGACCTGTATTTTGTTTGTTTAATTGCACTTATTCATTCAGTACTGGTGGTTGAACTCAACACCTTGTGCTTGCCAGCAGGCACTTATGTCTCTGGGGAATCTCCTTGGCTTGTTTTCAATTGTCATAATTCCTTGATGAAATTAAATTCACAATATAAAGTGATGCTTTTTCTTTATGCCAGTACTTTATTCCATGAATATTTTTGATCTGACATTAAACATTTCCAATGTTATTTTTAATATATTTTAGATTAATTGTTTTTTTCTGTTTAAATGTCATTTGTATTATATACATAAGCCTTAGGTGTGTGTTTGATGTTTTATCTCTTATTAAGTTATGATCCTTGTAGTTTAGTAGAGAATGGATTGTTTACTATTAATATAATTTCTGATACATTTGATAGTTATTATCATACCTTGTGCTTTTTAATATTTTGCACACATTATATTTCTTTTCTTCTTTTTTGCCTGCTTAGAGGTTGACTATACATTTATAAAGTTTTGAGATATACAATATCTTTTCTCTGTTTTTATTCTTTTAGTGTTCTCCAAGAGATAACAATATAGGTACTTCATAGAAAAATGTAAATCTTCTCAATAATTTGTCACTCATCTGAAGAACATAAGTAAAATCTCCTTTCATGATGTCCACATAGTGTTGTCCATTGTATTTAATATTTGACTTGGTGCCACACAGGAAATAACTGATACTTATTTTATGCGGTTCATATTCATTTAAATTTTCACTTCCTCATATATTCTACATTTTATAACTCTTCCATGTTTAAAAAAACTCACATCAAACATCAGAAGTCTTCCATTGTACTTTGTATATTAATTTTATTGAGAAAGTAGTATCAATAAGACAATTTCAAAGCAGATTCGTAGGACAGTTACAATACTTAATATATTGCATATTGTTGTCTTTGTAGTAGTTATTCATAGTGCAAGATGCCGACATGATATCTTGTCTGAACACTATTAGTTCAAGACTTTCTTCTCATTGAACTCCGAGAAAGCTGTATATCTGTGCTAACTATTTTCTATATACAGATATAGTTTTTTTTCACTACAATATACTTTTTCTACTTTCTTTAGTGTGATTTACTGTTGGCCTAGTTTCAATTTTCTTTTGTTTGATGTTAAAGTAGTTAAGATTTACTTTATTTCTTGAAAGACATTTTAGTAAGTTTAGAATTCACTGAAAATTATTTCTTCCAAGCTATGAAGATGTCATTCCATTATCGTATTCCTTCTAAAGTTAGTTCCAATGTAACTTTAATTATATCTTTCACAACTAATTTTGAAAGCTCTTACGCATCGTCTTTCAAACATAACTTCTTATATTGTCTCTTTGATTTCAGTCCAATATCTTCCCACAATAAGTTATATATTGTAAATCTTTTCAACTCTTCAAAATATTTTGTATTTTATGGCTCCATAATTTTGTTTACTTTCAGCTAGTGAAAATGTTAAACCATTGCCTATTTAAGTGATAATTTAGTTTACATTTTTCTTCTTTTTTTTCTAGAACTCTCAAGGACGTATATTGAGAACGTACATGAAATTGTCATATTTCTCTCAACTTGGTCATTAATTCCATGATTTTACTCTTTAAATAAGAATCATTAAAATTTTATTTGATGACTTGAAAAGCAAAATACAATATGCAGGATATAGTACAGGGAAAGCCATCAAGCAAACTGTCCAAGCCCAGGCTTGTTGGTTCACTGTAGTGTCATAAAATGGTTCAAAACAAATGCAAGGAACTGCCTGACTGAGTCCATTCCAATTCGACAATAAGTGGACTCATAAGCACCTTAAATGCTTACTGTTTTGTATGGCTGTATTTAGTTTGGCTTTCTGCATGTAATAGATATTTGATATAAGGTATTTTTAAGACAATATATAATTTTTGTTTACTTTTCATGACATTGTGTGTTCTTTTCTAGATACACTGTTTCGTTTCTCAATTAATGAATACTCTAAAATATCAGAATCTGAAAATACAAGATGGTTTAGGATAGATTTATACACATATGTGGTAACAAATAATATGTTGGTTATAATAATAAGCGACTAAGTTGGCTTATTTTTCACTGTGGGAAAAGACTGTAAGAGACCTGGAAATAAGGTTTCTTCAGCCTTATAACTGGAATAGAAAATCTCTTGTGCTGCATTCTGTAAATGAAAGTAAGACCCAGAGCAGCCTATATGCAAAGAATGCAGAAGTAGAAGTCACATATGAACAGGAGGCCTCATAAAATCACACATAGAAGCACAGTTTAGATAGTCCCAATTTTGTTGGCAACATCTAATCATCTAATGCATCATAATTGGGAGTGAGTGTTGTCTCCATCAGGCCTGATTAGGGTATTGACCTTGGCAACACCGATGTCATAGAGCTTCTTCACAGCTTGTTTGATTTGGTGTCTATTGATTTTGACATCCACAATGAACACTAGCATGTTGTTGCCCTCGATCTTTTTCATGGCTGACTCTGTGGTCAGGGGGAACTTGATGGGGGCGTAGTGGTCATCTGTTTCTCCTGAGGCCACTCTTCTGAGTGTATTTGGGCTTCCTCCAGAGCCACAGTGTCTTGGGATGGTAGAAGGTGGAAGACATTCATATCTTCTTTTTTTGTGGCTGTGGATGCCTTTCAGCATGGTTTTCTTGGCTTTCAAAGCTTTTGCTTTGGCTTCAGCTTTGGGAGAGGCAGGGGCTTCTTTCTTCACTTTCAACACCACCTTGGTGAAAAGGCTCTTCATTCACTTTCTTTTCATGGAAAAGAAGTAACTGCTACCCACAATTTAGAAGAAGAGTAGTTGTGTGGGGCGTGTGTGTGTGTGTGTGTGTGTGTGTGTGTGTGCACTTTATCTCATAATTTCTGTCCAAAGTTAACTGGCTTCAATGGAGAAATAAGATGGCAGAGGGACATGATTGGGGACATGGTTCTTATTCCATGGAATCTACCTGGCAGAAAGAGAGGACGAGTAATCAGCCTCAAGAAGGCACCCTTCTGGGCCACGTCTCCAGGGGTCATCTCCAAACAGAGGCTATTCTCTAATAGTAAGTTAGCTCTATTTATTTAAATATATTTTAAGTATATATTGTTTCTTTTTTTTCTTCATTAACCATTCTACTTTCTGAGTACATCTTTGTTTTTTCTAGCAATGGCAAATCCTGTTATATAATAACCACGATAGCAATAATAAATGACAATACACATTTAACACTGTTCCCTCAGTACCTCACCTGAAAATATACTAATTTGTTTATCAGTATTTCAAAATATTCCTCATTAAATTCTGTTCAGTAAAAATGATTTTTATGTGGTTTGAAGGACTGTTTTTAACTCCTTTGAGATATGAAAACCATTCACACATGTGGACAGTTAATTAAAGTGCATCATTCTTACAAAAGCAATAGTCTCTGTCATTGAACACTAAGTTAGTTTAGTAAAAATATATTTAGTATATCCTAGGTAAACTAAGTTCCCATAGGAAAACTAAGAAAAGTCAGTGTTTGCTAATTTAACTGTATTATACCTAAGATCGTTTAGACTATCTAATAGCATCCTTGGTCCTATCATCTTGAAAGAACATGAGACTCTGTGAGCCATTTTATATCTAAAGCATAACAGACGCTCAAAGGTACATGTGTTGGAAACCTGGTCCCTTATTTGTGGGACTGGTGGGCTGTGGTAAAACTTTAAGGAAATGGTATTTGGTAGAGTGAAATCAGATCATGAAGGCATATCTTCGAAAATAGTATTGGTACCCCATCTCTGCTTTCCTAGCACCATAAGAAACTTGCCCCAGGATACATCCCCTACAAAAGCAATACAGGCAAAACTCCACAGCCTGAAATCTGTCAAAGCATACATGAGTCAAATCAACCTTTTCCCTGTACAAATGAATTTATCTCTGGCATTTGATATAGTAATAGAAAGGAGTAATATAATTTTTTCACTATATCATTGTCTCTAATTCTGGGTTTAATAAGTAATTTCATATTTATGATAAAGAAAACCTTGTTCATTGAAAATGACTGCTCTTGCCCACTGCCACCTATTTTTCAGTAATTTTTGAATTGCGTTGACTGAATATCTAGGATGTTGATGTTTGAGGCAAACTGTGGTAAAATAAAGATGGCCCACATGAGAGATTAATTGGTTCATGATCTGAACAGACAATTGTATTAATAGTTTTGTAATTCATGGCACCATAGAATTTAAAAATTCACAAAATTTCACGCAATCAAAATAAAACAAAACCCAAAACAAACATTGTTAAAGATAATCTGTTGAGCATAGTGACAAGCTAACACTCCATCATGTTTTGGAAGAGAATTATAGCACATGCATGTGACAAAGTTTGGGAATAGAATAATGTCTAGAAAATTCTGAGACCAAAATCAAGAGAACTAAATGCTTAGAGTGCCGAGGGCTTTTTATTTCTCTATCTCCTAGTATATGTTGCATTAACAATAGAGACAGTTTTGACTCATGACACTGTCAGAGCTCTTTCAAATTCTTCCCGTCACCCAGATGCAAAACAGTTTCTGAAGAAGGCACCAATCTCTGTGTTACAGATAGAGAAACAGTCCCTGTGAGACAAGTCTATAACCAGCAGGATATTTGTGTTCACTGTTTCTGTCTCTTCCTTGAAGGTTTTATTTTTTCCTCACCATAAGACTGAAAATAATGTCATTAATGCATTTAGATAATAAAATTATGGAGGAGGTAAAGCTCATTGTTTATGTCGATGGCTAAAGGAAGAATTTCTTGGCCGAGCTTCTACATACTCAGCTAAGAATAGAGAAAGCAGTCACAGACGGTGGCCTCAGTGGTCAAATGACAGGAACAGGGCCTAGAGATCACACTCATGAAGAAAGATGCTGTTCTGGAAATAAACAACATTACCTGTTCCAGTGCTAATGGTCTCATCTCTCTCACTGCTAGCCAATTTTTCTCTTTGTCATTTTTGATTGTTATAAAACTGTGATCCTCCCCATGATAAATCTAAGCATGTCAATCATGTTTTATTAAACCTAGCAGCACCAATATCTTCTAGCATACTATCAGTCCATCTCCATTTAGGGTTATTATTTTTTTTAACGGTGGTTTTTGAGTGATTGAAAAGCATTCGAGCTCTATATTGCAGGCCACGTCTGGAGTCTCATATTTCTGAAGTATATTGTGCTGTGTCAAATGGGGAATGAATTTAGGCATGAGGGAAGACAGGTGGGGTAACTTGCATTATTCGTGCAATTCTGAGTTAAATAAAAAATGCAAAAGAGGCAAAACTTTAGTAAAATACTTATTGATATTTTTGTGATCAAGTCATGAAGAATATTAGTTTTGACTCTCATTACTGAAGATCCTTACAGGAATCACGGAAAACTGCTTTGTTTCTAACTCTTCCAGATTGTCTGTATGGGTAATTGACAGTGTTTTCTTTTTTTAATTTTTATTTTTTTCCATAATTTTACTGAGAAACAAATGGCAATGAGACATTTTCAAACCAAACTGTTAGGACAGGTTCAATAATTAACACATTGCATACATTCTTCCTAGTGGTTAATTGCTGTACAAGATGCGGACATGATATCCTATTTACAAACACTATTAGAACAAATCCCTCTTGACAGTATTTTCTAGTGTGTATTTACTCTTCATTCCTTAGATCAGTTCAATTATAGATACTTATAATAGTAATATCAAATAGCAATTCTCATGAATAGCAGATAATTAACATGCCAGTTTCTATCTTATTACATTGGAATGTAAAGCATTACTTAATAATTCAACAACCTGTTAATGTAAATAATGCTGTTAGTCATTTTATAAACAGGATAACTTAAGGTTGGGAAAGTTTTCACTTTTCCAAGTTTACTGAGTAAGACCATATCCAGACTGGTTTGATCTAAATTTTTCCTATGGAAATCTTGCTGCTTTATTAGGAAGAGATTTTAGAAGCTCTTATCTCACAGTAAACAGACTCTTCTCTTAGCAGTATTAAACTACTATTATCAATAAGCACGACAGAACCATGAGTAGGACACACACTTGTAATAAGCACTCTGGGAGTATTGCAAGGTCAAGCCCAGCCTGAGCAGTGTAATGAAATATTAAGACCTTATCTCAAAACAAAGCATAAAACAGAGGTTGCAGATGTAGTTTGTAGTGAAAGCCCTGGGATCACTTCTTGTTTCTAAAGTAAATGAGCAAGCAAACACTCAAAGAAAAGTCACTGTAGATAGCATTTCTTTAAATTGTCTCTGCTTGTTTGATTAACTTTCAATAATAGAAGTCACATTAGTAGTGAGTAGGATTGATGTATTATCCAATGTATCTTAGAAAAAGGAGCTCAGATGAAGTACACAAGCAATCTCATGGCTTCTGTATCAAAACCTGTCCCCCTTCCCACTATCTTACAATTCCCACCCGTTTCTGACTACTCTTCTGTATCTCATAATCTCTTGTATTCCCTTAACTGCCCACATTCTCACTATTAACTCTATTTTTCTCATAGAATCGGGGACAAGAGTAGAAGGTTGAAATTCTATGGCACAGGGCCGGTGAGATAGCTCAGCTGGCTAAGCATTGGCTTTGGCAAGAGCAGGAACCACAATTCGATACCTGTCCTGCTTGCTGCACAGGCCCTGCCCCTGAGGTGCGCTGAGCCAGCAGCCAAGTGTGAGTATGTAGGCACATGCCTGCAACCCCAGTGCTAGGCAGGATGAAAACAGGAGGAATCACTAGGAGTCCAAGGTGTGTAGTGAGACCCTGTACCAAATATAAATAGAAAAAAAAAAAAAAACATTCATGGAACACATTGCAGATAAGGGCCACTTAACTTCAATTAAAATTTCAAACAGAAGTCACTAGAAATTGCAAACACATTGCCTTGATACCGGAAATGTCAGTTAGTTCCAATCCTCTGTAGTCTGTTTACCAGTCTGAAGTGAGGACAAGTTCATCTAAATATCTCTCTGTCATTTCTGGCCACCGTGTCTTGGCGATCCTCACTATTTCTAATTGTTTTCTCAGGTCTCACCTTCCTCACTTCATCAGAGTTCACAAATATGGTCTCTGGACCCACACAGAGAATGTACGAGTGACATAAGTTTTTAAATATACTTAATCTCTATACTCAATATGGATTGGTGTGAACTGAAATCATCTTTTCAATTGGGTATAAG
>NW_004524594.1:9228358-9229226 GCF_000260255.1 Octodon degus
TTACACTGATGGAAGATTGACTTATATTTACCACTATGCCTAACATGGAAAATCATGTATAATTTTACTTTGAGAATGGAGAGCTTTATGAAAACTGTCCTAGTTTCTTTTACAAATGTGTGTAGTTTATCCCCACATAATTTTTGCAGTCATTTTTGTATTATTGATGGGAAAAGATAAAGAAATTTATATAATCACCTTGGAAATTTTAGTGAACTTTGCAGAAGAAAACAGATTCCAATTGCTCCACAAGCATCAGGGATAGATCATTTTGATCAAAGTTTAAAAATTAATTTGAAGGTTTGATCAATAGAAATCCATTTGTTTCAGTTAAGATCCATCCATTTGGAAGAAAATTCGATGAGTGGAGTGGACATATGATATCACAATACCATAAATTCATTTAAAACTGTATCATTTGTCGGCATTGCCATGCCTTCCAAATGATGCCTGCCAACAGATTTAAAAAACAAATTAAAGCTGCATTTCCATGAAGAAAGCAACAAATTTTTTAGCTGGTTAAAAAATAGTTGCTTGCACTGTCTGTGAAACACTTACATAATAGCATTGCTCTTTAATGACCATTATTTCTTCAGCCAAATTTGAGGTCCATATGTGGCTGTGTGGAGCGTGCATTACCACTTTTCCAAAGAACTATTGCAAGGACAGCGGGAAAATTTAATAGGGATAGTTCCCATCAGTGTAACCTCAATTGTGGAAGAATTTTAAAGGCCATAGTGTCACTATAAAATGAATGTGAATATTATCTGAGGACAGCTTTGCCTAAAAGAAAAAACAATCATCTATTCATCATAATGCAAAACTTCAGAAGATACTTAATGATTGTGATAGGCAGCCAGTTCTTCCA
>NW_004524594.1:9229326-9242355 GCF_000260255.1 Octodon degus
AGATGTAGTTTGTAGTGAAAGCCCTGGGATCACTTCTTGTTTCTAAAGTAAATGAGCAAGCAAACACTCAAAGAAAAGTCACTGTAGATAGCATTTTTTTAAATTGTCTCTGCTTGTTTGATTAACTTTCAATAATAGAAGTCACATTAGTAGTGAGTATGATTGATGTATTATCCAATGTATCTTAGAAAAAGGAGCTCAGATGAAGTACACAAGCAATCTCATGGCTCCTGTATCAAAACCTGTCCCCCTTCCCACTATCTTACAATTCCCACCTGTTTCTGACTACTCTTCTGTATCTCATAATCTCTTGTATTCCCTTAACTGCCCACATTCTCACTATTAACTCTATTTTTCTCATAGAATCGGGGACAAGAGTAGAAGGTTGAAATTCTATGGCACAGGGCCGGTGAGATAGCTCAGCTGGCTAAGCATTGGCTTTGGCAAGAGCAGGAACCACAATTCGATACCTGTCCTGCTTGCTGCACAGGCCCTGCCCCTGAGGTGCGCTGAGCCAGCAGCCAAGTGTGAGTATGTAGGCACATGCCTGCAACCCCAGTGCTAGGCAGGATGAAAACAGGAGGAATCACTAGGAGTCCAAGGTGTGTAGTGAGACCCTGTACCAAATATAAATAGAAAAAAAAAAAAAAACATTCATGGAACACATTGCAGATAAGGGCCACTTAACTTCAATTAAAATTTCAAACAGAAGTCACTAGAAATTGCAAACACATTGCCTTGATACCGGAAATGTCAGTTAGTTCCAATCCTCTGTAGTCTGTTTACCAGTCTGAAGTAAGGACAAGTTCATCTAAATATCTCTCTGTCATTTCTGGCCACCGTGTCTTGGCGATCCTCACTATTTCCAATTGTTTTCTCAGGTCTCACCTTCCTCACTTCATCAGAGTTCACAAATATGGTCTCTGGACCCACACAGAGAATGTACGAGTGACATAAGTTTTTAAATATACTTAATCTCTATACTCAATATGGATTGGTGTGAACTGAAATCATCTCTTCAATTGGGTATAAGCATTATAGGAACATTGATCTTTACTTGCTATTGTTCTTTTAAAGTATTTTATTTGAATTCAAAACAGGTGATCTTAAAAGGTTAGGTTTTGCTTTTAAAATTCAGAATAGAAATAGTAAATTAATAAGGAAAGGCATTGAATAAGTAAAGAAATTGAAAAAAGTCAAGATTATAATTTGCTACTCAAACACTTTTTGATTCAATCATTTGGCTTAATTAAATAAAAATTGAATTTTATACTATCCTTATATAGGTCAGTGTGCTAATAAATGAATGTAATAAAGTTGCCTATTTGCAAATAGAAAGTTTTGTGTATATTAAGTTTTATTCAGAATGATTATGAACATTTTTTCAGAAAGTAAAACGGAAATTTTAAAATATCTGTTTTAAAATAAGTGAATTTATACATGTGATTATGCATCTGTGCATGCATGGACACATGATGGGCTATGTTTGTAGACTCAGTGTAGAATTTAAAGGGGCTGGGGAGGTAGCTCATCAGTCTAAGAACCTGCCTGACAAGTGAAAGTACCCAGGTTTGATCCCACATACCTAATGCTGTACTAGCCCCAGAACTGGGCATAGTGAAGCACACTATAATCTCACTGTTGAGGAGGGAGAAACAGGAGGATTCCCTACAAGTCTGAGCTGTGTAGCAGGACCCTGTGCCAAATAAATAAATAAAATATTTTTGAGTGGCTTAAGAAAGAGCCAAGTGGCAGTCACTGCAAGGATGTGCACCACAGCACTGGGTCGCAGTCGCTCCACTGAGCAGCACAAGCTTTAGCTGTAACATGGAGAGCCTGGACTTCGAGGGTCACGTGGGCCAGCATGAGGAGCATTTCCTATACTTCGCATATGGCAGTATGCATTCTGCTGTGTGGTTCGCCTGCAGAATTTTAAGCTTGACACAGGCAATTTCCAAGGCAAAATAAGCCAAAGGTGGCATGGAGACAAGAAGGAGTTGAGAGTGGAGTATATATCATAATGGAAGTCAAAGTATCAATTCAAGAAGGGAAACATTTAATTTGTCAAAGTGACAAGTTATGAGAGTGCTCCCCCATCACCACAATATAAAAAGATGACTTGCCTGGATGCAAAAGAAAATGGCTTGTCCCTGGAGTATTAAGAGAAGTTAAAAGAAATAGAACCAAATGATTATGAAGGAAAGGTCTCAGAAGGAATGGAAGAAAATCTTGACTAAGAAAAACAAAAACTCTATGGAACATAGCAGAATACGTCTAGGGATATTCTCTCCTTGTATTAATATGAAATACTCTTAAAGTTTGAAAATTAAGAATTGGGATTTGTGATCTCTCCACCTTTACTCTCCTTTCAACAGTTCTCTGAAGAGGAGCTTCCCTTGGGTGATCCATACTTTCAGACTCGAAAAGAAACTGGACTCGAAGTTAGGTATTTAAAAGGGGGGCTGTGAGGCACTGGGGTGCATGATGTGGATGGGACTATGCCTCCTGTGGACACAGCTATTTTGTTTATTTTTTTTTTCTTGTGAGTTGACCTTAAGGATCTTCTTAGTCTGTGACAAAGGATAGGTTTGTGGCCTGCTTGATGATGGTGCTGGAGAGTTGTTCTGCTTTGGGTTTTTATTTTATTCAACTTGGAAGCAACCTGCTGAGACTGTTCAAAATAAACTTCTGAAAATTGAAAAGGTTGTTCTTAGAGGAATGAATATATTTGAATTTTTTTAAAAAGAACAAAATAGCAAATGAAAAACATAAGAGAGAAAATCATATCCTAATACTTAGGCAAAAATAAATAATTAAAGTAGAGCATGTAGCCAAGCATGAGTTTCACAATGCCAAAGAAAAATGCAAAAGCCTAATATTTTGCTTATTATTGTTTCATTTGTATAGCATGCTAATTAATTGGAACAGCATTATTTTTGACTTTCAGCAATTTTGTTTGTCAGCCCAATATGTAATTGACTTCAGCTGCATAACAAATTCCCCAATACTGAAGAAGCTTATTACTGTTAACAATGCACATTTGTTCCATTCATTTATATGGGAGTTTCCATGTGACAGTTCATTCTATCTTGATTTCGACTGTGTTTTTTTCCAGTTAGCCTGGGAACAGTTCTCTTATGAATGTGCAAGTGTTTCTCAAAATGTCTTATTTCTAACAGAGTATTGGCCATGCCAATTTACATGGCCAGATCAAGGTAAGAAGAGCCCCCTTGGTTCATCCCAGTGTTAGGATAAAGCTAGAAAGAAACAAAGGGAAAGGGATGCACACCTATAAAAAGGTGGAGAATTATAATACAAATCATGTGGTGTGTTAAAGTCCCTCACTACAGTTGCATTGTTACTCATTCGATTTTTCATGTCTGTTAAAATCTGTCTTATTTAACTGGATGCTCCCACATTGGGTGCATATATACTTATAATTGTTATGTCTTCTTGGAGTATTTCTCTAATAGGAAAATAGTGACCTTCTTTATGTATTTTTATAATTCTTTGTTTTAAATTGATATGGTCAGCAACTAGAATAGCTACCCCTGCTTTTTTCGGGGTTCCAGTTGCATGGGATCTTGTTTCCCATCCTTTAGCTTTGCCATTTTCACACAGAGATAGATTAACTAGGCAAAAAATCTGCAAAGAAATAGCACAACTGCACCATTCTTGCAAAACAATGGATTTAGGGTACTTTTACAGAGTGTTTCACCCAGCAATGTCAGAATACACATTCTTTTTAGCTGCACATGGAACATTCTACAACATAGACCATATTCTAGCACGTAGAGCATGCTTAAGTAATTGCAAAGACATTGAAACTATCCCATACATACTACCTGACCACAGTGCAATGAAACTAGAAATTATTGACAAAAGAAACCCCCCAAACACCATAAACACATGGAAAGTAAATAACAATCTCCTGGCCAACCAGTGGATCACAGATGAAATGAAAGAAGAAACTAAACAATATTTCTAATTTAAGAAAAGAGCAGACAGAACTTACTGGAACCTGTGTGATTCAATGAAAGTTTCTTAAGAGGGAAATTTATAGTGGTAAATTCACACATTAGGAAAAAAGAACAAGCTTCTGTGGTACAAATTTGGTTTGTAATAGTTGCATCCAGTTATTTATTTAGCCAATGATTATTGCAAAATCAGCATGGGACAGCAAGTATGGTAAGTATAGCGAAAGAGTTGAGAATATAATACAAAAATACCTGACTTACCAGAGTTAATATTTATAGAAGAGAGATAAATTACATAAAATATTCTTATCATATAATGAAAATATATAAGACTCAGTAAAGTTAAGAAAGGGAATGGAATATTAGTGACTGTAAAATTTGAAATAATGTAGTGAGAGAAAGATACAACAAGCAGTCATGTTACAAACAGAATAAACAACTCCTACAGAAAATAAGACCTAAGTCAATATTAAATATGGAGAGAGTGGTAGAAGCAAATACTAAAACTGAAGCTGATCGAATTGTGCAAATAAGCAGGATAATTAGGTGAGATTGGAGAAAAAATGAATAAAAAACATAACCTACACATATTTGCAAAGGTTTTGATACCAAGTGTATACAAAGTTCTATGTGTCAAAGGAATAGTTTCCAGAAAGGCCTTCTCCATCAGCTGTGGAGCTTGAAGGTAGAGCCTAGTGAGAGGTCTTAAACCATTGAGGTCATGCCCTAAAACTCTATTCTGTTTTCTTCACCTTCCCTTTCCATCTATGGACAGAAGACACATTTTGCTTTTGTGCATACTCCTGAGATGATGTACTGCCTCTCCACAGGCACAATACTAACAGAACCAATCCATCAAAAACTGGAAATTCAACGGCTGTGAGCCAAAATAAACCCTTCGTCTTTTAGATTGATTATATTGTCAGCTAGTGTGGGTTCTTGCATTAATAACAATGGAAATTACAGCTAAAGCAACAGTATGAATTTACAGACAACACTATAATTGGAAGATAAGAAAAGACAGGGAGAGGGGTTCACCCGATAGCGATACACTCTGGTGTGGAGCATCAGACCAACAATTCACAAAACAGTGGGGTGGGTACTGTGCCAGGCAGGGATCTGGTCAATCAGCATCTCAGTCCTGGTTCCATAGCTCTGGGGGAATCCTCATGATGCACAGGGCAATTCCATTTCTATGTTAAAAATTCTCATGACATTCTTCTCAGAGACATCTGCTGGAGTCTAAGATTTCCCAGATTTAGAGCATGGAAATATCTGGGCATACGTGTTTTCAGGCTTAAAGAGAAGGCAAAGTAAAATAAGGGCTAATAAAATGTGTTCTAACTTTTAGAAAAATGCACCACAACTGATTAAAATGCCTATATTAAGAGGTAAGAATTTGAATCAGAGTTCTACGAAGAGAAGGCCATACTTTCCCTGCTTTTAGTAACCTACTGCATATTGGTAGAATTGAATGAATGGGCATGGCTTTAACATTTAAGTCCCAGTGCCACTTAGAATAAAATACGCATCATGGTTTTAATGAGTAATAAGTTAAAGCCCAGCAATTGGTTTGTCCCTCTGTATCTGACTGTTTCATCCCTATGTACATGACATTTGTTTTAGCAACAGCAAGCTGAATAACATAGAATTTGGTACCAAAAAAATGAGCTCTTGCCATCCCCAAATATGTCATGTTAGGGGAGAACATTTGGAATTGATTTACAGGAATAATCTGAAAAACTTCAGAGGATCTAGAGAAATCCTTGAATGCTGAGCAAGAAGCTTAATGAGGGATCCAGGCATATTAGTACAAATATGGACAGTAAAATTCCATATTTCACTTTAAGTGTGCCTTAGAAACCAGTCAAAGAACCTAGGATTTAATTTTGGCTCTGCTGAGGCCCAGCCTTTTCTTACTGTTCACCTCTTCCTTCTTGAACACCAATGAGATAGGGAACTAAAATAGATAGAGGAAACAAAGTGGAAAGGAGACTGAGAAACTACAGCTAGAAGCCACGATCAGCATTATCATAGCTCCTCCATGTCTGTGCTTCAGGTCTTGATTTTCCAGCCTTGTGACCAGGCTTTTTAGAAGGCCAAGACACTGGTAATTTTGCCATCAACTTGTTTTTCAGCTACCTTGCACATCTTCATTGGCTTATATCCATATTCCTTCAAGGTTGAAGAATGAATTAAAGCAAGGGGAGATTAATGACAAGGACAAATAAGTATGACCAGTAGATAGTAATGGGTAAACAAAAGCCAGCAAAGCTTTGCATCTCTCTCTTCATTATATAGACCTCTGTAGAGCATATAGAATAAAACCCTGACCTCTGTCTGGATTTGGGATGTTCCTGAAAACTTCATGCACCCAGAAAGCTGGCTTTGAAAATGGTTGGGTGCTGATCTGTGGGTTGATCCACAGGAAGTGTCAGAGCTAAATGTGTTTTGGAGTGGTTGGACCGGTTCTGAGGACAGGAGGCACTGGGGAAGGCATGTCCTGCAGGAATGCTCTGCCCTCCCCAGCTCTGACCCATGCTCCGCTTCTTGACCAAGACTACATGAGACACTTTTCCCCCTGCTGTGCTCATTTCTCAAGCTCTCCCTTTCTGGAACAGCCCAACTACACAAGAATCGAGAATTCTAAAGTGGAAAGTCAAAGTGAAGCTCTCCTCCTTTAAGTTGTTATTGTTAGGTATGGTCCTACCAACAAAAGCAGGGACTCACACCATCTCACTTATTAGTTTTACCACTGTGGGTCTGGTCCCCCTGCAGCTCTGTGTAGATGCAGGGTGATCGTGTAAACAGTGTTTGTATTACAAGTGATATGAACACTAAATTTACGGGGCAAACTGGTCCCCTTCAAGGTTGAAGTCACCAAGATGAGAATAACTACAAGGTTTTTCACGATTTGCAAGGACCCCCAGCTGCCAGCTTCTACGGCGTCTAATTCCAAACCTCTGCAGTGATGCCTGGGCGTGTTCAGCAATATTCAAAGCCTACAGTAACTTCCAGTTACAGGAAAAAAAAAACACCCATGGCCTGTGGTAAGATTATTTCCCCAAGTGAGGACAATCACTCAGTGACAGAATCAGAAATGGTCTCCACTAAGCAAAAACAATTATTTCATTGAAATGACTTGCCCTGCCAATCCAGAGCTATAGAACCAGAGATGAGTTAAGTCCAACTCTTGGGCCCTCCCAGGCTCAGGTATACGAGCTGACATAATTTTCTGAATGAGCACACTGATCCTCATCAGAATAAGTCCCCTTCTATTGCTTGGGATGAACACCTATCCTTCTTTCTCAAAACTTTCTAAGTCTGCCTAATGAATTTGTATGTGCTTCCTACAAAACCACTGTGAAATTGTTTTCTTTAATGACAGTTAATAATTCTTTGGTGTGGTAAGTTAAATTCCCTATGCCCTCTTAGGGACCTCCTCTGACTCTTCCTGTTGAAAGGAATGTTGAACTTGATCATATGCCATTGTATCTTAGAAATACATAATTTGCATTCTTGTTTGTTAGCTTTTTTTTCCATTTATTACAGGGTTCATGGTATGACTTTCTCTGCATCTCAGATATGGATGTTTGAGAAAATTTCAAATGGTTAAGCCTGGGAGCCTTGGAGATAGGCTGAATATTTATAAAATTGACACAAAAATCAGGGGTCCAGAAATGGAATCATAAAGTTTGGGTCTTAATCATTCTCTAAAGGTTCATGTTTTTAAGGATAGTCTCCTGACAGGTGCTATAGGGAGATGGGGCACGTCTAGGAGGGCTTCCTGCTTGGAGACCTTTAGACCATGGATGCCCTTGACAAAGACAATTAAACTCTGGTGCTCTCATTGATCCCTTTGATTCCCAGTCAAAAGGTGAATGGTTTTGCTCTCTATGAGCTCCTGCTAAATGTGCTCCCTTCTTGCAGAACCAAACTAATGGAGACAAATTCTGATGGACTGAGAATTCTAATGCTTTCAGCCATAGTAAAGCATTTTAAGTTGATTATTTCTATCATCCGTGAGAATAATAGGAAGATTTATAAACTATTATTGTGATTTTTAACTCTTACTCCCAGAGTGAAGACAATGATCGATTCTTGTGGCATAAGAGATGTAACCGTTACGTAGGTTCATTGCATCTTTTCTACTGAGAATGGAGGGTGGTCAGGCAAGTTGGGAGAGATTTAAAAATTACTACAATAATTTAGATGAGACAGAATGGTGGCCTTTGATTATAGCTATAGTAATGGTGGTGGTGAGCTTGTGTGTGAAATTGGATTTATTCTAAGGAATAGATAGAATTGACTAATAGAGTGGATTTACCTAAGGAATGAAGTGAAACTGCCTTAAAAATTATTTAAGCATCTGTGAAGTGAAAGTGACCATTACTAGAAGTGAAATAGTGTGAGCTTTCAACAATGATCAATAGTTTGTGGAAGTTTATTGTAATGGAAAGCCAGGTAGGCAAGTGTTTATCCAACCTCGACTTTTGGAGGGAAGTTTAAGCAAAAGGTGTAAGTGGTGCTTACCTTTAAGTGTGGTGGAACCTATGGGAATGCCATTCATGGTTTCTACTACAATTTAACTGGTATATTAATCTATTAAATTTAAACACATATATCTATTCAACCTGCTTTTACGACTAGCGTTAGGCCTAGCATGCCTGTACCATATCCTATAACTTTTAGTTGTCAGGTGTCTTGCAAAATATTCATAAATGTATGGAAGCTTCAACTAAATGACCCAAGATAGAATTTCAATTGCAGCCATAGAAACAGAGGTTAAGTGAGAAAGCTCCAAAACTCAAATTGAATGAGCTGAGAAAAAATAGTGATGGATGTAGGAAAGGATCTTACTGAACAAAGCCATGCCTACAGCTCAAAGGAAATCACGTTTCTAGACCAGTGTTTGATCATCCAGAGACTGCATCCCAGATTGGTCTAGAAATACTCAAGTTTGAGCACAGAGACAATTTGAATACAGTACTATCTAAAATGGGTGGGATTACACATTAAAATTTGACATGGTCTTTGCTTCAGATTCCAGGAACCCCTAATAGAGCTACATGAAAGGTGTTTTTAAAATCATTCACATTAAAACAATCCCATTGTACTCTTTTATGTAAATTTTAGTCTCTGAAACACTAGAGATTCTCCTTTGAGTAGCCTTTCTGTAAGTTCAGAGTCATGTGATCATTGGCTTTAGTTTAAGGAGCTGTGTTATTTGTTCTTCCCACATCAATACTCAAGTCAGGGTGGCAGGGGTAATTAGCTTGGTATGTGCTTTACAGATAAGTAAAGATTTTGAAATCATCTGTACCTAGGGACTATTTGGCAAGACCTAAACATTGCATTGAACTTTGTATTCATTTGCAATTAGTTGGTTTTGTTTACTTTTTTGTGTCATTAATACGCTTATGTAAAAAGAAATACAAATAGACTTTGTGCCAATTACATAAGAAAATAATTGGGTTTTATTAATCCTAGAACTCAGGCAATCAATTAAGGCAAGAGTACTCTGGTCTCTGTCATCTCATTATTCTTCAAGTTAATTAATCACAAATACTAATGGGTGGCTTAGAAATGGATGCTTTATTCCTTTAGATTACATATAAAAGCTCTTAAAGTGGTAATGTTTGTGTCTTTGAAATAAAAATATTTATTTTCACTGATTGAAGCTTTTGCTTGAAAGTAGAAATTATTACTCTGAATTATGCTCTTGGCTCCATTATAAATTCTGGATAAATACATGAATTTAACAGACAAATGAACGTCCTTTCACATTTCAAGCTTCACAGAAATGTCAAATGGATCAGGGATTGAGAGAAATAAGCTATATTATTCATAGGCTCAACCTTCAATAATGAAACTTTTTGTCTACATGAGGACAAGTAATATATTGACTTTGTTCTCCAAGTTTATTCAGAGTGAGTTAAGAATGTTCATGTTAGAATTGTTCATGGATGAGATAAAGCATGTTCAGGGTGCTGTGTCCAGTCAGATCGATCAGCGGATTAAAACACCTTAGGCAGGCGCAGGGACCAGGGTTTGATTCCAAGCATGCTGTGCCAGCCCTCCCCTGGGGCTTGCTGAGACAACAATTGAGACTGGGCATAGTGACACACACCTGTAATCCCAGCATTTGGGAGGCTGCAAATAGGAGGATCATTACAAGTCTGATCTGAGTAATGAGACCTTATAGACCCTGTACTAAATACATTAAAAAAGGCAAACAACTGGTCATGGAAAATTCTGTGGAAATATATGCAAAATTTCTGTTGTGTATTAGGTCCTCAATTAAAGAATTTTCTTTCTCCAATCATCTCTTCAACTCAAGTGTTTGTTGCACCACCTGAAATCATGGTTATTAGTAGATTCCTTCTTCATTTTCTTTTTTCAATTGTGTTGAGGTTCTTCAATGTGATCTATTATCATTCAATCAGAAACATATCACATCAATAAGTAGATTATCTTGTGCCTATAGTTAGCTTTTTCCTTTATCAAATATTTCTGCGGTATCTACTATGTATCACAATTGCTCTGCAAACTTAATCCGGAAGATTGATAGGCCATCACATTTGTGCCTTACTTGAGCTTATAACTGAGTGGACAGATAGATGTTTTAAAACTACATTGCAATAAGAGTTTTGATGTGAAAAGTAACACCGAGATCCTTTTCGAATTCTGCTTCCCATGGCTTGACCAGGAATCTTGTTTTACACAGTAAACTGGAGCAATTGCAAGGCTGACTTTAAATGTTTCCTTCATTTCCGGAGCACAGAAATTCACCGCCTTTCATCTCTCGTCTGAAATCACTTGCTTTATGTATTTTGTACAGCGAGGGGACATCACCAGGTAGTCACAGCTTCGTGGGTGACAGTGAAGGTGTTTATTCAATATTAAAGGTGTCACTAAAGCCTCCACATTTCTGATTCCTCTCCTCATATTTAACTGCCAGTAATTTATTGAAAGTATATTTTCTATCAAAGTAGACGTTGAGTTTAAAACAGAAAACACAGGAATGCAATTTAATGTATTTTGACAAATAGTGCGACCCCTGGATAAAGGCAGACCAGAAACCAAACATTTCAGAAATCTACTTCTATCCTTCGCTGTCAGGTAACCCTCTGCTGAAGTTAATCACTAAGGCTAGCAACACTACATAATTTTTGTTGGTTCTCTATGTTTCTGTTGTAGTCCTGTATTGTATCATTCTATAATAGATTTATTATCAAAAATGTATCAATGGGATTCATCTACAAGGTGTATGAAATTTACACAGTGTTTTAGCAATTACAATCATTTCTTTCCTCTTTAATTATTCTTTCTATATAATAAAATCTCTAGCTACTGTTTTTTTTTTTGGTGAAAAAATAGGTTATTTTTTGACTTTTTTATTCAGAAAAACAGTGCTGCTCTTAAAGCCTTTCTTCTACTATGGTTTTGGCAAACATATATACACATATTTTTGCTGGCTTATTTCTAGAAATTGACTTACTTGTTTACTTAGAACAGTTTTTAAAGAAAAAAATGCTACAACAAGACTGTAGCCTTTTCTTTCTCTGTTTCCTTCATATAGATGACTGTCTTAGTCTGTTCGGGTTGTATGGTGGCTTAACGGTCAACCTGAGTGGGGACACCAAGCTGGCTCTGGTCTGCATGGTTCTGGGCACAGAAAATCCACCTCAGGACTGCTGCCAGAATGGCATAAAAAGAAAATGGGAGGGGAAGATTTCCTCTTGCTGACTTTCCTAAAGCAGCTGGGGTTTAGGTGAATTTTCTTCAAGGAACTTTGGCTGCTGTCATCCGTTGGGAGAGCTTCAGTCCTTGTCTCCGTCTTGACTGCAGTCTCTGGGCTTCCAGTACGGGTCACTCAGCTCACTCAGGCTGGCAGCACTGATGCTTCACCCCACCAGGCCACAGGCTGTCTAGCTCCGACCACCGGCCCTTGGGCCTTTCCTGTGCAGATCCTCAGGATGGCCTTGCAGGGGCATCGCCATGGGCTCCAAGCCCTTGGGCTGATCCTTTGATTCTCCAGGACACACACAGACCTTCTGCGCTCTTCTCCATCTGACTCTAGTTAACGCTGACTAACACAGCGTGCTACTGCAACACATCATGAATTTAAGTAGCTTAAAACACCAGAAATTTATTTTTCACAGTTATGGAGGCTGCAAAATTCAAGCCTGTACTGGTGGATTAGGTGAGTTGCCTCTTTATTAATTCATAGGATACTAAAGGTTCACAGTTTTCTCATCTGATAAAGGGACAAATAAGTTAACTTATGTTCTTTCATAAAATTCCTAATTCCATTCATGAGGTTTCTGCTTCACAAACTTAGACTATAATGGTCAGTTGTACTGCTGTATGAAGTAAGTAGAATAACATCCTGAGTAGTTATTTTCTCCCCGAAATTGACTGCGGTGTGTGAAAAATTGAAGCAAAATATATATTTAAATTTTTTACTGTTATATAAGTATGCTTTGTGAAATTATTACATTAACTGAACTAATTGTTACAGATATACCAATTTAGCAATCTACCTTTGTGTGTGTGTGTATGTTGTAGGAATATGTGCAATCTATCTTTTATCGATTTCAAGGATACAGCATAGTGTTAACTAAGCCATTCACCACTGTCATGCTATATATTAAATGTCTATAATTTATTCATTACAGAAATGAAAGTGGGAAAATTGTTACCAACAGCTTCCAATTTCCTCAGCATGCAGTAATGGGCATCCTACTCTGGGTTTCTGAGATAAATTCTTAAAGATTTCACTTAAGTTACAGTTTAGATCTACAACGCCTCACCCTGTCTCACGTGTGGAGATGCTGACAGAAACTACTATCGTGCTATCTTGTTGATCTACATTCATGCTCAGACTTTAATATATTTACACATGTGCACTCTGTTTACACATAACATAGAATTTCACATGACTTTTTCTTTTTTTTCATATTTTAGTAAGGGTCTACAGGGTCTCACTATGTGGCTCATACTGAGTCTCCTGTTTTCAGCCTTCCAAGTGCTGGGATTACAGGACACA
>NW_004524594.1:9249740-9254758 GCF_000260255.1 Octodon degus
TTTTTTTTTTCCGGAACTGGGGATTGAACTCAGGCCCTTGTGCTTGCCAGGAAAGCACTTATTCCACTGAGCCATCTCCCCAGCCCCCATTTTTTCTTAAAGAGATTTCAAATGCCATTTATTTCCCTGAATCTGATGAACTTATCCATCTTTTGTGCATTTACTAGTTCACATTGATCCTCAAGTAAACCCAAAAGAATCTACCTATTTTATTCTATCTTCCTAAAAGTTTAGATGATGGGGCCAGGGAGATGGCTCAGTGGAATAAGCGCTTCCTTGGCAAATGCAAGGGCCTGAGTTCAATCCCCGTTTCAGCAAAAAAAAAAAAAAAAATAAATAAATAAAAATAAAAGTTTAGATGATAACCATGACCTTCAGTGGTTCTCTGTTACAATCCTCCAATATCAGTGTTTCAATACCTTTATGATTAACTTCAAAATAATGTTCGATTTATAGGGACAATATCTATTACTTCTAGACATTTATTTCAAATACGTATATTATCTCTTAATTGAACTGTTGCATTTTTGAGGAATAAATTATGTTTGACAGTATGATGTTTCTTTAGGTCTTAAAGAAAAGGCTGTTTGGAGACATTTAGTTATTTGAGCCTTATATACTTTAGAATGAACCCACATATTTACATGCATGCTGGCAATGTACAACATTGAGTTCTGCTGTAGAATCTTCTCTTCAGGGGAATAAACAAACCCATAAATATGCATATTTTGTTATTATTTATAAAAATGGCTTATAGCTACATGTAGTAAGCTAATACTAATTGTTGCAAACAGTATATATGTATTTTTGAGAAAAACCAAGGGCAAAATTGTTCTGACTGTTAAAAATCTGATGAAGGATTGGCTAGAAGAGGATGATGTGAGACATTTTTAGTAAAGAGAAATCAAATTGTACGCGTAAAACATAAAATAAAACCTAACCGGAATTTTCATCGCTTTTCTTGATAGCATTACAGAATTCTACACTGTTTAATATTTGGTATGGATTTCTCCTTTGCTGAATAATCCCTTTATTTCACTGTGTATTTATGTAAAACTTATCATTACGAGGAAATCTTTCAATACTTTGTATTTCCTTTCCTTCATATGATGTGGCAAATAGTTCTCACAATTTTATTCAAGCTGGAATCCCCCAAATTATGGGGTTCCAGCTTCAATAAAATTGAACTCAAATTTGGTAAATAGCATGATGAAACTAAATCTGTTTGTAGCGGTCAGCCTGAGCTCCAATCTGCTCTGTCTGAGGCGTTCATTGCAGAGACAAGCACAGAGAGCTGACACCTTTGGGCACGAAGAAATTAAAAGATCATGTGAATGATATTTTACCGGAAAAAAAAAAATGACCGCAATAAACAGGAAAAGGCAATCTATCCTACATCTTTGAGAGATCTAAAATAATGGGCAACGCATGAAAGCTTTACCTTGCCCGTGGGAAAGTCACTAACATCCTCTGTATGTAAAATCTTGCTGCGAAGAAGCAAAGCACGGCAGTAAAGCTGTTTGAGCATGACTGTGATTTTCCTGTCCAATTACTTGGAGGTAGTTGAACCTAACTTGCTCAATGCTTCGTGTCTGCTTACACAAAATCAAAGCTGTCTTGCTTTGGCACCTGAACGGTAAAAATACCTCAGTGCATTGTAGTATATTCTTTTCTCTTAAATGTGTGTTAACTCTTCTAAACTTTTTTTTTTCAAGAGCAGAATTCTGACAGCATCTGTTTAAAAAAAATACTTCGAAGAAGCTGAAGGAATAAGCAGAAAACAATTAACTTTTGTTGGAAAATGTAATTCAGGTTTGTGTGCTGCTCTATGCTCTCAGAAGCCTGTGTTTATTATTTTCATTTCATATTTGACAATTTTTCATGTTAGGGACAAATAATTAAGTTTTAGGCATTTTTCATTTAATGAATTCAAATATATATTGATATAAATAATCATAACAAAATGCATTTTCATTGCCTAGGTTCTTATACCTTTTCCATATTGAAAACTTAAAAATATATGACTGAAATAAAATATTAACAATTGAACCTATTATTGTTTAGCTTGTTTGCTTGTTTGTTTTCAAGATACAGGGGATGGAACTTGGGACCTTGCACTTGCCAGGCAGGTGCTTATCTGTTGAGCTATGTCCCTGGCACTGGCCCTATTATTGTTAATAAAGATAAATAACTAACTTGCACAATGAACATTATTTGTATTCAAAGTCTTGAAGACAATATATATATGAAATTTTATTATTATTATTAATTATTATTATTGTACTTTAGGGGTCTACAGGGTGTTCAGAGTCTCACTACTAGATCGGACTCATAGTGATCCGCCTGTCTACAGCCTCCCAAGAGCTGGGATTACAGTCATGTGCCACCAGGCCCAGTCTCAATTGCTGTCTTAGTGTGCGCCTGGTGGCGGGGCCAGCATGGCAGGCCTGGGGATCAAACCCCTGGCCCGTGTGTCTGCTTGTAGGTGATTTAATATGCTGAGCTATTTGGCTGTCCCTTGAAATTTTAAAATTCTTTCTGTCCATGCCATTCCAGCCCCAACACTGGGGGGCGCAGAGACAGTGACTGACACTGGGTGTGGTGGCGTGAGCCATAATACCAAAGTTTGGGAGGCTGAAAACAGGAGGATCACTGTAAGTCCGATCCATGTAGTGAGACTCTGTAGAACCTGTACTAAATACATAAGATAAAAAGATAAAAATAAAAATAAATAAATATCACCAATGTGAATGAGTGATAGCCTTTAAAAAGTTCTTTTTGAAGTCTTTTTTTGACAATCAATTTAATTAAAATCAAATTTTTGCTTATGTTTTGTTTTACCTTTTTGAGACACTGTCTCTGCAGTTCTGGCTGGCCTTGAGCTCGCTTTGTAGCCCAGGCAGGACTTGAACTTACAAAGATCTTCTTGTTTTAGCATCCAGAGTGCTGTGATTACAAGCGTGTACCACCACACCCAGCCTTAAAATCAGTTTTGATAAATGGACACTAGTTAAATTGGAAGAGCTCTGATTGATTTTCCTATGATTGTCATATTAACTGTGAATTGGAAGGAATAGTCAATTGTATGGTTGTATCAGTGCCAGGAGGTGGGTTTGGGTAGAGATGAAGCAAAACCTTTATTAGTACCTTTCTATGCTACACCATGACAAGTATGTCAAGGAAGCACAGTACACTGAGTATTTAGTGCCTGTTATGCCAGCTCTTACAATGATTAGGTAGCTTGATATCATTTCATACCATCTTTCCATTTTGCATCCCGCATTGGTTAAAAATTATTTTCATACAGACAGAAATATATTAAACTGAACAAATATTTGTTCAGCTAATTGAACATGGTTATAATGATTTTGTTTTTTGATAAATTAACACTGTAATGATTTTTTAATGTCATCAAAACACAAACTAATGGAGCTGGGGAGAGAGCTCAGCGGTCTAAGTGCCTGCCTGGCAAGTGTTCTATTCCCAGTACCCCATGTCGTGCCAGCCTGGGGCACTCCATTAGGCCCCAAAACTGGGCATGGTGGGCACATGTCTGTAATCCCAGCACTAGGGAGGCTGAGGCAGGAGAATCCCTATGAGTCCAAGCTGCATAATGAGACCCTGTACCCAATATATACATAAGTTTTAGTAAAAGATTTTTCAAAAACCCACAAACTAACATTTCTACAATGTCTCTCATCATTGCTTTAATACAGTGTAGAATGTCAATTTTATCCATAAAATAATTTCAAAATATATTGAAGAAATGTAGCTAATGCAAGACAGTGGGCATGTGCATTTCTTATTTCTTTCTTTCTTTTTTTTTTTTTTTTAGGAACCGGGGATTGAACTCAGGCCCTTGTGCTTGCCAGGCAAGCGCTTATTCTACTGAGCCATCTCCCCAGTCATGTGAATTTCTGATTGTTCTCTTGGATTACATAGTCATACAGCGATACTTATAACACACATACTAATAACTTGCCAGAATAGCTTACCTCACCATACTTAAAATTCAAAAAGTGACATGTTTGTAAATATCTCCAGACCTAGACCTGGCAGCAGCACTCTGGAAGCAAAATGTTTACTAGACAAAACAAAGAAGAATAAATATGAGATATTACTGATTCACTTAAAGATAATGAAGGGAGAAATAGAACATCTACTGCACAACATCATTTCTGGTATCTGGGCTCTTAGCTCTAGGTCACTGACACTCGCTACTAGTCTGCCGTGGTGACTTCTACATATGCCATATGTGTATGGATGGAAACATTACTCAAATTATGCCCCAGGCTGGCTTTACAGCCATGTGCGCTCAATAGTCACAAGGAGACACACACTCTCAGGGACATACAGCATGTTTTAATGTCCTATTCTCACCTTTTCATTGTTTTTTTTTTCCATTTAAAGATATGCTGTGCACATGGACCAACCCTTCACAATGTATTTAATCATTACATCCTGAAATTGCATAGAAATACATTAAAAATAAATTAGGAATATAACATATTTGAGTTTGTGTTTAAGTGAAGTCTAGGGGCGGAATGCAGTGTGCCTGGTTGGAGGTGCAGCAAAATGTGGAGGATCAGGTGAAACAGCCCTGGCTTGCACAGACCCGGCTCTGTGCACTTGCTCCTTGCTCTCGGGCACCTCTGGCCTACTCTTTCCCCTACCTTTTTCCACCCTGTGGGTAGCATCTGCCTCTGTCAGCTTGTGGAGGGCAAGAGCTTTGGTGCTGGGGAGCAGAGGGCCTCACATGCTGCCACCTCCTCTGAACCTCAGGGGACCTGAGCACCTCCCAGGTGGCCGAGGTCAGAGTCTGTGCGTGTACTCTGGAACATCTCATTGTGGACTCAGGGGCTGCACCATTGGTGTCATCATGGGCCACCTGGGGCCGTAGCTTCAGCATGAGCACAGTTGGTCAATGTGTCACAGATGAGAGGCCAACTTGAACAAGTCTGAGGATGCCATGCTTTCTTCATTTCTTTGGAGACAGTCCACAGCTGTGTCATTTAGGA
>NW_004524594.1:9254858-9256631 GCF_000260255.1 Octodon degus
AAGTGGGCGCTTTAGTCCACTGAGCTATTTGGCCAGCCCTAACATGACCATTACCTAGAAGAATAGTATCAGTTTTATCAGTATTGTATTTTTCAACTTATAAAGCATAGAGCTTGCAGTCAATGTTCTTTTGATTAAATAATCATAATTTCACTTTAATTATTGCATGGAAGAAACTAATTTCAGAAATGCCATTCACTTATTAACACCTATTTACAAATTATTTGTAAGAGGAGAGACTTGAGATCTGAAATACTGAGTAGAGATTATAAGAAATATTTAAACATGCATTGTTGATTATTTGTGTGACAGGGTCAGCCAAATAGCTCAGCGCATTAAAGCACCTGCTTAGGCAGATGCAGTGGCCAGGGTTTGATTCCCAGCATGCCATGCTGGCCCTGCCCCCAGGACGCGCTGAGACAGTGATTTGGACTAGGATTTGTGCCACACCCTTTAATCCCCGCTCTTGGGAAGCTGAACACAGGCAGATCACTATGAATCTGATCTATGCTGTGACACCCTGTAGACTCCCACTTAAAAAAAAAAAAAGCACAAAAAAACTTATTTTTTGACAATTGTATAGAATATTCAACATTAGTTTGCATATCAGTATTTTATGTTCTTTAAAATACAAATATATATACAGGGCCCACAGGGTCTCACTATGTAGATCAGACTCGTAGTGATCCTCTTGCTTAGAGCCTCCCAAATGCTGCCATTACAGGTGCGCGCCAACACACCCAGTCTCAATGGATGTCTCAGCGTGCCCCAGGGGCGGGTCCAGCAAGGCAGACCCAGGAGAACTCCAGGCCCCTACGTCTGCCTAAGCAGTGCTTCAATCCTCCGAGCTATTTGGCCGGTCCAAAATTAGAGTAGGATTTTTCTTTTCTTTTTTTTTTTTTTTTCTGTTTCAGGCTGCCTGAAAGGCGGGTCTGGTGCAGGTTCTGGAGCTAAGAATTGAACCGTGGTCCTATGCTCCTGACTGCGTTTGCCAAAGAGGTGCTTTAAACAAATGAGCTATCTGGCAAGCTATCCCCAATAATTCTTGATTTATATAATTATCAAAGTACATTTTCCTAATGTGAATTCATCCTTTCTCCATGACTTCCTCTTGGAAATTTTTTTATTATTAATTTTATTGAGAAACAACAATGAGACAGTTTCAAAACCTATTAATAGGGTGGTTTCAATAATTAATCCATTGCATATTGTTGAGTTCTTAGTGGTTTGTTCATAGTACAGGATGCAGACATGATATCCTGTCCAAGTACTATTAGTACAAATCTTTCTTCTCATTGAATTAAGAGAAAGTAGGTGTATATCTATCCTATTTTGTATATACAGATACAAAATGGTCCTTCTTTTGTATCACCCTTATTTGTTTAGTTTTGTTAGAGATGGGTATTCCATCGCCATTTATATTGTAGGTGCATGAATTCAGCAAAATAATCCAATATAGTCCAGTGTCCATAATAGTAGTGGGTTTTCTGTAGGACTGGCAATGTCAGAAGTTATTGACTTGAGCCTTTCACAGCTCAGCATATTAATATGCCTTTAGTTTTTATACCTTGTGTTTACACTTTTCTGCTGGATGATTAAGAACAAGATAAAGCAAGACATAAATAACAAGAAGTGTAACTTTTGTATATGATAAGGTCAGTCAAGTCCCCTCAGGATTTAGCCTGAAACTCTGTACCGCAGTTTGCAGATCCTTTGTCAGTGTCAGTCATGTGGATGAATCACGGCCGTTGTTTGACCAATTTGCTGTCTGTG
>NW_004524594.1:9265492-9272977 GCF_000260255.1 Octodon degus
AAGTGGCATAGTGCCAGATTGAGTGAATACGGTGGACGGGGCCGCATAATAACGAGCTCAGGAGCCCCCTTTCTGCTGGGTGCCACTAGACAGATACCATCACCCACATTTTAATCACAGCTTGTAAAAGACTGTGTTTTTACCAGCCCTTGTAGTTTTTCCACATATGCATTAATTGCTCTTATATTTGTGCTTAGAACTGACATTAGAGGATTTTAGCAGCTGTATATGTATTAGAACAATAATAAACAGCAAACTGAAAAAAAACCCTATAAGATAGGAGACCAGTGGAGACACATAAAAAAAAGAAAAACTTATTTTTAGGGCCTTCTATATCACATTTACTCTTGCTTTCTGAGAAAAGGTCTCATCTGGTTTCATTTTTCACTGGATTCCACAGACTAGCTACACGGCTGACCTTATATATACTGGTTTATATTGAACTTACTATATTGGATCCTGTCTTAATGTCAGGTGTTATCTATTTCTCTATGCCTTTATTTTCTTCTTAAATTAAACTTTTGATATGAAATTGTTTTCCTTTCATATATATTTATTAAATATGGCCTCTGCTACCTCTCCTGGTCTCTGTATTTTGAATTTCTGCATAGTAAATTGCCACTAACGAGTATGCAAACACCTTGCAATGTCACTAACTCTGTGTTCATAAACTAGTAGCTGAATCTCAGCCCGTCATAGGAGGTGAGCTTCCGCCTAGCTCAGGGTGACAATGGACAATGGACAAGCTGCACACTCAAATCAGGCAAATGCCAAGCTGAAAAGAATGAAGCCGCCTGTGTGTGTCCCTTGCTCCATCTGCACACCAACAACGCCCACCATCTTTCAGAACAGAGCCCTCTGAAGCTTCGCAGTTCTGAACTGTGAGTGCCTGATTTGTGAATTATTCTGAGCTCAATTCTTCTACTTCTTTCTTGTTTTAAGAAAAATTGTGTATTTGATGCAGCGTCTCACTATGCAGCTCAGACTTGTAGTATTCTGTTTCAGCTTCCCAAGCACTGGGATTGCTGGTGTGCACCACCATGCTCTGTCTTGGTGACCAGATGGGCATGTCAGGGCAGGACTTGTGCAGCATGTGGTACTGGGAATCGAACCCAGGTCCTTGTGCTTAGGCAGGCACTTAGACCGCTGTCTTCACAGCCCAAATTGTTCTTTCTTTTCTTTCTTTCCTTCTTTCCCTTCCTTCCTTTCTTTTCTTTCTTTCATTCATACATTATATTGGAGACTAAAACCCATGCCGTTGCACATTGAGCAACATCCTCAGCACTTTTTAGTTTATATTTTGAGACAAGATCTCCTCACATCACTAAGCAGCCAGTGTGTGCTCAGACCGGTGACACTGCTCCCTCAGCCTCTCACAGTACTGTTTCCAAATCTTCACTCCTACACTTGACTCTCAGAACATGCTTCTGAACTGAATTGTTTACAGTGTCCCTTCAGACAAAACCAGACCTGATTCCTTTGCTCAGCCTTCTGGCCCTTCCAGGGGGGATTTGTTAGTCTCCACACTCTCAATAGGTGCTCCCCTGTTTGTACATTGGTCCCAAATGCTGCTGATTGGCCTATCCAGCTCAGAGCGCACAGAGGTGCACGTGGATTCCTGAGATGGATATACCTGAGCTTCAGGGAAAGTGTGAAAGAATTTTCAGTAAAAAAATAATAATAATAATAAAATAACTGGAACTTATAGATTTGATTATTTCAAGTTGACACAAGTTTGCAGCAATAGTAATGAGTATCTTCATAGCATGTAATAAGTTAAATATTTAAATTGTAGCAGGATTGCAGAGACTTTTCTTTATTCTAGTGCAAAGCATTTTTTGCTCAGAAATATATAGATAGATCAATAGATGATATAGAGATAGAGGTACAGATAGAGATATATTTGAGAATTTGAGACAGGGTTTCACTGTA
Organism: Octodon degus; assembly: GCF_000260255.1. Classification (NCBI taxonomy): domain Eukaryota; kingdom Metazoa; phylum Chordata; class Mammalia; order Rodentia; family Octodontidae; genus Octodon; species Octodon degus. Next base: position 9,267,425 of record NW_004524594.1, read on the forward strand.
TAGTTCCGATGGGCCTTGAGTTCACCATGTAACCCAAGCTGGTCTCAATCTCATGGCGATCTGTTGGAAACCATGTGTTATAAATTGAGCCTAGGGGGTAAACAAGCTTGTCCTTGTCCTATCTTTTTGGGCCAGATTGGAACAAGGAAACTTTCTAATCTTTTCTGATCACAACCGGAAGCTCTAGGGCTAGTGACTACTGTGGCAATCACAGGGCAAGATTAGATCTGCTGAGGACCAAACAGCACGTGGGGAAACTAGTTTCCTTATTTTTTGACTATTTAGTCCATATATATATATATATATATATATATATATATATATATATATATATATTTAGGGAAGGGTCTACAGGATGTTCAGGATCTCACTCTAGATTGGACTCATAGTGATCCACCTGTTTACAGCCTCCCAAGAGCTGGTATTACAGGTGTGCGCCACCACACCCAGTCTCAATTACCATCTCAGCACGCCCCTGGAGTGGGGCCTGTATGGCAGGCCCAAGGATCAAACCCCCTGATTACAGGCACTTTAATCTGCTGAGCTATTTGGCTGGCCCTTTAGTTCTCACATTAAGAAATATGAGAAACTAAAAAGAAACCACTAATTTCATCCCATCACATCTTTTACTGGTATTTTGGTGCCAGTACTCAATATGCATACATGACTACCTTGTAGGCTGTGGAAATTCATAATTCAAGCTCTCTTTTGCTCTTTTAGCATAGTGAACCAGAATCATGATGTCTTATTATGTGATTAAATTAAGTAAGCTGTAGAAAATCTCCACCATTGCCTGTCCAATAAAATTTAATTTTCCTTATAATATCTTATTTTAATCATAACTTTGTAATGCATTATCTACTTGACAGAGCTGATGAACTTCTTATAAAAATGTGATGATTAAAATGCCAGTTTCAGGATAAAAATGCACATGAATATACAAGATACTCAGTAATTAATTAATGTTATCCTTTGTGCTCTCCACGACATCTTTTGACAAAATACGTATGAGTACTATGCCTTTTTGAGTAAAAACAGGTTGGAAAATTATTGCTGCCTATGGATAGATAGTACCGGAATGACCAGATTCAATGATGTATCACTTAACCTTAAATTGCAGCAATAATTTATGTGAGTGCCACTTTTCCTCAAAGGAAAATAAATTCAAACAAAGAAAATTTGTCTTGCTTTTTTTTTCTCCATTTAGGCCCAGGTTAGTGACTCAGAAATTCTAGATACAGTTTCAATTGGGTTGTGGCTTTTGATAGCATTATTGCCTCCCTTTTTCCTACATAAGTACTTCATAAATATTTGTGGATTCAACTTCTTAATATGTTTTTATAACTCTCAGCTCAGTGTCTTACTGTTTTGTTTTGTTTTTTTTTCCCACGGAACCAGGGATTAAACTCAGGCCCTGGCATTGGCCAGGGAAGCACTTATTCTACTGAGCCATATCCCTGGCCCCTTCTTAATGTTTTTCTTACCTTCTGGTTTCTCTCTGCCTCTCAGGTACTCACCATGTGCTGCAGCTTCCTATTCCATCCGGCTGACTTCAACCAACTTGTATTCTGTATCCTATTACTCCACAAAGCCAACTAAGCAGTATAAAGAATCTAGGTTGAGACTTGAAAGAAAATATAAACTTCCTTTCCAGAATTAGAAAACAAACAAAATTTAGGATAGAATGGAGATTAATAAGATTACAAAAGCCAACTTAAATTTAACACCTTTTACTTATCAATTGAAATCATAGAAATATTTTAAAAATAATAAACATGGGTAAACATAAAATATAAATTAAATAGAAAATTATGCAAATAAATATACACGTCTAGCATTGACTCAAAAAAAGGCAAAACTAAGTTAACTTGACACTGTTCAATTTGTACTTCAAGTTAAACAAAGATTATAGTGATATAATACGAAAGGCAGTTCTCTAACAGGAAGTAATAGTTCCTAATATATATTTCAATAAATGAAGCATATAAGTACATAGGACAGAAATATGAAATTGAAGGGAAAATATATGGGTCAATACATATTACCAAAAATTTCAAAGCACTTCTCTCATTAACTGGCAGCTAAAGAAAGTTTAAAAGATATCTCTAATAGAGCAATTAATTGCAACATTATGCTGCAAGTGGAGCATTATACTATATACCATAACAGTCCAGTAAAAATCATGGGAAATATTCATCTGAACATAACATATCCAGAACAACAAGAAAGACCCTAAAATATCCATATAAATAGAAATCCTGCATTAGAAACTCTCACAATGTATTGGATGAAACTTTGAACTGGGACCAGAATCGTACTTTGAACATAATATATATATTTTTTCTCTCTTACTTTTTATTATGTCTCTTTATTGTTTAATGGTGTAGTTTAGTTTACTTAATATTGCAGTTTACTCTTTACAGTACCTTGGTCTCAAGGCATAGCCTGTCGTCAACAAATGCCTCAAGCTTAGTGCTCATATAATTTATAAAAGAGCATGGCATTTGATACACAACCACACGTTCTTGTTTATGCTCACTACTTCAATACCTGAAGTCTTTCACCTGGAATATCCTTGCTCCTCAAGGGCATCATCAATTGCTACATGTTCACTATTGGCAAGCTGGAGAAGACGGAAGCGGTTACTCTCTTAGTGAATCTCCCACGTTAGCAGGTTAACTAGGACAATCAATTCCTTTCAGTCCATGGGGCAATATTTCAGCTTTTTCTCTTGACTATGGAATAATTCTGGCAAAAGGTATCATGCAGGATATATCAGCTATATATAGAATTCTTAATAATGAATATTTTTTCATCTCTCAAATCCTTTTACCTTTTTTATGTATTTGGTACAGCGTCTACAGGGTCTCACTACACAGCTCAGACTTGCAATAGTTCTCCTGTTTCCAGCCTCCCAAGAGTTGGGATTACAGACACTCACCATCACGCCCATTCTCAGTCGCCATCTAAGTGCACCCCGGCGGCGGGGCTGGCACAGCACACCTGGGATCGAACCCAGGTCCCTGAGCCTGCCTAAGCGGGCACTTTAATCCGCTGAGCTATCAGACCTGCTCCTTCGAATCCTTTCAAAAAGAGGTCATTTCCTGAAGTGGGTCTTCCTCTCTAAATTGTCTTCATCTGCCTTCTTCTATTTCGATTATATTTATGTTCTCTCAAGAAAATTTTCTCTCACATTTCAATATGCCATGTCTACATTTCTATTCACATGTCACTGACAACATTGACTACATTTCTCCTCAAGGGCCGGCCAAATAGCTCAGTGGATTAAAGCACCTGAAAGCAGGCACAGGGGCCAGGGGTTCGATCCCCCGGTCCTCCCTTGCCAGCCCCACCTCCAGGGCACGCTAAGAGGGCAACTGAGAATGGGCGTGGTGGCACACACCTGTAATCCCAGCTCTTGGGAGGCTGTTAACAGGCAGATCACTCCGAGTCCAATCTAGTAGTGAGACCTTAAACACCCTGTAGACTCTTCCCCCACCCCCCCCCAAAAAAAGTTTCTTCTCAAACCATTTTGCTTAGCAGTATTGTACACTTCCATTTAATTTGATGACATATTGTGCCCTCCAAAGACAACTCGGATCATATTGCTAGTTTTCACCCGCCTCTGCTGGTTCCTGGAGTTCATGTATTTTGTTCATTTAGTTCCAGTCGTCTAATCATTGAGAGCCGACATGTCGCTAACTTGCCTGGTGTCTGAAGACTGTTTTGTTGCTTGCCAGTATGTTTGATTTATTTAGTGCAGGCTCTCGCTACACATCTCTGACTCCTAGTGATCGCTCTGCCTCAACCTCCCCAGTGCTGGGATTACAGGTGCGCTCCACCTCGCCGGGTTTTGGTGGCCTGCACGCAGTACCTGGGGTGTGGGGGGGACCAGTACATGTCTTCTAGTTTTTAGCTCTATTTTGTTGCCCACTTTTTGTTATGATTTCAATCCATAAAACATGGAAATGATAATTCCTTACTCACAACATATTTATAAGGGTACAATAAGAATAGACATTAGGGAAGAATAAAGTTTGGGAATATATATATATATATATATATATATATATATATATACCAAATTACATATAAATGTGTGTGTGTAATTTAAAATGTAAAGCAAGATTTCTAATTTAAAATGTAAGCATAACTGAAAATAATAAATATTATACTGGAATTGTACAGCAAACAAAACATTCTAAGCATAAGATCTCTCACATTTTACCGTCAAAATTGTGACTTATTTTAGCAATCAAATGGCAGAAATTGTTATTAAGCTTCCCACAACCCTTTGGAAAGACATCTAAGAAATTCTATGATATAGATGATTCCAAGAAACAAATAATGAGAGCCTATAAAGAGAGAATCTCCGTGCATTCCAACTTTCAGGCTGTCATGGAGTTATGAGAAATACCATGAGTTATACAAAACATACTGTGAGAAGTTTATTGTTTAAAAATTTAAAGTCTGAGCAAGTGCTCAAAATAAAATAAAAAAAAACACAGTCAAGAAAAATCTCACTTAGTATCTTGAGGCCATCCTATTTCAGATGCAACTGGAAGCCATATCTACGAGTGAAATGAATCAGACTCACAGATATGAAGATCGTACTGTTTCCTGGCATGAGTCACTGAAAGAGGAAATCAGTTCTCAAATGTACAGTAGGTGTGGTGAAATGGGAAGATATTGTTCTAAAGGAAAACAGAACTCGCACGGGGGAAATAGGAAACAAGAGTAAGGAACCGTGAAAAGGTGTGTGCAAGTTATAAAATTAGTGTCTCTATGTTCATTGAAAAACAAGACTAGTGCTAATATTAACTGCAAAAATATATGTTCATATCTTGTTCATGGACCTTCCTCTTCTTTTTTCTTCTGTCAGAAGGGTCTTCAGGGTGTTCAGGGTCTCACTACTAGATCAGACTCTTAGTGATTCGCCTGTTTACAGCCTCCCAAGAGCTGGGATTGCAGGTGCATGTCCCCACACCCAGTCTCAATCACTGTCTAAGTGTACCCCAGGGGGCAGGGCTGGCATGGCAGGCCTGGGGATCCAACACCGGCTCCTGTGTCTGCTTGCAAGCTCTTTAATCTGCTGAGCTATTTGGCCCAGCTTCTACTTTAAAGCTAGGGACGTATAATGCATTAACTATTGTTATTTGCCTGTTATTTTCTTACTAAATTTTGGGGTACCTTTTGTTTCCATTTGAAAATAAAACAAAAACTCAAAAATGAATTTGATCTTCAGTATTCAAGTCAGTGGCCTGGGATCCATAGGAAACAGTGAAGCAACACTTGGCCTACATAAAGAGGTCTTCTCTGGCAGGTACTGTTTTTGATGAATGTGCCATGATTTGTTGGCAAGTCAAAAATCAGAAAGACTGAACTTCAAAATTGTGCGCACACATTTAGTTTTCTATTTTGTATAGGAAGACAGAAACTGTGCAAAAATAAAAAGTGCAGGGGGCTGGTGAGATGGCTCAGTGGTCTAAAGCACCTACTTAGAACAAGCTTAGCAAAGCACAGGGACCGCGGTTCAATCCCCCAGCACCACAT
>NW_004524594.1:9273077-9285487 GCF_000260255.1 Octodon degus
TAAAAAAATAAAAATAAAAAAAATAAAAAGTGCAACTCTTATGGATAGACTTTTAAAAATTTTTTGAGAGGAGGAGGCAATCTTTTCATTCTTTAATAAAACACTTAAAATCAGTACAACTGTTTACCAAGTCCTAAATCAATTTTAGAAATACATCACTTAATCTTTGTCATACAGCATCCCTACCTACAAGAAATTATAACCTGCTCAATTCAATGAGCTAAGGATTTTAAGAATTTCAAAATCGTCACACACACTGTTGTGCAGTTCCTTGTACCAATGATCAAATTTGTTGATGTTCTTTTTGTGCTTCTCTTCATATTATTGTTGAAGTTTCAGAGAATACTCTAATCCTCCCTCCTGGGAATAATTTTACTATTGCTAGTGCCCATAGTCACTTAATGTTATATCTAATGTGGACCACACCCCATATACAGAAAGCCTACATCTATATAAAGTCTAGATATTTTTATAAGTGAAACTTTTGTGTTAAAATTTGTCTTTCTATTATACTTCTGACTTTAGCTGAGATACTATAAGCAAAGCTTGTTTGAGTACCTACACATGTACGTTCTCAATGCATGACCCCTTTTTCCTATGTATTATAATGATAATCATTTTTATGGAACTTGAGATTTCTGTTCAATTGCATAAAAGAGGTTAGAGAAAAAAATTAAAAAGTTAAATTTTTAACCCAAAGTTTTGTAGACTGAAACTTTTTTTTTTGAGACATAGTTTTGCTGCTCACTATGTAGTTCAAGCTGCCTTTCAACTCACTGCGGGCACTATGGATCCCAGACTGGTCTCAGACTTGTGGCGACTCTCCTGCTTCAGACTTCCAAGTGCTGTGATTATGGGTGTACACCACGACGCCTGGCTGAAACTCTCCTTTTTGAGTCATTATTTCTATACTAAATCATTCACAAGGACCTACTATATATATTTCCTTTTGAGCCATGTTATTTAGAAACATCTTTTTGCTTCTGGTTATTCAAATGGTAAATATACATAAAAGAAAGGGCAAATTCTCATGAGCATCCCACTCCATCTTTGAGTTACACTGTAAACTGAAGGAGAAAAAATGTGAGCAAAATCCTTCTTTACCTAAAGAAAAAAAAATAAAGAACTCTTAATATCCTTATGATGGAAGTAGACTGCATTTATTCATTGATGCAGTGACTATGATAATATATGTAATTAGTTTTTGTCTCATTTTACTGTTCTAAAATATTTAAAATGTATAGGATAATTACCCCTAAATTGATGTTTCAGTTCAACTACTAAAAGTTTTTAAACACCATTCAGAAAGAGAATACATAGTGATTGGGAGATTATAGTGTTACACGATTACAAGCACTCCTAAAATGTGTCAGGAATTAATTCATTTGCATTTTTTAAAATATAGACATTTCTGTTCCTGTGAAAATTCTTACTTCAAGGGACTTTCAGCTCAGGAGAAGAATTTGATGATTACAGATTCCAGTGTTTCTGACATCTTAAAATTTACTACTTTTAAAATTTATTTTTCCAATACCTCCTCATTATAAATATAAAATATACTTTCTTGACATTAAGAAGTTTAAAATTCGGCCAGCCAAAAAGCTCAATTTGCCTTCAATTTTTTTTTTCTTTTCTGTATTTAAGGCAGGGTCTACCATGTCTACCTTGTCTCACTCCATTGATTTGACTCCGTAGTGATTCTCCCGTTTTCAACCTCCCAAGCGCTGGGATTACAGATGCGTGCAACCACACCCAATCTCAATCACTGTCTCAGCACGCCCAGGGGGCAGGGCTGGTACAGCACACCAGGGATCAAGCCCGGGCCGCTGCGCTCTGCCTAAGCTGGAGCCTTAGTCTGCTGAGTTATCGGGCTGGCCCTGCCTTCAATCTTGATTAGCAAACACATTTCTATATCTTAAGTAGTCAAAGACATATGTGGAGAACAAGGTGAAGTTCAAAGGTTCCGTGTAATCCACTTCACATGTCAATAGCGTAATTTAGACGATTTATTGTGAGAACTCATTTTTGCTTGCTTTAAAGCAGTACAACAGACACTTCAGAAGACAAATGTGAGAACTACAGAATTATCACCAGTTTCTCTTTCCACTGCGATAGATGTCAACGTATGACTTAGTAGATAAGTATACAAAATCATCTCAGCGATATTAGACTTTCAGTAAGATCATGTATCTTCCTGTGATACTTTTATTTTGTATTTAGACACAAAAGCCTAAATATCATATGCTTTCTTTTATATGAGAAACCCAATGTAGATATAACTTAAAGAAAAAATAAAAATTAATGACAGTAATAAATTAAGTGATAAAATAATAAAGATGATTATTAATAATTAGATTATTTATTAAAAGTAGTAATAATCAGAGATAGATCTTTTTAAAGGAGAAGAGAACCGAGAGATAGAAGTGGGGAAGAAGAGGGAAAAGGGGAACATAAAATGTTGTAAAATGTATTATGTATTTGTACTAACTCACCATGGTGAATGTAATCATTATTTATGACAAAAAAACTATTAGTAACAATAAAAATTCAAAACCCATTGTAGGGCTGGGAATTCAGCTCAGCGGCATAAGCCCTTGCCTGGCAAGCTCAAGATCCTGAGTTTAAGCCCCAGAACCATGAAAACGAAACAAAGAAAACAAAAAATCTATTGTATAAACTTCTAGATATCACATTGTGTATTCTGTGACTTTATAATATTCAGAGACAGAGGGAGACTATTACTTTGTGTTATGAAGTGATAATAATTAGACATCAAGAAATTACATATTATTTAGATTTTTGTGCTATGTAGTTGGCATATACTCAGGCATTCGTAGATCCTTCTGTATCTACACACTCTGAGAAACACATGATGTGGGGCAATGAACGTGCTGCATTTGTAGAGCTAGAAATCCTGTCCTTTAGGCAGAGACTGCTCTGCAAATGTACTTTAGTGCACGTGTCACTTCTAGAGCTTAAGGTTAATCACTTTTATATCTACCATATTGGCATAAATTGAATGCTAAAATGTTCCCCAGAATTAAGATGTAGCCAAGTTGGTTAATGATGTGCACAAATAAGCTTTTCCCCACAAAATGGAAAGTTCAAATGTAGGCCTATGTCTACTTACTAATGTTTTAAGAAAGAGATTTCAAATAATCTGAATGAACCATAAATATAGATATATGGGTGTACAAATACAGAACTACAAGGCAGTGCAGCACACAGAGGTGGTATAAAGTCGAAGAAGTATGTGACCAAATAGAAAGAACCAATATTGATTAGGAAGAAAGGAATGAGTTTATTAACTAAGTTCATCTTTGGTATGTTACACCAATATAAAATATTTATCTGCATATTTTTTTATTTTGAACCGAAGAATATGCAGCAAAAATAGCAAAATTAGCATTCTCTTTGTAGGGTGCAGAACTAAGAATAAAGTATAATCAAAACTTGCTAAAATATTCATATAAGATTAGACAAAAATTAACATTAAATATCTATGCAATGAGAATTATGTAAACACAACAAAAGTTCAGACCAGTCTTCTTTTTGGTTAACAGTGTCTCCTTCTAAGGTTTTGTCATATATATAATTTTTTAATACATCAGGATTTTGAATAAGACATACCATTCCTGGGGAGCACTGTTCAACAAATGGTTTCATCATTAACCTCCTTTCTTTGCGATTTACCACTTATTCTGCTCTTGTTTCTATGGAGATGCCAAGACTATCTTGCTTTCATGTCAAGATTAATATTTATTCGTGTCAGTGCCATATCAGTGTACTTTTTGCCTCTTCAGATCGTGTTCAACCAATATGAAATGTGTCCCCATTTGACAGAGTAATCTAAATTGGAATAGATAATTTAACAGAAAAATTGAGCAAATTCACAGTATCTCTGTTTGAAAACGGAGAGGTTTATAAAAAAGATCCCCAAGACAAAATTTTGTACCTCAAGTATTTGATTTGTTGCTCCAATCTTTTTATAGTTCTGAAATAATCAGGGGAGAAGTTTTTAAACTCTCATGACTTCATTTCTCATATGTATAATGAGGCTAGAAATAGTATTCACTGCATGATATATTATCAAGTTTAAGTGAGACAACACATTATAGCACTAAGCACACTTTCTTGCATATAATAAATATTCAAGAGTTCTTCCCATTAATTTTATCATTTGTATGTTACTATTAACTAAAGAAAACTAACATGAAATTAAAAAATTCTTCCAAATTTGAATATAGACTTGCATAAGAATAACTTAAATATGTTTATCATAAATTTTTATAAGCAAAAAATTACAACTTAAGGGCAGGGAAGAGATAGCTCAGTGGTCTAAGTGCCTGCCTTCAAGTGCAAGGACCTAGGTTCAATCCCCAGTACAGCATGCAGTGCAGGCCCCTCTGTGGGTGTACCAAAAGAGCCACCATGACCAGGGGTGGTGGCACATGCCTATGATCCCAGTGCTGAGGAGGTTGAGACAGGAGGATCACTATGAGTCTGAGCTGTGTAGTAAGACCCTGTATCAAATATACAAATAAATAATTTTTATTTCATTTTTTTATTCATTTTAAAGAGAAAAGAAAGAATAAAAGTGCAAGGAAACAGTTTTAAATCAGGTTAATAGGATGGTTACAATAATTAATACATTTCATATTGTTGTCTTCATAGTAGTTATTAGGAGGAAAAGATGCAGACATGATATCTTGTCTAAACAATATTAGTGCAAACTTTTGTTCTCAATGAACTAAACGTAGCTACGTATCTATCTTAATGCTCTTCTATATACATATATTCTTCTCACAAAGAATGTTTTTTAGTTACACTTTATGAAGTTAGTGATGCATGACACTAGGCTGCCTAACAACTGATAGCAAACCTTAACCAGACAGGATGTTCATCTCAGGAGTGAGGTAGCTTGTTTGCTTTAGGCGCTAGGCCAAGTCCCAACTACATATTGTTGATCTATTTCCTAGCTTCATCGCTCTCAACATATCCCCCTTTTTATTTTGTTTTGTAAGAGATGGGTACTCCACTGCAGTTAGAGAAGCAGTATTTGAATAAAAAAGAACAAAAAGGAAATTACAACTTCGTACTAAGATTGACACCTCCTATTTTGGTCAAGTGGATGAACCGTACTCTGATCATCGTGTAAGGTCCTGAGTTCCCTTCCTGGTGACTCTCCGCCCTCCTCTGGAACATTACTTTTCTCCAAGTGAGATTTGGGATCTAGTGTGATGCATTTTCCTCACTTGCAAGGTGGCCACATCTCTTGCTCATTTCTTCAATGGCAACATCTCTGCCACACAGCAACGTCCATCTATGAAGGGAAGCTGAGGACTCTACTCATCAAGACAGAGACAGGATGATGAAAACAGAGGGATCAGTGTGGGTGGGGATGGGAAATTCCTCTTGACCAAATTCCCAGAAAAACAGAGAAAAAGTAGCCATCTTGTATCTCATGTTTCTGACGGTCTTGGTCCGGTTCTGGTTGCATTGTGTGTTATATGTCAAAACACCACAATGGCATTAGAAGTTAGATGCCATTCCTCTAGCTATAACAAAATATAAAATACACTAATTTAAGGCAGCTTTCTTCTAATGATGTGATGGAGACTCATACACATAGTATTAGTGTTAAGAAGACACAAAGCTAAGTTAAAGAGATCTGAATTATTTTTATTTATCTTGATTATCAAACTCCCACCATCTGGAAAGGTATTGGAGGTGAGTGCCTTACTCTTCACATGAACATGTTATCAAATGTATCACATTCATCAAACATACATTTATTAAATTATACAAATACTGATGAATGCTGTGAGAGTAATAATACACATATGCTGTAATCTTAGTCTGCTAGGATTAGGATAAATAGAAATTAGGCTACTTCCAAATATATGTTCATACAGTCTTTATGTGAAACCTGTGATGCTTTATATCTAATGTGTCTCCCTAAAGGCTCAAGTGTTCAGTCACAAATCCATACTTGGAAGGCACTGGACATTATGGCTCAATATTCATCAGTGGATTGATGCTCTGATATGTTCATAGGTGAATGTGTTGTTAGGGTACATAACCCAGTTGGAGGCCGGTCAGTGGGATTAAAAACTGGGAGGTTGTATCCTTGTTCATAGTTCCTTTTTTCTCTCTTCTCCACCTTGCAGAAATTGAATATACGGCTTCTGGCATGGCCTTCCATCTTGCTGTTTCCACTTTGGAGCCAGCATACTATGAACCGAACCCTCTGGAACCATGAACCAAATAAAACTGATCTTTATGTTGTACATGTCAGGTATTTCATTCCAGAGGGGGGAAAATAATTAATATACACCATTCGATACTTTTATAATTTTTTGAATTATTTTAAAGACAGTATAAAATAACAATTACAAATGATACAGAATATCACTTAAGAAAGCATTGGATATTAATTTATAGCTAGTTGCACCTTCTTGAGTTTTATTTTCTATTTTTAAAAGAGAATAACTTTTCTTAAAAATAATTAGAATCAATGCAGAATTTCACTAAACAAAATACAGTAATTCCACGATGCTTATTGTACTACATATTGCTTTCTTCAAATTAGTTGCTCAGATTAAGATATAAGCATACAAAAGTTGTCAGAATATATAAAATACTAAGAAATGGAGAGAAAATAAAATTTAAGCATTAATTGCTCCTTTAAGTATACTAGTAAAAATCAGCAGTAAAATTTTACAAGTTATTCTGTGTATATACATATATATTTTCCCCTTCTTTCTTTCCTTCCTTCCTTCCTTCCTTCCTCTTTCCTCCTTCCTTTCTTTCTTCCTTTCTTTCTTCTTTCCCTTATCCCAGTTCTAAACTGATGTTTGAAATTACCAATATCTTTTCATCCATTGGTTCAATAGAAAAATATTTAACTTCCAGTGAATAAATTTGGACATGGCTTTATGGCAAGCTGCAAAGTTTGAGAGTCCCCTAACTGCTAGTAGCCACCTTTTGTCAGCCTAACTGCATGCATTTATTGTTTGAGATGAGACCAACGAGTTCACTTGATTTTTACAGACATAAAAATTTTTCATTCAGAGCATCATTTCAACAGGAAATACATTATAGAAATAAACTTTGTTTATATATATATTTTTACCAAAAAATAGAACTATTGGACACCTACACCTACACCTTATATCAACTCTTAGGTAGACACACATAAATTTTCTTTAACGTGGAATGTCAGTGATCTTTTTAATTAACAAGTTAACTTGATTATTTTTTTAATTTATACAAGTTAATGAGTTTTACTTTGATAATTCCATACCTGTCTATAATATGCTGTGATTATATCCATCATATCTAAGAGTATTTTCTCATTTTCATACTTAAAAAGATACGAGGCATATCTGTAGAATCAAATTAGTAAAATTCTACAAAAATGCTAACATTTTCCTGCCATCTCCCATTACTGCCATAAAAGCAATACTATTTAAGTGTATGAGACAGTGATGGATACATGCAATTAAGTGCCTGATGTTCAGGAAACTCTGGTCAGATGTTACTGCTCTGCTAAGAGGAGAAAGATACATGGCGACTAAATTAGAATGAGCCATCAGTGAAAATGACATTTATTTTAGGGAAGAATAACTCGAGTGAGACTTTTGTTATTAGCATATTGAAGCAACTATTTTACTAAGTAGATTCATTCATTAGAGAAAGAATTGTAGTGTGTACAAGGTACAGATTCAAGTTTCCTGTTCCATATTTGCAAATTCTTTAGGTCATTAAAAAGATCTCTTCTGAGAATTAAGAATATTAGCTTATATTGAAAAGATCTTAAGTCCGGGCATGGTGGTTCATGCCTGTAATCCCAGTGCTAGAGAGGCTGAAAGCAGGAGGATTACTGTGAGTCAGAGCTGCATCGTAAGATCCTATACCAAATACATAAAATAAATAAATAAAAAAGATCTCAGCATCTGCCAATGTCTATGTCAAAAATATCTCCTCAAAATCACATACACGTAGGTGGGGCTTTGCAAAGGTGATTGACCATGGGAACACCGAATCACTGTCATCTTACCAATTTAAATTATGCAAAAAGAAAACAAACAATGTAATTATTCTGTAAATGTTTGTTATGGTCTGTATCTAGATGTCACTCCAAAGCCTCTTGTGGTTTTTGGGGGTGCTTTTCAGAGGTGGCTGGATCTAGAGTAGGTGATGCTGGAATTAAAGATGTGATCCTGGCTTTGGTTTATGGTGTGATGCCAGGAGAAAGGGCCTAGGTGTTACCTAGCCTAAAGTGTGGTAGCCAGGCAAGCATTTAACAGATCGAAAGAGTGCTGCTATTGTTGGTACTTTTTGCTTGCTGCTTGCTGCTTCCTGCTTCACTGCTTGCTGCCCTGCTTTGCGCTTTACCATCTTTCCTAGGCATTTCCTGTGCTGGGCCACCCTGCCCTGGAAGGAGCTGGCTATGGATTTAAACCTTTAAAATCAATAAAGTGAAATAAACCATCACTCTATTAATTCTGGGTGTTGGATAGTTTATCTCAGAAATGAAAAAAGGCCATAAAACATTCTTAATTAATGCCACTTGATTTCCTCCTATCAGGTGCTAAGACGTATGGAATCTAGGTTTGCAGATGTTGTGATGTATTTTCTACTCTGTTATCAAATTTCCCCACTCGTTGCCAATTATAGTTGATCCTTTCTAAAACTGATAAGCATAGTACACAAAGCGAGAAGGGAATAATTTGTTTTGCCTTCTTTTGTCTTCCAATTGCATGATGAAATTTCTCTGACTTCAAGCTTTTCTCCAGACACAATGATCCTGAATCATCTATGCCCAAAGCAATAGATAAACTCAGAAGTATACTGCCTTGTTGTTGAGTGAGACAAACACAGTTCAAACTAATTTAAAATCGATGCTCAGAGATTAATTTCAGGTCGAGAGTTTATAGGTTGAAAGCATGCTAGATAACAAAAATTTAAGAGGAAAGATCACAGCCAATTGAGGAAAAAGATTCAGCCCCTTGTATTATGGCATGTGTCTAGATGTTTCCCCAAAGCCTCAGGCAGTCATAATGGGTGGGGCTTTGGCAGAGGTGCCTGAATCTGTAGTGTGTAACTGATTTGCGGTGCAATGCTAGGATAAAGGTGCTGGGGTTATGAGTGGGTGGTTGTTAATTAGTTCACTGATTAGTTTAGAACTATCCTAACCCCTAATCGAGCACACTGGCTACAATCTAAGGAACAGAGAGATGGTTCCCTTTTCCTTTATTGCTTTGTTACTTTCTAACAGCCATGAATTTTGTTCTTCTCTGCAATGCCCCTCCCCATATCGCCAGGCCTTGGAGTGGACCAATTATGGACTGAACCCTCCACAAACTGTGAGCCAAATAAACCTTGTGTATTTCACCTCAGCAATGAGAAAAGTAACTAAGTATAGTGTCTTGTTAAGAAAGAAGCAGCTTAAAGTAATTTTAAAATGGATGCTCAGAGACTAAATTCAGAAAGAGAACTTTCAAGCTGAAGGCATGAGTTTGGTGACAAAAATTTAAAAGAAAAGATCACTCTCACTTCTGGACATATTTGAGACTGTTCCTTGCTAGATGACAAGGACTAAAAATGAATGAGACAGGCCCTGCATTTAAAAAGTATATTCCAATTATGAGAAAAGAAAATAAAACATGTAAGCAGCCTCAACCTCTAATTAGTACCTTACCCATTCCTGCCTTACCAGGCAATAAACAGAAAAGTAAAATAAATTTTCTCTTCTGTATCATAACCAAATTTTAATTTTCTCATGTCTTCTTTCATGGTAGGTGTAAGTCCATTGAAATAATACCATAGTCCTTTCATTTTCTTTGTTATTGCTGTTGCTGTTTTTTTGTATTTATTTTTCTTGAAATATGGTATCTTTAGGCAATTCAGGCTCACCTTGAGCTGCTCACGTAGTAGCCCAGTCTGGCCTCCAACTCATAGCTATCCTTCTGTCATGGCCTCCAAGGAGTGCTAGGGTAATAGGCATGTGCCACCACATCCAGTCTCATTTTCAACAAATAAACTCTCCTTGTATTTATTTTCTTCTTTCATGTATTTAATACAGGGTCTCACTACACAGATCAGACTTATAGTGATCCACCTGTTTCCAGTCTTCCAAGCACTGGGATTACAGGCTTGCGCCACCACGCTCAGTCTCAATCTCTGTCTCAGCATTCCCCGGAGTCAGCGCCAGCACAACACTCCAGGGTTGAACTTCTCTCCCTGCATCTGCCTAAGCAGGCACTTTAAACCTTTCCTTTTATTTCATTAGTTCTCCAAATGCTCTTGCCTTACGACAGACAATTACATTAATTTAGGTGTCATTTCCTTCCATTGGTCTTATTTATACATTTACAGCAATGTTATTGTTAGCTTTCAATGAACACTTGCTCACCGATTTAATTCAGTGATGAAAGGAATGACTGACCATTGTTAGATAGGCTTCTCCTCTTGTAACCTTTAACTTCAAGGGAAGGTTCTAGTAGCACTGTAAGAAACATCACACAGAGAAGTTTAATATCTGAATATTTCAACTTTGGGTGAACTGTTGGGAGAGGGTCCTCTTGGCTTCACTGTAGGAAAATGCAGTTTGAAATGAGAAACAACTTATTAATATGATTTAGGTTATTACTTTATAAATATTTGTGAAAATCTACCAAGGATCCTTGTTGTTATGACCAGAGACAGCTTCACATTCCTAGGTCAAGTGACTGAATATTTAAGTTATAAAGGTCTATCCATTCTCACTGTCCATTAAGAGATTTTTATTCAAGGAACAACATAATTTATTATTAGTATATATCACCCAAATTCTTGGATAATTTAAATTCAAAACTTAATTGTATGTATTATCACTATTATTACATATTTGCAAAGTCTTTTAAATTTCCAGCAGGATATATATATATATATATATATATATATATATATATATATATATATATATGGTACAAGGTCTCACTACGCAGCTTGAACTCGAGATCCTCCTACATCAGCCTCTTCAGAGATGAGATTACAGGCTTGTACCTACACAACTGGTCTTGGTGGCTGGCTCAGTGTCTGGAGGGAGGATTGGCACAGCATGTGGTGCTGGGGATTGAAACTTGTTCTCTGTGCTTGCCTAAAAAAGCTCTTAGTCCACAGACTACCTTGCACACCCAAGGTTCTTGCAATCATTGTATGCTGCGTTCATGAGCCCTTTGTCATGGAAACTTGTTTGAAGCAAGAAAAGTCACTATTGTTTTGAAAGTTAGGATTATTAAAAGGAATATCAGGCTCCACTCTGGTTTACAATATTCACAGGACTTTGTGGTACATTTTCATAGAATTGTGTTCTATCTGCTGGTAACACCACCACCACCACCACCACCACCAACAACAACAACAACAACAACAACAACAAACCCAAAAAATGGCCTGCCAAATATTCACCATAAAAAACCACAAACAATCCTTACTACTTTTATACTTCAGGATGAGAGGACAATCATCCTCTCCCTTCTTTCTCCTTCAACCTGTATCTTTTATGTTCAAGAAAGACCAACCATATTGTGTCCATAATAATTTACCTAAAAGGAATCAGATGGTCCTCAAAATCAACTTATTACAAATGCATGCTTCTATCATAGTCATTATTCCCATGTCCTGGAAGCATCCCGTTGCCTTTGGAAAACAAGTGTTCTGTCCGTGGTGCATTTTAAGTATGCCACAGTTGGACTTTCTGGGTGTAATCTGAGGACACTGAATACTGACCAAACTAGGGTCATCTATTAACATTGTTTTCCTGCACCTAGGCTATGTCAGCTCTTTCTTGCAAGGCTGGGAGTAAAACACAACAAAGCAAGATAATTATGTCACTATTTGTGTCGTCTACTCCGTAACAGTCTCTCCGCCATCACAGGTGCAAAACGAATCGCTGTGAAGTGCTGTGTGGTCCAGATGGCCACAGAGGGACATGCCAAGTCCTCCCCGGAAAACACGTGCCCAGTCATCAAAACGAGACCCCCTCCAGCCTCAGAATGGTGCTGGTGACCAGTAAGCACTCCTCTCAGATTTTATCAAGTGCTGCTGAGCCCGAATGAGCACACTCTGTGGGATTTTGAGGTTATCACATGTGTGAACAGTAAGTATATAAACCTAATTAGCAGCGCTTCTTAGTGGTGTGTTTTTCTGGAGAAAACCTCCCTGCTAAGAATCATCTATGAATCCTGAGCCATTAGTGAGCCTTAATGAATGGCTCAAGCCATTTCGTTTATTTCTCAGCAAAATGTTTTACCACCATAGAAAGTGCCGGATGTGGAGATGACATGTTGATGGTAGGTAGTTTTTGTTTTTTGTTTTTTGGTGTTTTTTTTTTTTTTTTTTTTTTTTTTTTTTTTTTTTTT
>NW_004524594.1:9285587-9293393 GCF_000260255.1 Octodon degus
GACTCATAGTGATCCTCCTGTTTTCAGCCTCCCAAGCACTGGGATTACAGACACACACCACCACACCTAGTCTCAATTGCTGTCTCAGCATGCCCTAAGGACTGGGCCGGCACAGGACACCAGGTATTGAACCCCAGCCATTGTGTTCTGCCTAAGCAAGTGCTTTAATCTGCTGAGCTATCTGGCTGGCCCTGATTAAAGGTAGATTTTGAAGTAAGAAATAAAGCATTCAATAACCTGCCACAATAGAGTATTCCAGATTTAATTTTAATTTCCAAGTGCTCTTTGTATAAATAATATTGATATTCTAGAATTTGCATTTGTAATTGTATTATTCTAAAACACAAAGGGAAATGTATTTTTAAATGAATAAGGGAAATTATATCTTTCCATCATTTTCATGATTTTAAAAATCATTATTAGTTTATAGTGAACTTATCTGTATCTTAGAACATTTTATTTTAGATATTATTTCTCTAAAAATCATCAATTATTCACAATTAAGTCTAATTGGATTAAACTATGTAAATGCTAGAACAATGGAATGGTCTGGAAAAGAGTGTAATACTGAAAAAAAAAATCATGCCTATTTTAACTATCATCTGGTTTTCTTACTGAATTATTAAAACACTGCCTTATCTTTTAAGAAGGTATTAAAAATCTGGATGAATTTTTTGGTATTTTTCCTTGTATATTGACTTCTACATATGTCAGCATTCAACACTGTTCTTTATCTCTCTAAATTGGTGAACAGAAAACGTCTCTAGAGATGGGCACCTCCCAGGACGAGACAGACTAGAATATGAAGCCGAGCACTGGGAGTCTGATGCAGGAGGACCTTGGCCATTGGAAAGTTTGGTAACATGAGGAAATCTTGTCTGAGAAAACAAACGTTGCATAGTTGGTCTCACATAAGAGACCAAATTATAGATAAATTAAAGCATTAATTAAAGACAGGCTTTTTATGGTAGGAGCGGTGGAGGGAAGGGAGGATGGGAGAGTGCTGGAAGGGTGAGAGAGAACAATGAATGAATGAAAAGAACAAGTACTGAAATCCTATACCGATTTAAAAATGCAATGAAATTATTGAAAATGAATATATAAATAAATTAAGTAAATAAGTAAACGAATGAAAGGATGAGTGAGTGGACGAATTCAGTGTTTCATTTGCTCCAGATATGTAATACTGATGACTCGGTCTTGGTATATAGATAAATTAGTAATGATGAAAGAATGTGTCTCATTGCCTTCACATAAAAACAAAAAATGGTATTTTCTTCAGGAAATGCAAAGAAAGATACAGTTTTGGTCCCCAAAATGAGAATATTACAGGAGGGAAGCCCAGCAAGAGCCAAGGACTACATGAAAACCTGAAAGGTGTGTGGAAGGTTTGAATGTGCCTGAGAGAAGGGCAACAGAAACCATCTTATTCACTAATATTTACAAGTTCAATATACTACTAAAGCTTTAGTTTAGTGAAGTAAGTGATGGGCGCTTTCCACTTAAGAGTCAAATATTAATTTTTAATTTAAGGAGGTTTCATATAGTGGAATTACTGAAAAGTTTATATCAAAAAATTTAAATAGTTGAGTTACTTGTGAAGAACAACTAGAGTATGAACATACAGGAACACCAGGAATATGAAGATGGAAGAGATATGTCTTCTAAGCAGCAGAAAAAGGTCGAAGTTACGACAGAAAATGGTTTGTGAGAAGCACAATAGAGTAAATGTCTGTTCTAATCACTTGGAATTTAAGCTTATTTTTTTTTTTATTTTGTAAATGATCACTAAGTAAAGCCTGACATGCTCAGTGACTAGCCTGAAGTTGTAACTGAACCTACATTGTATAGCATTTCATTCTCATAGTTGTGATACTGTTTATATTGAGACAGTTTTATTTTGGCTTTATATTATGCCCAGTATCTTACATACATAAGGGGCCGGGGAGATGGCTCAGTAGAATAAGTGCTTCCCTGGCAAGTACAGGGACCTGAGTTCAATCCCTGGTTCTGCAAAAAAATAAAAATAAAAATAAATTAAATTAAATTAAAAAATAAATAAATAGTATTAGACTATTTATAGCATAGAAAAAAAGCTATTTACTTAGAATCACGAAAACTTCCACTGAAATTTTGTGAAATACAAATTATAAAAATTAAGATATTCAGTAATGCATGTCATGTAAAATTGTAGCTCATCTAAGTTTGTGTCTAAAAAAAACATTATTAGGATTAAAATAGTTAATAATTTCAGAAGACTGAAGCTCCTTCTTAGGCAGAGTACAGTCACTGGGTTCGATCCCCCATGTGCACTGCCGCCCCCACCCCCGGGGCATGCTAAGATTGTGATTGAGACTGGGCATGGTGGCGTGCGCCTGTAATCCCAGCGCTTGGGAGACTGAAAATAGGAGAATCACTACAAGTCGGATCGACATAGTGAGACTCAGTACACCCAGTAGACCTAGTATTAAATACATAAAATGATAATAATGATAAAATAGTTGATAATAAAAAAGGGAGAAGATTAAGAGAAGCATTTTGTGGCCTTCTGAATGTCTAGAAGAGGGAAGAAAAGTGCTAAGATCTGGAAAGTGCAACATTCCATGTTCTGAGCTGGTTTTGATACAATTCTGTTCAGATTTGAAACTACGCTGTTTTTGTTAGTTTTCTAGAAGGATCTGAGAAGAACTGCCTTATGCTGACTTCTTCTGAGTCTGTAAATGTACAATGCAAACAAACCAGGGTGTAGTTTTGGCAAGTATAGTTTCTAAAGACGGTAGTGTAGGTGAAATATCAAAAGAATATTACTATTGCAGATTACTATTACCATATCCATAGATACAAGGATGTGAGCAATCATTTCAATGTTAAATTCAAATCTGTTTTTGCTATAACACACATTCAATTTGTGTGTGTGTGTGTGTGTGTGTGTGTGTGTGTGTGTGTGTGTATTTAAGTACAGAGTCTACAGGGTCTGACTACACAGCTCAGACTCCCAGTGATCCTCCTGTTTTCAGCTTCCCAAGTGCTGGGATTACAGGAGAGCGCCACCATGCCCTGTTTTAGTCACACTCTCAGCTCACCCCAGAGGCAGGACTGGGGTCAATCTTGTATTTTATGCTTTTGGCAAACCAGTTTCTTGTTAATTGTATCTCCTTAGAATTAGGTAACATTTTTTTCTTTTTTTCCTTTTTCTTTTTGTATTTTTAGGGAAGACTTCTACAGGGTGTTCAGGGTCTCACTACTAGATCAGACATCGTAGTGATCCACCTGTTTACAGACTCCCAGGAGCTGGGAATACAGGGGCACCAGTACCAGTCCCATCAGTCTCAACTGCTGTCTCAGTGCACCTCGGGGGCGGGGCAAGTATGGCAAGCCCTGGGATTGAACCCCCAGCCCCTGAGCCTGCTTGCAGGTGCTTTAATCTGCTGAACTATATGACCGGCCCCATTTTGGTAAGTCTTAAATATTTATCTTAGGGTAATATAATATATAACATGGTACAACATCATAACTCCTCTCATATGAGTTATGTGCTAAATAATAAAATGTGTTATATTTAATTAGTTACAGACAATATAGACAATTTCAAACAATTTGTCCTTAAGTATAAATCATGTAAAAATTTTAATACTCTGGAAAAGACGACTGCAATGCATTGTAGTGATTCTTACTACCCTCCTGTTTCCAGTTTCCCCTACACTTGCCATCTATTTTTTGGAGGCCTTAAATGTAGCATTTTCAGCATAAATTCATGCATGGAGAATATGTTTAATTGCTATCACTGAAAGTTCATTTTTATGCTTATTGGAATATTAACAGGAATCTCAGTTTAAGATTTGAGAGGGACCTTTGTTTCTTTGTTTTCAGAAAATTGTTGAGACCTACACTGTCTAAAATAAATGAAAAAGTTGCTACTCTCTTTTGACACCTTAAAGATGTTCTGCCCCTGGAGGCCTGCCCATTAGCTCAGGTGTTTAAGCGCCTGCTGAAACAAAGCAGTCAGGCTCAGGATGCTGTGGTTCAATCCCCTCATCCTCAAGCCAAACCAGACCTGCCTTGAAGGCAACCAGTTCGGCACAAAAACAATGTGTTCAGTGTTTCTTATTAGTAAAACTTTCAAGAGAGTGAAAAATTTATTGGAGCACATTGGCTATCTAAATACCAAAGTATTCATAGTGATATTTTCCAAAGTGAGAGAAAGCCACAATGTCTTGTATGCATCTGTCTGAATACTTGTGTTACACAGAAGAACAGGAAAAAAAATACAATAGCAAGTTCCAACATGAACTTCCCTTCACTGGATTCTGTTTCCAGTTTAATTTATATTTTCTAGTAAGAATTCTCACTGCTAGTTATTGGGTTCTTTGTTGGTCCTCTCTTTGTTTACCATCTTTTTTAAAATGAGTAGCCTTAATGTTCATTTATCCAGTGATTTCTATTTTACTTGTCACTTTTTTTTCCAAATTGCTACAAACACAGTTTCAATAGTCTGCATATTGTATGATTTTCAAGTAAAGCTGCAGCAGGGGCAGATGATTCTACTTCTTTTTTTAAAATTTTTTTAATAATTTTTATTTATTTATTTGAGAGAGAGAGAGAGAGAGAGAGAGAGAGAGAGAGGTGTGTGTGTGTGGCCAGCTCAGCCCACCAGGGGGCGGGGCTGGCTGGCATGTGGTGCTGGGGGATTGAACCGCGGTCCCTGATGCTTTGCTAAGCTTGTTCCAAGTAGGTGCTCTAGACCACTGAGCCATCTCTCCAGCCCCACGATTCTACTTCTTGTCATTACCACTTGACATCGTATTCTCTAACATCCTCTCTGTGGTACCCTGTTTGTTCCTAGTTAGGAAAAAAAGTACATTTGACAGTTCTAGAGTCGTTTTCCAATTCACTATAAAACCACCCTTATTCTAACAAATTTCTCATCATAAATTTATATGACTGTCTTGACAGCATTCTATTTACTTTGCTACATTCATTTGTCTTTATCATATTTGCTCTAGTTTGGACCTAAGAGCAAGACATGCACTTATCAATAATATACAAGTTGGTCTGAGAGAATTATGTTAAGAGAAATATGTTCAAATCATTTTAATTCACAAATATTATAAATATTCCTTCTTGTAATTATATAATGTTATTAGTAATGGCAGTCAAGAGCATACAATTTTCATAATATTTATTTAATGTTCTCAGTGGTTTCTTTTTTTAAAAAACAAAACCTTTTTTAATGCATTCGGTACAGGTTCTCACTAAGCAGCTCAGATTTATAGTAATCCTCTTGTTTTAGCCTCTCCAGAGCTGGGATTACAGGATTAAGCTGTCTCACCTGGTCTCAGTGGTCAGCTAGGTGCACCTGGGGTGGACCAGTGTGGCATGTGATAACAGGAATCAAGCCTGGGTCCTTGAGCTTGCCAGGCAGGCACTTAGACTGCTGAGCTATCTCCCTGGCCCCCCTCTGGGTTTCTATGTCAAATGTTTTACCTATAATATTGTACGTTGGGTATGTTATCTGAGATATTATGGTAAGCCTTATTATAAACTGTTTCTCTTTTTTAAATGAAAAAACTGGTAGTTAGAAATATTATTAGGTGTAATATCATACCAATCTTTCCTTTTTTTGAAGA
Source organism: Octodon degus (assembly GCF_000260255.1). NCBI lineage: Eukaryota > Metazoa > Chordata > Mammalia > Rodentia > Octodontidae > Octodon > Octodon degus. Next base: position 9,291,215 of record NW_004524594.1, read on the forward strand.
ACCAGGAATCAAACTCAGGACCTTGAGCTGGCCATTCAGATGCTTATGTCGCTCAGCTATGTCCCCAATCCCTCACACCTCTCTTAATTGAGAATGCTGGGATTCTATATTAACCTAAGATCTTTCTAGTTATTAGAAATCTCAAATTATTTTTAGAATGTGCAAAAGGAAGCTATACATATATACATCTAAAATAGAAAGAAACATGAAGATCTAGATTATTAGAAAGCCAACCTACTTCTATATGGATTTTTTTAAAATGAGAGTGACAGGCTCATCTTTTCTGTAATGCACTGAAAGGAATCCTATAAACATTAAATTACCCTTCAAAATCATTGCACATAGATTTGTTGATGTGATGACTTTTATAACTCTGCTTCCTGGGAAAAATTAGGTGAATTTAGTAGTGATTATGCTATCAAATGTATTGTCCAAAACAAAAAAAAAAAAAAAAAAAAAAAAAAAAAAGAAGAGTGGTCATAAAAGCAAATCTTAAAAACAAATTATAGCTGTTGTTTGTTTCAGTGAATGCGCAATGAAATATTAACAGCTGTACGTTTCAATTCAGATTTTTCAAAATGCAGTCCTTCCCTGGATACAGGGTCTCACTAAGCAGAGAGTTTAGAGATTATTGTATTTCTGGTTTCAAGACCAACCTAATAAACATTATTAACCTTGAAATATAAGAATATGGATTATTAGCAATCACTCAGCATGATCAAAACAGATTTACTTTAGAGCCACACACTACATTCAGCTAGACTACATTGTCATAGAAATTCGAGCAAATACGCACCACCACCTTATTGAAAGAAATTCTGGTTTCATACAATGTGTACTTATTTTTGTTGTTGTTGTTGTTGTTGTTTTTCTGCAGAACTGGGGATTGAACTCAGACCCTTGCACTTGCCAGGGAAGTGCTTATTCCACTGAGCCATCTCCCTGGCCCACGATGTGTACTTATAATGTGTTAACCCCCTTCTGTGTTTCTTCAATTCACATTTAGGTTTAGAAACAAAAACATCACTTACACAGTAGCTCTTCAGACCAAAAGGAAGGCTAATCTGATTTTAGTAATGTCTCAGGGGCCAACATGTATGACACTGAATTATAAAACAAAACATAAGTAACATAAAAAGTATTGGAAGAGGGAGTAGAAGGAAGCATCTCCTTTTTTTCCTTTGATCACACAAACAATAAAAATAAACATCAGCAGTATTCATTTAGAAATTTTGGGTGTAGTGTCATCTAGCGAATATATTTTGACAGCCAATAAAAACAGGCCATTTAATTGCTTTGAATTATGCCTCCTAGAGAGCATAAATTCCTTAATCATAATATTCAAAAACCTATAATTTACTTGTTGATCTTTGAATGTTTCCCACTCATCCTATTTCCTGCTGATTCAGGCCAACAGACCTCCCTCCTATTATCATTAATGAGGCGACAACACTTAGCAATGGGAAAATGACCTTGTTTAAACAGTGGTTAGTTATCCAATTGGCTCTGATGGAAATGTGTAGGACCATTAATGGAATAAATGATAGTACCACAGATACCAACGGTGGAACAATGTTTATAATGAGCGTTGATAACATCTTGGCATCCTTTCTCTTTAAAGTGTCAAGTCTAGATTGGATAAATGGCCATGCAGTCTACGCGTAAATAAAGCAGCTACATGGCGTTTCAGCCAAAGAGTTATGTCGGAAAACTGTTAATGACTGTCCATAGTTTTAAAGAGCTCCGTAGATTTTCCACATGACAGGCATCAAGCTCACGGAAGAGTTGGCAATACTATCCCTAACGAGACGTGCCAATGCTCTGCAGTACCTGGTGTTCATACATAAACCCAAGTTTATGATACGTGAAGGCAGTCAGTATGAATTATACCTGTTGCTGACTGTTTTTTCTGCTACTTTAGTTACTTATTTGGACAATGCTTGCTCCATAAATTATTGATGTAATTTTTTGAATATGCAGGGGTAGAAAACCTTCATAGTGTATTACTAGGCATGTCATTGTAATATACTTAATCATTATTTATAATCTCATTTAATTTATTTTACATTGGAAAAATCTATCTTAACGAACATTTTTTGAAATTGTACGACTCTGAAAATATATCTCTCAATTTTGTTTTTAAAAATATTTATTTATGGGGCCAGGGAGATGACTCAGT
>NW_004524594.1:9293543-9305255 GCF_000260255.1 Octodon degus
CTAGTTTTTGGGGTGGCACAGCACGCCCAATGTTTAGGGCCTGGCTTGGCATACTGTACCTGGGATTGAACTGGGGTCCCTGTGCTTACCAGGCAGGTGATTCGACCTCAGAGCTATCGCCCAGCCCTATCTCTCAGTTTCTAACAATGATCCATTCTAGAATAGTACTATTCTCTGAAGAATTCCTTTGAGGGTCTGGAGAACACCATTCAAGAGTGTATTACTGTATTATGAACTTTAATGTTGGAATCCTGAAATTGATTGCTGATATGTGCAAATTTTAGCTGGTCATGTTGGCACATATCCATAATCCTAGCTTCACCAGGCCACACTGTAAAGATCACCAGATGTTTATGTCTGCCTTGGGATCCATAATGAATTATAGGCCATCCTGAACTTTATAACAAGACCTGTCTCAAAACACAAAACCAAGCAAAACAAAACCTTGTATTTGCAATGTCTTGGAAAACTTATATTATGTTCAATAGACAAGCTCAATGATCATGTTTCCTGATGAATACATGTTAAGTTTGTAGTAGTGTGTGTGTCTTGAAAATGCATTATTTAAATGTAAAGCAGAACTGAGATAGCTTTGAGGTCTAGGCACAAGGACCCCCGTTTGATCCCCACCCAGTACCACAGAGCCAAAGCACACCATTAGAGACCCTGAACCAAATAAGTAAATAATAAACTAAAAGAAAAATTTTTTTAGATGTAAAACAAAATTATGGCTTGATGTTTTTCCTTTCTTCTTTTATTTTGGTCATAACTTATCAGAGTCAGATTCAGGAATTTATTTTTCTTTAAGAATTCACTTCCACTAACATTGGAAATGTGTACAGACACTGGTCTAAATTATTAGGTAAAATATTCAAACCAGTTTAATGTAAACTTTCTTTTGAAGATTCTCTATTGAAATTGTCAGTATAATACACATGATTATTTTCTTGACTTCCTTCATTTTACTAGTTTTTCAATAAATGAAGTTATATAGAATGCTTTTGGGCTGTGGGCTATATTCCTATTCTACTTGAAAGTTCACAGTTCAATAAATTAAAATAAAGTGTTCCATATACATGATATTTTAATCTACTGTCTAAAATTTTCCTGGAAAAAAAACTGATTTTTTTGTACCAGGAATCAAACTTAGGCCCTCACACTTGCCAAGAAGTATATCTTGAACTGTATTTTTTATTTCTTTTCTTACTAGAATAACTTTTATTTAATTTCTAAACATTTTTCTATTCTTTTAAAAGATTCTCTTTCTACAGCATTTATTGTATTTTGCTTTTTTTCAGTATCTATTAACTTTCAGTATTTTTTTTTACTCTCTGTCTTCATTTTCTTTATCTGTTAGTTAGCATTTCCTGTTGTAAACAATTTAATTTCTATATGCATTCTGTTTCATGAGTTCAGAATTCTTATTTCTATTCTAGTAGATTAGGATTTCATTAAGATTTTTATCTAAATGTTATTGTGAAAGGCTTGGCATAGTGGCTGATCACTTGTGTCAATTTGAGAAGTTCAAAAGCTTATCCAAATGGGCTCAGCAATTCTATACCCGAGGACATAGAGCTGCATCCTAGAGTAACTCATCAGATAAAGGATATAAAAGGGAATGAGGAGGACTGGAGCATTCATTTTCTTCAGAGGAGCTCAGGTCTTCCTCTCCTTCATCTCGAACATCATGTTCTGGCTTATAGTGCAGACTCTTCGGGCTCCTTCTTGGATCCTTCAGCCTACTGGTATGGGCTCATCAACCTTCCCTCACAGACCCATCGACCTCCTGATACAGACTTGATTGGAACACGCCAGACCTTGGACTGAATCCCTCAGTGTGCACTGCACAGATGCCCTCTGTACACTTCCTCATCCGACTCTGTGGCCGACCTTTATAAGCCAATCTTGTAATTTCTCACACATTTGTACATCTTGTGTTGTATCTGTTCATCTAGTAAAAAATTGACTGATACAGCTTGGTTTCCCTAATTTCTCTCACTGTACATTAGATGTTTGTGTACAAAAATGCTACCGAGTTTTGAATATTGTCTTTGTATTCTGCTATGTTACTGAATTTGGTCATTAAATCTATAAGTTTCTGGGTGGAGTTTTTGGGGTCTTCTATGATAGAATATTATGTCATCTTCAAATAATGTTAATTTCACTACTTTCTTTCCAATCATTATTCCTTTTATTTTTCTCTCTTGTTTAATTGCTGTGGCTAATATTTCTAGAACTCTATTGAATAGGAGTGGTGAAGTGTACATCCTTGTCTTAGTCCTAATTTTCAAGTGGAGGCTCTCATTTTTTTATTTTTTTAATATGCTATTAGCTATTGTTTTGTCATAGATGGATTTTATCATATTGAGATATAGACCATCTGTCTCAGTTACACTTCTCTCGTTGCTGAGACAAATACCCAACACTCAAAATGAAACAAGGAATGGTTTGTTTAGCTCACAGCTACTGGAGGGTTCAGTCCATACTCAACTGTTCCGAGGCAGGGCAGCACACAGCAGAGAGCAGCCTTTCATGGCAGTGGTAAACAGCAAGAGCACAAGACAAGGGTAGTGACAGTCCAAGCCACTAGCTTCTCTTCCCACCCTACATTATAATGCAAATTTCTGGCCTCAAGGCAGGTGCAGCATCCACACACACAATAATCAATCACAAACTCCAGAAACTGCCCCATGACTGCATGAGGCTTTGGGGGGGGGGGACACCTAGACACAAACCATAACACCATCTATTACGAACTTCTGTAGGGCTTTTAATATGATGAGTATTGTGCTTTGTGAAAAGCTTCTTTTGCATCTATTGAAATGATTGTGTGATTTTTGTCTTTTGCAGTGTTGATGTGGTGTATTAAATTTCTCATTCTGCTGTTTTAATTTTCTATTATAAATGTATTTCACCTGAATTTTTGTTCTTATTAGTTTTGTGAGTGTAAACTCTAGTTAAGTACTGAAAGTGTTACTAACCATAATGACCTGACTATTCATCACCCGACAAATAGTAAACAAAATATGATGGATTTTGTTTGTCAAATGTGGTGGATTAACTGATCGTAAACTTGTATCGTAAACTGAATTAGCATGGCTCTGAGTGTGGAAGGCCCACTGGAGGATAATTGCCAACAACATAAACACAAAACTGGAGGGGAAGATAGTACACTGTTGATCCTTCTGGAGAAGCCTGCAACACTGATTTTCCCAATATGAACTCAGCTGTTCTCATTGTCGGAGGATCCTGGATCCTCCCTGTCATTGAGGATGGCTGCAGCTCTCTTTGCAGTAGCTTTAGTCCTTAGCTTGAGCATCACTTTCTTGCCGCAGTGTAGAGCCCTCAGCCTGCTGTCACAGATCTTTCATCCCACTAGCACAGACTTCCTAGCTTCCACCCCTGACCTTCAGGCCTTTCCAGAGCAGATCTTTGAAACAAACCTGCATGAGATATTGTCATGGGCTCTAGGCCTCCAACTGAACTTGTGAAGGACATTGCCATGGGAAATAGGACCTCAAATGGAATCTTTGAGCCTCTACTGTGTGTACAGATCACCTGCATTCTTTTCTAGTTGATATTTTGGGTACATATTATAAAGTAATCCTATAAATTATGTGTCCTGTATCAAATCTATTGTCTTGCAAACCTTCGCTATAATACCACATGATAAATTCACATAGTGGAATTTTAGTTGGCGGTATGGACTTAAGTGGCATATTAGTTAGGGTTCACTTGAGGATTAGACTTAAAAGGTATAAAATATACAGAAAATTTATCAGGGCTGCAAGAGTGTAATGAAGGCATCTCCTCCCTGGAGCATCAGCAGACCTAGTTCGAGGCTCATGGCTTGAAACTCAATGAAGTTCTGTGTGAGTCTGAACTGGAAAGTTAAAGGGGCTGACCTAGAAGGGTGGAGACAGGTATCTACATGAGATGGTGAGGACCAGACCTCCTCAAAAGAAGCAAAAGGCTGACTTCCTTCATCGCTCCCTTTTTTATTCCATCCAGGCTATAAGCCTATTGTCTATTGCAGTCCACAACCTGGGTGGACCAACCTTCTGAGTAAGTCAATCATTGGTTCATACCCAGAGCTTGAATGGCTCGGCAGTTCTCATTCAAATTGAAAGTACCATTATCCAGCAAACATGGAAATGAAGTTACAGTTATCTCATCGAATAAAAAAAATGGCATTTTAATTTTTGTTTATTATTTTAGTTATAATGTTTGATCATCAAATTCTTAAAAATTCAGAAACTTTAAAAGTGCAATATGAGTTGGGCCTGTAATCCCAATAATAGTATGCTTGAACCAGAAGAATCACAGAGTTGGAGCCTGAGCTACATCATCAGCTCCAGACCAGCCTGATGTAGGTAATAAGATGCTCACACATAAAGCAAGCAAGCAAGCTTACAGACAAAACTAGAATAACATGAATTAGCTACTAAGGAAACATATGCAAATGGTATAACATCATAAGGATACTTATTTTTAATATTTCAGATCTCGGACTGAGGGACACATTTCTTTGAATGTGTGTTGTATTAGTGGGCTGTGAATTCCGTCTGAGTGGGGTGTTCCTCAGGGGTTAATGCATTGGAAGCATAGTTCTCAGGGGATTAACTTTATGGAGCAACAGCATCTTTAAAAGGTACGATCTAGTGAGGGTCTTTAGATCACTATCGGATGCTGAGAAAGGGATCAACACAGTTCTCTTGGGATTTAGGGTACTTCCAGATTTTCTCTCTAATTCCTGTCTTTCTATATCACTGTTCTCATATATACTCTCACTAAAATAGCACATGCTCAGGAGGTATTTGCCAGAAGGAAACACAAACAGGCACCATGTATTTCACCATTCAGAAATTTAAGCTAAATGAATCTCCTTTTATAATATATGCAACCTTAGTTATTTTTCTATTAGTAATAGAAAATGGGCCAATATGTAACACAAGGTTGAATATATGAATATTATCTAATTATTTTTTCTGGGATTCTATATTCCTTTGTACTCTTCATTTCTTGTCAATTGTTACTGAGCTCTGCAAATTATAATTTGGGTTACATTTGGTGTTTCAAGGGTCGCAGGAGTTTCTGTAAGGAAATGGATAAATCCTATGAAAAATATATTACAAATTGTTAAAGCTAAATGAATTGAAATAAATAATGGACAGACTCTTTACACACAAAGCTTCTTGTACTGGATTATAACTAAGAACTGAAAACTCTTGGAGGCTCAACTCTGGGATGCTGTTGATAGCATAGTCTCATAATCTAAGTAACGTTTAAATTATGTCTGAGCCTTATTCTAGTCATTTTAAAATGGAAACTAAAATATATATCATATGGGAAAGTACCTGTTATAAGTTATTTTTCTGTGAACTATAGGATATATAACAAGGATTATGGTATTAAGGTACTCAAAATTATCAACTAATATTTTCATTACTATTACAAACCATTGAATTAGAAAAGGCAATTTTAAACCTAAGAGCAATTATTGTATTATTTCTGATGCTGTTTCAATGTTAATATGCAAGGTTTCAGGTATATAGCATAATATATTCTACTTCATAATTATATAGCACATAGTATATATTTACTATCCAAGATACATTGCTAATATATATGGTTTTATCTGTATAGCTATAAAGAAAAATTTATTCTTAAGGCTCAAGTATTTTACTAAAATATAATTATATGTATGGTTTTTATTTATTGACATTAGAAAAAATTATATGCAGTACTAGATGTTATTATACTTTCCTAATGCCCTCTTTATCTTTAAAGTTGAATTTGAATCATAAAGTGACAATAGTGTTTTCCTTTTATATCCTGTTTTGAACTCAGGCCGTTATGCTTGCCAGGAAAGCGATTATTTCACTGAGCCACCTCCCTGGTTTCCTTTTGGATCTGAAGCTTCCCTTACTCTGTGGCTTTTTTGAGAAATATCTTCATGGGACTTCACAGGCTTTGATTCATATCACTCTATAAATAAGTTGAAATATAAACAACTTATAGACAACTGCCCATTGACTCTGAGCAGGAAAGGATTAGACCTCAATCTCATGAAGATCAAGTAACTGAATTCCAATTTTCTTCAGTGATTTCTTCTTTGATGTCTGCATGGAGCCTGGCTACCTTCACTCATAATCTCTGAGTTCTGCAAGGAACAAGGTTAGGCCGGATCAGAGAATAGCTCAAACGCACGGAGGAAATGTCCAGGATTTATGAGAAGTGTTCAGGACACATCACTAGTTGACATTTTTCTACTCTGAGTTTAAGACACAAAGATAGTTTCAGAACTATAAACTGATTTTTTTTAAAGTAAGTTAAAATGCTCAGAAATTTAACAGATTGAATTCGTGTTGATGAAATACCTTTGACCCTAATATTCACCTTCTGGATACAGAAGTAATTTTTCTAGTTTGGCTTTTATACAAATTTCTGAACCACCCTCTTTTCAAAGGAAGTACAATAAACATCTTGAAGTGAATTCTCTATCACTATTTCTGAGTTTCATTTTTTTTACAATATAGCTTACATATTAAACATTTCTAGTGACAGTTAAAAAATCGAAGAATAATTTAGAATATATAAAAGATACAAAAGGCATATTCATCTTATGTATTAACTGCGATGTAATGGTTTGTAGAAATTTAAAATGCAAGTCTCATTCATTTAGCATACATTTATAAATAACCTTTACTATATAGAGTACTCTTTGGTGCTAAATATTTTCAAGTGACTCATTCATATTCATATTTACTTACAAGAGTCCTAGCAAAGCAATGTGAACATTTTTGCTCTCATGTGCTCAGAGACACACAATAATCAATAGATAAGGAACAAAAGCTGTCGACTAAAGTTTGAGCAACAGCATACTTTAATTATCCTTAAGTCAGACTTTTGTTATTCTCAACTTAACAGCCATGGCGTTCTTATTATTTTCTCCATCTGTGGCTAACTAGCTAGAGAAGAAGCCTAGGCAGCTACGAAGGATGTAATAGCTCTTCATTGTGGGTCGCCAACTATGCAATTATAAGGGACACAAATCCATTCAGTATGATGAGTTCAAAGTAAATAGTCTAAATAACAAAATCACTCTTTCACTATTTCCCATTTAAAATTAAACATGGCAAGAGTAGTGCGTGGTCATGAAATAAAAGATCACTTTTCGTTCATTTCACCTCATTTAAAATCTTTTAGGTTTTTGGGTTCTATAAATTATATTCAGAATAGATCTGGGCTATGTTAACATTTTTCTCTAATATACAAAAATCTGGTGAAATATTACTATGCAGCATTTAAATGACTTCATTTTCTTTCAGAATGATAGCTTTGGAGAAGTTGTGATTTGAATTTAAATTTCTTTGGGCCTAATTACACCAAATGCTATGTGGGGTAAACAAAGTGATGTTACTTGACAAATTAAATACAACAATTCTAGTTAGTGTTGAAATCAAATAGAAAATATTTGCACACCATGGAGCTTACTACTAAAAATTACACAACAAAGGAGTTAATGCAGCAAAACTGAGCACCAGGAGAAAAATCAGCTCTGCTACACCACGGAGAACTACAGGAGTGCTTTTTCTGAAGCACATACAATAGTAAGTATAATGAATTCCATTACGCTACAGAAACATGAATATTACTTGTTCGCACTCAAACATGCCACATACGAAGTTGATCTGAAGGAAGCAAAGAACAGGAACAGAAAATAGAACTGAGCCAATGAAAGGAGGGAGATAGATGGAGAGGGGATGGTTAATTACCACAGCCTAATGCCTGCATAGGAGGAACACCTTGCACCCTTTTAATACTTAACATATTTATTGACAATACCTAATTAAATATTTGAAAACAGCTTATTGAGAGGATTTTTTTCAAATTTGACAAACACAAAAAAGATATGTGTGTGAGGTGACAGATATGCCTCTCATCCTGAGCTGATCTCTGTGTTGTATACTTGTACCGAAATGTATTTCTGTGTCATCTAAATACATATAAATTATATGTAAGTTAAAGATAAAGCTATATTTTGAAAAATGAAAATAAAGCCTTACAAAGATAATGTAACCAAAAAACCTAAATTATCCTTAAATGATGAATATGTAACCAAAACATATAATGAATTCACAAAATGAAACACTATTTTACATTGTAAAAAATGGAGATATATAAAAAAAAGGCACTCAAAAGAGCTTATTTTCTATTATTCTACTGCGCTGGGGAGATGGCTCAGTGGAGTAAGTGCTTCCCTGGCAAGTGCAAAGGCCGGTTCCACCAAAAAAAAAAAAAATCAGAAAAAAAGAAATCCTCTATTATTCTACTTATCCACATTATGTAGAATAGAACATTTAATAAAGAAAATAAACAAGAATGTACCTAGGTTTTCAGGATAAGAATATAAGGGAAAATATTATTTTAATATGTAAATAGGTGAGTAATGATGCAGAGAAATAAAAATTTATTTTAATGATAATAGAAATGTCTAAAATTGAGAATAATGTCAGAGATGGATATTCCATTGCCATTCAAATATTGCAGGTGCATGAATTCAGCAAAATAATCCACTATGAAGACAACAATATGCAATATATTAATTATTATAACTGTTCTACTAGCCTGTTTTAAAAATGTCTCATTGCTATTTCTTTCTCAATAAAATTAATTTTGAAGAAATAAAAATAAAATAAAACAGAATAATGCATTAGTCATGGAAACTTTCCTGAATGGCTTCAGTAGGAGCTGGACCAAGGGAAAACCTGTCAATCTGAGATCAGGAGAAAGAAATATACCATCTAAATGAAAGGGAAAATGATTGAAAATACCTTGCTCAGCTTGTGAGATTAAGCTTGAATATTCAGAATATAAGAAGAAAGTACAGGAAAGAAGAGAAATGCAATTTGAAAAAAAAAAAAGGTGACATAGTATTAAATTGAAAACAATATCTTGGAATATAAGAATTTCAGTCTACATCTTCATTGCAAACATGGATGAAGCATGCATAAAAGCAAAAATAAACAAGATACAATATGAAATACAAAGGAGGAAATAAGATTACTGTTTTCAATAAACCATTTGGAAGAGTACGATATCCTCTGAAATGGCGTGTAAATGCCATGAGTAAAGTTTGCATATTTCTGCAATGTATCTCTTATCAGTGTTGTATTATACTAAGTCTTACTCTCATGGGAAAATTAACCCACGCATCATATTGAAATGGTAAATAAGGGACATGTATGGTAATTATGGCTAACTCTGGAGGCAAGAGTAAGGCTGTTTTATTCTAAGTCCAACATTAGTAAGATGCATTATTTTATTATTTCATATGGAAAATGAGAATAATAAGTGTATATATACCTAATATTCATATTTTTATATTCATAATATGAATATTATGAATTAATATTAACATTAGAGTAGTTGTTACTGGTTAACTGGCAAAACAATTATAAATTGAATTCAATATAGTCACAGGGGAAAATTGAAGAGATAGCTAAATAGACATAGATAGATAGATAGATAGATAGAGTAATAAGAAATAAGTAGCCAGTATGCATGAGTGATATTTGTCACATTACTAACATTGTCGTCCATATCTTTACTAACATTAACACTGTCTAGTATAAAACTAGATATAAAGAGTGTTGATACCATACATGAATATGTATTAGTTTATGGAGAAAATAATTCATATTTATGTGCATATATATATATATATACATACACATATTTTTAAGAAATAACTACTTTTTGACCAAATAATATGGTCAGATATAAATTTTTATCTGTTATATTAAGGTGAAATTATTTTATTAGTGGTGTTTCCTCACTTTTCAATAAATTTCTGTGACTTCTTGTTTTACAAAGATAAAAAATATGAGAATTTAATACTTTTCCTCTTTGAATTTGTCTTCTACTACTCTCTTTCTTAGTCTTTCTTTTTTATTATAATTTTATTTTATTTTGAAGAACAAGAACAAAAACAAGAAAAAATTCAGAAGTAAATACAGGGCCTGAGGAGATAGCTCAGTAGAATAAGGGCTTGCCTGGCAATCGCAAAGGTCTGAGTTCAATCCCCAGTTCTGAGGAAAAAAAAAAAAAAGAGAAGTAAAGACAGAAACAGGGTAACATAGAACAATACATATGTTACAGATTTTTAAAAGAAGAATAGTTGATAAACAATGGTTGATATATTATCTACTTTTATGATCAAATCTTTTGCTCAGATTAACAGATATAGTTATGTAAGATTGGACATATGATTGAGTCCCAAAAGAACTGAAAACATCATAAAATAGCAATATATATGCCCTAATGTTTGTAGCAGCACAATTTGTCATCACCAAATCTTGGAAGCAACCAAGATGCTCATCACCTGAGGAATGGATGAAAAAGGTGTGGTATTCTTATATAATGGAGCATTACTCAACTATGAAGAAAGATGAACTCAAAGCCTTCGTAGTTAAGGTTGCAACTTGAACATATACTCATAAGTGAAATAAGCCAGACCCGCATGTGTAATATCATATTGTCTCGCTAGTGTAAGAACCCAAAAGAAGAAATATCACCTGAAGTATATAACAAGCATAGCAAAACAGAAAGAAATGGAATGTAAGGACTAAATAATGAAGAGGAGAGAAAGGAGAAAAGATAGTTAAAGATAAGGGGAAAAAATGCAGGTATATATACATGATGGTTGAGGTGATTTTAATAAAAATTTCCATCAGTTTTGTTTTTAAAAGGCAACTAACATGTAGAATTTTTACCTTGACCTACTCTGGTATCTGTGAACTAAGCAACTACATTGAAGACAGCAATGTATAATACAAAAACGATGTTTGAATTTCTATCATTTTGGTCTTCTAAATGTGTACCATTATTGATGTTGTATCAATTACTCTCTTTATTATTTTTTAAAAAAGTAATAAAAGAAAAAAAGAGACACAAGAATAAAAATTTAAGATTTCTTGCTTATTATTTCTCACCCTAAATTATCACCTTGCCCATGACTACTTCCTTCTCATAGAGCTTCTTTGCTCTGTAACTAAAAATAGTCTTTCCCCAAATAGATTTATGTTTTATTTCTTTAAATCCTTGAAGTCTTTGCTTACAAGTGATCTCTGCAGAGAGGTTTAGCCACGGCACATATACTACAAGATATTTTGCTTAATTATTTGCTTCAAAGCCATCATTGGGAAGACTTTAGGGATTACAGCTCCAACACATTACTTTTACAGATCATTCTGTACTTAAGTTTACAAAGGAAAAGAATTTGTATGAAATAAAGAGAACTTGAAAGAGGGTGATGAGAAATCTGTTATCATGTTGGAACACAAATCATTAATTGTTTGAACTTACTATGTAGACCAGGTTGGCCTTGAACTCATGAGATGCTTCTGCCACAACCTCCAGAGTGCTGGAGTTACAGGAATGAGTCACCATACTGAGCTATGAATACATTTTAAATGATATTATATGTGGTTTTAAAGCTTTCCATCTATCAAAGATATAGCAAATATAGTAAGTGAAAATATGATATAATTTATACAATAATTTATTAGTCAAAAAGTGGATAATCTAATCAAAGATATGAATCTTAGAAAGATGAGCTCAAGAAACTGAAAACTTTTTTTCATAAACTGTGATAATGGGGAAAATTAAGCATAACCATATATTATTTTATACAAATTAAATTTATAT
>NW_004524594.1:9305865-9311255 GCF_000260255.1 Octodon degus
GGAAAAATCTTAGAGAGCAAAAACTCAGAATAAGCCAATCTTTATGTATCTATATAGATTTCTCTTCAAAATTGTCAGTCTTCAAAATTGTCATCAACTGAGAAGAAGGACATTGGATAAAAATTTGAGAAACTCATCAGGGTTTGTGATCTTTTCTTAGTGTTGCATAAACAAGTAACATTTCAGGAGATGTGGCAACATTTCAATCATTATAGGGAAGAATTCTTGAAGGAAAACAACAAACATATAAATTCTAATAATCACAATTCATGAATACTAGCTTCGAATAAGATCACACACACAACACATATAAGAACTACCAGCACCAGCCTACTGGAAACAAAAACACATGGCACTACAACAAAGAAATGTCCATAATCTCATTTTTCATGCAATTTATATAACACACGACCTGTAGGAGAAACAATAGATAAATAAATAATGGAAAATAGTCATAAAGAAGAACAGGTTTGAGCCATTTCCAGGAAAATGAATGCACTTGAAGACCATAGTTTTAAGTGAAATAATTAAGATAGAACAAAGCCTGGCCAGATAGCTCAGTGGACAGAAGTGCCTGTTTAGGCAGACGCAGGGACCGGAGTTTGAGCCCGGCGTCCGGTGCAGGCCCTGCACCTGGGGCACGCTAAGACTGCAATTGAGCCTGCGCTTGGTGGAGCACACCTGTAATACTAGCGCTTGGGAGGCTGAAACAGGAGGATCACTACAAGTCCAGTCTATATAGTGAGACCCTGTAGAACTTGTACGAAATACAAAAATAAAAAAATGATAAAAGATAGAAGAGTAAATATCACAAGATTTCTCTTACATAAGAACCCCAAACTATAAATAATTTTTCAAAAAAAAAAGATTAATTATAAGAAATGGAGATTTGGGCTTGGAGAGATAGCTTGGCAGTCTAAATGCCTGCCTGGCAAGTGCAGAGACCCAAGTTTGATCCTTAGTACCTTAGGCCATGCTGGCTCCAGAGCCCCAAATGCGCTGGATCCCCTCCACCCCCGAAAACGTATATAGTGGTGCATGCCTGTAATCCCAGCACTGAGGAGGCTGAGACAGAAGGACCACTATGAGTCCAAGCTGCATAATGAGATCCTGCACCAAATAAATAAATAAATGAATGTTTTGGAAGTTTTCTTTTGCATGTCTTTTTTTTTTTTTTTTAAAAAAAAAGTAGGGCCGGCGTATAGCTCAGTGGACTAAGTGCTTGCTTAGGCAAGTGCAGGGCCCAGGGTTCAATACCTGGCACCGCATGCCACATCAATCTTGCCTCTGGGCGCACTGAGCCAGCAATGGAGCCTGGGCATGGAGGTGCATGCCTGCAACCCCAGCACTAGGGAGGCAGAAATCAGGAGGGTCACTATGAGTCCAAGCTGTGTAGTGAGACCTGGAAAAACAAAAACAAAAACAAAGAAAGGAGATACAGGGCAACATACAACACTACATATGTTACAGATTTTCAAACCGAGAACAGCTGATTAAACATGGTTGCTATGTATTTTCTCATCATGTGTGTTGCTGAGATTAGCAGATATCATTATGTAAGATTGGACATATCTCCCTTTGTTTCTGATTTTTGTTCTTGCCTTGCTTTTACTTTTCAAAAGAAAATTAAAGAAAAAAAAAAACCCATCAGCATTGGTCTTTAGTTTAATAGTGAATACTGGCTCTCTCACTGTGGTTCTTTATTTTAATCCTTTTTTTAAATGATTACATTGGACATATTGCAGCTTGCTTTCAGTAAACCCTAAATTAAAAAAAAAACTGAAAAAAGAAACAATTGACATTGTGCAGTTGTGAAGTAGCTTGAGGGCTGGAGCAAATGGGAAGTCAGGGGAGGGAGACTTATAAAATTGATTAAGGTGACACGTGGATTAGGCCCCCAAGGCCAGTGTACTTATGATGTATCACAAACATATGCTCTCAGCAAAAAAACTAACAACAAAGGAGTAAGTAAAAGAAGAAAAGAACAAGAAAGAGAATACAACAAGATAAATGTGAAATACTAAAATTTTAGTGAGTTAAAAACGGTTATTTGTAATCTATGAGAAAAGAATTGTAAAATGCATAGCATAAAACCTGTGCCTAAAATTAAGAACTCCAGAAAGAGATTTAATGTCATTAAAATACTGCAAAATGGAAGCTTAGATGAGCTTGGATTATAAATCAATTAAAAATAGGAAATATTTTAAAAATATAGATGACAAAATCATGCTGTCACATACCCGTACTTCTTACACTCTGAAAGTTAGAAGAAGGAAAATCTCAAGTTCAAATCCAATTTGTGCACATTATAATTTGGTGAGACCCTGTCTCAAAATAAAAAATAAAAATAAAAGTAAAATGGCCTGGTATGCAACACAAAGTAAAGGTCTTGGGTTTAATCTCTATTTTTACTGAAAAGAAAGAAAGAAAAAAGAAGAAAGAAAGAAGAAAGAAAGAAAGAAAGAAAGAAAGAAAGAAAGAAAGAAAGAAAGAAAGAAAGAAAACAAAAAGTACAATACGACATGTAGTACCTGAAGACATTATGATGAACAATGAAACTGGAGTCTAATCAAATGAGAAAATGAGGATTAAAAATATTTTAAGACACAATAACAAAATTAGTGGATGATTGTCAGTATAGAGACTTAGAAGGATATAAGATTTCCTACTTCTGATAAAGGCATATGTCTTCATATCAGTGATGGTTAGATTACTGTACTCACATTGTGATAATTTTATTTATGTTTCCTATTTATGAATAGTTGTCCTTGCAACATTCTGGTGTATTTATTATACTTTCATGAAAATGTAGTTGATTAAAGTAAAACAATCATAAAACCAAATAAAAATAGAGCTATCTATTCCCATAAATGTAATATTGTGAAATGGAGTATTGAGAAAATTCTGTATGCCAATATACATATACACCCATCCTGGAAGCAAGGCATTTAACTAGGAGATATTGAAAATTATCACATAGTAACAAATATTCAATCGATAAAGATGGTGCAAGTATTTCTTTCTTTGGAGAAGAATAGAATATTAGTTTCATTTTCAAGAAATAAAGCACATGAACTAATATAAGCCAATATAAATTTGTTTTGGTACTGGGAATTGAAGTCAGGACCTCACACTTGCCCAGCAGTTGCTTGTGATTCTGAGCTCAGTCCCCAGCCCTACAACCAAATATATAAAGAATGATTTCATCCTTTGGAAGAAATTATAAAAGTAGCCTTTTAATAAGTTTTCTTTAACAAACTCATATGCTTGGTCAGACATAATTAAAGGTAGTAATAAATGAAAAGAATTGTAACTTCATTTACATTAAGAATATAATTGTATAAAAAGAATATATCTCATATAACATAAAATATATCCAACATAAAGGAAATGGAATATATGTTTTGTCATTGTCCAATTAGAACAAGACAATATGAAAATGTTGATATTATTCTTTCTTTATATACTTGCTAAATTTAGATTGCATTGTTTTCTGTTTTATATGTAATAGTACATATACTGCTTTATCTTACATCCATTTGTTTATTTTTCTTCTTTGTCATCTCACCAAAACAAACAAACAAAAAACCCAAAATCTGGCACACAGAAAATGCCACCATCAGTTTTTAGAATTCTTCAAACAGCATCATAGAGCTGCAAGTGATTACATTTCTGTTAGACATAGTCTATTATGCCAGCATAAGATTAAAAGAGTAAAATGGAACAATGAAATCTAGATTCTCTACTTGTGTGCAATCCTGTATATTACAGTATGATACCAGTTTATTTTTATACCAAAGACTACTACTATTCACAATTTTTGCTTT
This sequence comes from Octodon degus, assembly GCF_000260255.1. Taxonomy (NCBI): domain Eukaryota; kingdom Metazoa; phylum Chordata; class Mammalia; order Rodentia; family Octodontidae; genus Octodon; species Octodon degus. The sequence goes on from NW_004524594.1 coordinate 9,309,693, forward strand.
TCTTTTTCATGTTTTCAGTTGTTTACCTAAAGATTGATGCTGTGGACTTAATCCTCCTCACATTCCTGTATTGCAATCCTAATGCCTTACAGTACTGGTAGAGTAGGTAGGTTTTTGGAGCATAATTAACTCATGGAAGTGAAACCTTCATAAACAGCATCAGAGCCAGCCAAATGGTTCAGCAGATTAAAATGCCTAGTTAAGTAGGCACAGGGGGTGGGGGTACCATCCTTGGTGTGCCCTGCCAGCCCTGACCCTGGGGCACGCTGAGATGGCAATTGAAACTGGGCATGGTGGCCCATGCTTGTAACCTAGCTCTTGGGAATCTGAACACAGGCGGATCACTACAAGTCCGATCTATGTATTGAGACCCTGTAAATCCTGTAGATCCTGTACTAAAATTTTAAAAAAACTGAATTCAATAACTTAACAAAAATTTTCAGAATGTTTTATTGACCTTTTTCTGCCCTATGAGGGGACAAAGAGAATATGCACTAGTGATAGCACTTTCATGAGATACCAGATTCACACCTTTATCATGGGCTTCCCAGCCTCCAGAACTGTGAGATACATTGTGTTAACACCCAGTTTGTAGTACTAAGGTGAAGCAGCCTGAATTTGTGAATAGTGGTAGACTTAGATGAAGAGACTTTGACCACATTCTTTATCTTGGAAAATATAATTTGAAGAATATGTGGATGGCTGTATGTTAAATTGCTTAAATTTTATCTATGTACACCTTTATATCATGAAAAATATCAATGTAACTTTGCCCATAAGTGTTACTCAAAGCACAGGGAGAAGATTTGGGGGGGGGGAATAAAATGCTGAACAAGAGCCGCCAGCCATCTTGTCTCTCAGACACACCAGGGTGAGCAGGGATTCACGCCACACAGCAGTCTACTGACAGGAGAACCAAGGAATCAGGTGACATTATGATGTCTAGTTCTGGTATAATAATAGGACACAGCTAAGAAGATATCTAAAAGTTGATTTCTATTGGTCTATTAAAATAAACAGCTACCACTAAATTATTTTTCTTTTTAATTTTTTGAGCAATTTTGTATGCTTATATTGGGTAATCTGAATAACTAATTTGAAGATAACAGTATGCAATGTGACAACCACTGTGGAACCCCTGTCATCTTTTGTGTAAAATTATGTATCTTTTCTATTGTTTTATTTTTAAAATTTTCTTTACAAATAAATAAACAAACAATGCACAGTTGAGTGATTCACTATAAAAGAAGGCATGCTAAGTGCATGGGCTGAGATGTCTCAGGTTAGGAAAGGGACAGAGTATACTCCAAACCTCAGACACTAAACATGGGTAGAGCTCCAGGCAAACAGCTGCAGACTGCACAGACTCTGCAGTGCCTACAGGACACTGGCATCTGTCACAAAACCAACTATAGACCTTCTCCAGTGGAGAAGGAATCAAGACTTAACATGCTATCAACATTAGCATAGGACATTTTTCCCTTAAGCTCACTCCTTGTTCTGCTGTGGGGACATGTGGAATCAAGCAATAACCTAACACTCTTTGATGCAGATCAGAACTCA
>NW_004524594.1:9315940-9318182 GCF_000260255.1 Octodon degus
ATCAAATCAGAGACTTTTCATGTAATTTCAATGTAAAATGACACTTTTTAATTTTTGAGGAGATCTGACTCCTATGATTTATACTGCGTTGAAAATTTTTTATTATTTGTTAAAATGGTGATAACAAGTGAAATTCTGAGGGAAAGATGATAGTGAAAGAATTCATGGTGAGAAAGAACATCAGTGAATTCAGGCTTGATGTTATAAATTAAATATCAAACATTTCTGTAGGGTATGTAACTTTATGGTCCCTTTTGTCTTGGAGAAATGTTTTCCAAATTTATCAAAGTTGTATTATTAATAAACACATTTTTCTTATGAACCTTAAATACTTATTCAATTTGTAATTTTATTCTCTCCTGAAATACTACTTCATACAAAGTCTCCAAGCTTGACCACCAAAAATGTGTAAAATATATCAGACTTCATCAGAAAATTTCACAGTAACTTACAAAGTCAAGACATTGTGAGAGGGGCTGGCGAGATGGCTCAGTGGTCTAAAGCACCTACTTGGAACAAGCTTGGCAAAGCACAGGGACCGCGGTTCAATCCCCCAGCACCACACCCTGGTGGGCTGAGCTGGCCACACACACACACACACACACACACACACTAAATAAATAAATATTAAAAAAAAACATTGTGAGAGCAATGACTCAGAAAAATTTACATATCTGTCATAATTCTATTTAATTGCTAAACAATTGTAAAATTTATATTTTGACTGTACAAATAATTCTGATAGTCTGCTAACAATTCTGAACTCATTCTGCTTGTTTTGGCTTAAGATTTATAGAGTACTACTGGCAGTGCTATTTGATTTTAATAACTGTGAATTTTATATCCATTACATAAATAGGATTTGGTCACTTTGTGGAGAGATGCAGTTATTCACAGTATAATTCTAAATAAAGTTGAAGCACTGTCTGTTCAGTGTAATTACCCTAAATCATAGATGGATTTATAAATATTTATTTATTAATGTACCTAAAGCTCTGTCATGCAGCTGTTTTATTCTACATATGCAAAATTGATGAAAAATATAGTAAAGTCATATTTTAAAATTGTGCTATAAACACCTTGGAATTCATTCTCTCAGAATGATCCCTTTCATTTTTTTTATTTTTATTTATTTGAGAGAGAGAGAGACAGAGAGAGAGAGAGAGAGAGAGAGAGAGAGAGAGTGTGTGTGTGTGTGTGGTGTGTGTGTGTGTGGCCAGCTCAGCCCACCAGGGGGCGGGGCTGGCTGGCATGTGGTGCTGGGGGATTGAACTGCGGTCCCTGATGCTTTGCTAAGCTTGTTCTAAGTAGGTGCTTTAGACCACTGAGCCATCTCTCCAGCCCGATCCCTTTCATTTTGAACTCAGTTTCCTCATCATTCTTGCCCCTACCTGAAGAAGTTCTGGAATTCCTCTTTTGTGTTTTTAGCTGTTATGTCCAGGTGGCCTCCGTGTCCTGAGTGGATTCAGTATGTTTACCTTTCATGCTCATGTGGACTTTGTGGAAAAGCCCAAAATGGCTGGTACCAGAGTCAATGAATAAGATGGATATGGACAGCCCTTCATTGTTTTAGAAGCCTGCCTTGCAGTTTGGTGGTGTGGAGCAACAGTAGTCACCATGTTCTGTTGTTTATCACACCCCATAACCATGCTGTGTAGAAGGATTTCCAACATTAGTTACTGCGTAGGAGGATTTCCAACATTGCTTCAGAAACACTGAGGGTACATGCTGATCATTTCTCTTATATAGGTCATTTTTGGTAATAGGACTTGCTTCCAGGTCACACTCAGGGAAAGAACAAAGTAAAAATCGGGAAAATTTTACTCTGGCTATTGAAATCTAATAACTAAACTTGTGTACATTATTTATTTGTATCTTTTTTTAATGTCATTAGCAATTTTACTTATTGGCAATACAATACATTAAAACAGATTTTGATGAAAATTTATATGTATTATATAATTTTTACATTTATGAATTTCTGAAAATAGAAAAAAGGCTAATCTTAAACATAAGATGACAGCCCATTCCAAGTATAATTTTCCATATCATTTCACAATTTATAGGACACATGTAAAGCTCCAGTATCATAACAAAACTTGAAGCATACACACTTTATTGTTTTATTTTAAAACTGTTACATCATGGGCCAGCAAGATAGCTCAGCAAACTAAGGGCCTGCTGAGGCAAGCTTAGGGACTGAGGTTTGATCCTCAGTACTGCATGCCACACCAGTCCTGTA
>NW_004524594.1:9319117-9333079 GCF_000260255.1 Octodon degus
CCTGTTATCCCAGTGCTGGGCATGCTGAGACAGTAGGATGACTACAAGTCTGAGCTGCATAGCAAGACCCTGTACCAAATAAATAAATAAATAAAATTTTAAAAAAATGACTTTATTTCCATGTTGTATTCTCTAATCTTCACTCATGAGCTACTAATGAAAGTGATACAGTTTAACTAGAGGAAATGAAGTTTTGCATGAGTATTTTGTCAAAGTGAGAGGCAATGAATCTTATTGCCCAGAGAGGATTCCCCATGGTAAAAAGTATGGTTTCCTAAGTTGTGGAGGTATTGTTTTAAAATAGAAATAGGATGACTGGCTGAAAGACTATTTTGGGAAAACTTAAAATTTGTGTATAATTATCTGCAAAACCACATAGCCTCAGTTTCCCCAATTATGTAACTAAGATATGAACATAGATTATCATATCTATGTTAATCTATGAAAAGCTATGTTGTTTAAACATAAAAATCAGGGCTCAACCATGAATAAAATTCTGTCATGATTTTCTTTGCTTTCATTTCACAGTTATGGTCACTGCTTATTGAGTTTTTGTTTCAAATTCTTAATGATTTTACATATGTGTAAATTTTCTTAAAAAATTGTCACCTTAAAATGTAAAACAAGTTTACATTTTTGCCCTACACATCAGGTCACAAACAAAACAAATAAACACTTTGGAATTAAAAGCTAGGTTACAAAATCCTTGCTAGTTATCACCTCAGCTAGAGATTTACAGTTGTTTAAAAAAGAACAAGATTGTAGTGGACTTCTGTTATTCCAGGTGGTTACCTTTCTAGAGCCCCTGTCTGTTGTGAAAAATTACAAATATCAGATATGTCCAGAAAATGCCTGTAATTTTCCATTTTTAAAGTTAAACCCTAAATATACTGTTGTCTTCCACAGTTTGCTATTTAATTTAATAAAATACTATATTAAAAAAGGCTTAGGAAGTACAGGACATTAGGGGAGAATCTTAGGGATTTTAGGACTTTTTTTTTCTTCTGTATTTTAGGGAAGGTTCTACAGGGTGTTCAGGATCTCACTACTAGATTGGACTCATAGTGATCCACCTGTTTACAGCCTCCCAAGAACTGGGATTACAGGTGTGTTCCACCATGCCCAGTCTCTATTGCTGTCTCAGTGTGCCCTGGGAGCAGGGCCAGCATGGCAGGCCTAGGGATCGAACCTCCAGCCTCTGCACCTACTTGCAAGCATTTTAATCCGCTGAGCTATTTGGCTGGCCCTAGAACTTTAATAAGAACAACAACAAAAAATAATTTCCAGTAATGCTGGAGAGAGTTATACATGCTTCAGCAATCTGCTACAATTGGAGAATCTTGGTGCATCTGCCTAGTACAGGGCACTGGCCAATGAGCACCATGCAAAACTGAATAACACTCTGGGATTGGCTACTTTCAAACCTCCAGCCAAGACAATAGACGCTCAAATTATTTGTGGTTTCTGTGAAATTGCAGGGGTTCCCACGAGCAGTTACTTCAGTTCTAAGGCAAAGGCTGAGGCTGTGGACCCTGAAACATGACAGCATAGGGGTATGCTGTGTGATGAAGACGTGGTATTAAACAGAGTGATGTGATAAAGAATCAGCAAAATAGGGGCCAGGGAGATGGCTCAGTGGAATAAGCACTTCCCTGGCAAGCACAAGGACCTGAGTTCAATCTCTGAAAAAGAAAAAAAAAAGAAAAAAAAAAAAGAATCAGCAAAATAAATGAAAGGAAATAGTTTTCCTTTTTTTCTGACTTAGTGGTATTTAAGATTAAAACTACACTTGACTTAATTTTCTCCTATAATAAACATTGTGTGTGTGTGTGTGTGTGTGAGTGTGTGTACCATGTCTTCTGAAACATACTTCTGAACATATACCTAAACATTTTGTAAGATTTTGTCATGTATAGTAAATATCATTCTATACTTTTAAGTTAAGTACCAGCCCCTATCATATAAATCAATTCATCTGGAGAGATATTATCTGTAGAATGATTTATGCTCATTAAAACAAATTCTTTAATTGTTTTCCTAGACTGGTGACAATTTTCCTCTTTCAAGAATCTGATAAAGCCCAGCAGCTATTTGAGAGAATATAGTTTTAGAAGAATGTATATACTAGTAGAATATGTACAGTCCATATTAACGATAGTGTTTGGTAAATGCATCAGAAGTCATCCATATCCATTTTACTCATGAGCCTGTCTCACCAAATTTTATTTCCATTTTTGTATTTTATAAGTTCTTCAACTTTCTTTTGCTACATCTTGTTTATATTTCTTTGCTGAGGCATTTTTCACTTGCTTTAAGCATACATTTTATTAGTAGTTTTTATTTCCATTTTGGGAAGTTTTTATTAAAATGTCTTTTAAAATATTTTTTCTAATAGTTCTGCCATCTTGTTCCTCATGTTAATGGGTATTGTGTTTCTTTCACTCATTGTAAGCTCTTACTGGTTCTCAATAGAGATCTGTGTTGCAAACCAGAAATTTCTGGATGCATTGTTACTGTGGTAGAGCACGCGCTGTGTGAAGCTAGGGCTGGCACGGGATAAATGGCAAATGATACAGGAGCAGAAAGCCTAGTACACATCAGAGCCTCAATAGACCTAACAATTTTTTTCACTACAACTTGCATGCAAACATCCACCCTGGGTGCTATTCATTTTGTTACAACTATAATTAACAGAAACACACCTAAATTACCACAGTGTCAAACCCCACAGTATTAAACCTCTACATTAATTAGAACTATGCTCTTCTTCCTATCTCCTCTAGTGTGTCAAGGTTACCTGCCTAAACTGTACCACCTGTTTGCACAGAGAAGTGAGATCAAATATTTTTCAGCCATATGTGGCTGGAGCACAGCAAGTATGACCTAAAAGTTTTTGGCCTTGTAGAGCTATTTTCCATCCTTTTGACTGGAGAAAATAGTATTTTAGTGATTCTTCATTTTTCTATTAATGTGTCTGAGTTGCCAGGGTTCTAGTCTCTCAGTTCCCAGCAGATAAGAGGGATGGTGAGGACCATCACTATGCTCATTAGGCCCTAGGACTCCAAGCCAGTCTTTCTTCCCAGCTTTTAGAACATTTCACTTCTTCCTTTTTTTCTTCCTTCATTAATTATAAAATCAAGTGGTTTGGGTTAAACACTATGTAAGAGGAAAAATGGGATAAAAGAAGCCTTCTTAACATTTCTAGAAGAAGAAATATGACTTCATTTTTATGGAGATAGTGCGTATTATTTTAGCTGAGTATTATGATTTTGAAGGACAAACTATTTCTCTTTCTTGACCTAAATTTTGCTTCTACTGCTAGAGATTCAAATTCCCCATAACTCATTTTTTTATGAATGTCAAATACGATTCTTTAATGTGCATCTTTCCTTATATTCTTCAACTTTTATGAAAGAAATAAGCTTAACAAAACAGTTAACCTTTCATGACATAGCATATAAGTTTTAAAATTTAATAATCCACTTACTGAAGCTTGAACATATTGACCCAGTTGCCTTATATCACCAAACTTCTATGTCTTTGTGCATAAAAATGAGAAAGTAACAAATGTTGGAAATATCCGATACAATGGTGCACAGTCAGTATGCATGGAAATCTTGTTATCACTATGCAACTTTCAGCTTTCCTTTGTATTTTAACTTTGTATTCCTAAGTTGGAAACTCCAATGGAATATAGAGGGCTTCAGTGAAGTTTAAATTTATAATAAAAAGAGCAGACTAAAATATATATATGTAACAAATTAAAAGCACTGGCTTTATAAAACCAAGTTACTTGTAAAGGTAGAAAGTTATAATACAAGCAGGAAAATTCCAGAACAAATCTTCCTCAGAGGAAAACATTCCATTGATGTGATAGATGATCTACAGCCTCAGAAGACAAAAAGATGAAAGAAATCATGGCATTTTACCTACATCAAACTATAAAATATCACAATTACTGGATGAATTTATTAGGTTTTTTTGAAATGTTCAAACTTCAAGTAGGGCTTATTCCAATAACATGTATTTTATTTTTTTTAATTTTAAATACAAAGTTGACTCATTTCATGAAACTAATTCATGCCATGATTCTAGGGAAGGTGGCTGTGCTCTGATCCATCACTTAATGCCAAGTTTAGGAAAGGAGGCACAATTCTGCTAAATCCTCCTGTTTGAGAACCAAATTGTGAATAGGAGCAATGGTGGACCGATTTACCGCTTTATATGCAGGGAACTGTTTGAGCTAAAAAAGACAATAGCTCATAATTTCAAATGTTTTATTAGTCTTGGTATTGAATCACAACCCTTTGTTTGGTTATCTATAAAATAATGCAAGATATAAGTGATTACCTCAAATTTATTCATTTTTTTTCAAAGTTTTATTGATAAACAGATAGCAATGAGACAGTTTCAAATCAAATCGGAAGTACAGTTTCAACAAATAATATTCTTCTTAGTGGTTAATTGCTGTACAAGATGCGGACTTGTGATCCTATTTACAAACACCATTAGAACAAATCATTCTATTCATTAAATTTATTCATTTTTAAAGAGAGTACAATGGTTCCACCTCCCTGGGGCGTGCTGAGAGAGGTATTGAGATTAGGCATGGGGAGAGGAAAAGTGAGAGGGTGGCGGACATTGAGAGAACGAGGAAGAAGGAGAGAAAATGGCATCAACAGATTATACCTACAGGCAAGCTGCAGCCCAGCAGGGCTACAGTACTCACACAGCCCAGCCAACACAAGGATATGCACAGATCACCCAGGCATATAGGTAACAAAGCTACAGAACCTCTGGACAGCCTACTGATGTCAGCTATACCCAAGCTCAGACCACTGCCACCTATGGGCAGACTGCATATGCAACTTCTTATGGACAGCCTCCCACTGGTTCTACTACTCCAGCTGTTACCCCACCACACCCCCGGCGTATAGCCGACCTGTCCAGTGGTGCTTATGGTACCACCAGTGCTACTGTCACCACCACCCAGGCTTCAAATGCAGCTCAGTCTTGCACATGACACTCAGCCCGCTGACCCAGCCTATGGGCAGCAGCCACAGCTACTGCACCCACAAGACCACAGGATGGTAACAAGCCTACTGAGACTAATCAAACTCAATCTAGCACAGGGGGTTATAACCAGCCCAGCCTAGGCTACGGACAGAGAGAGAGAGAGAGAGAGAGAGAGAGATTGGGCATGGTGGTGGCATGCGCCTGTAAGCCCAACACTTGGGAGGCTGAAAACACGAGGATCACTAGGAGTCCAATCTATATAGACCCTGTACACCTAAACACACACAAAAATAAAAATGATAAATAAATAAAGGATTCTTAAACGAGAGTAATAAACTATTACAACAGAAAAATTAGAAATGATACAGAATTTCATTAAACAAAATAATATATATATATATATATATATATATATTTTCTTTCTTCTTTTTTTGTATTTTAGGGAAGGGTCTACAGGGTGTTCGGGGTCTCACTAGTAGATCAGACTTGTAGTGATCTGCCTGTTTGCAACTTCCCAAGAGCTGAGATTACAGGCATGCACCACCACAGTTACTCTCAACTGCCCTCTCAGCACACACCTGGGGTGGGGCCGGTAGGGCAGACCTGGAGATCGAAACTTCCGCCGCTGCACCTGCTTACAGGTGCTTTAATCCACTGAGCTATTTGGACGGCCCTAAACAAAAATATTAAAAGCTTCTCCATTTTTGCTTATTACAACGTCAGTGTTGTACTTGAACAAAATGGAGCAGCCCACATGTGATTCTAGTTTAAACCAGTCACAGATTTCTCTTCATCTTTGTTTAAATGTCTAATATTTAATATTTAGCTGTTTGAAGGAATCTGTTCACCACTGCCTCACTTCCCTGTGTCGATTCTCTGCTATGAGATTTAAATATTGTTTATGTAAACTTAAAGATCAGTGTTTGCAGTGATTTTCCTTTTCCTCACTGTCAGTCTAACGGAAGGCTCCAGCTCTGGCTTACCGCCCTCCCACAGGGATGTCCTTTTAGGTTTGCTGTTCAGCCACCGATGTTCACCAGCTAGGGGTATCTCCGTTGGTCTCTTCTGATGTATGCACATGAATTGGGCTGCTGAAGCCTGGACTTGGTACCTATCAGTACCCTTGTTCCTACCCTAACTCCTTTGTTCCCCTCTCTTTCCAGCTCTGAGCACCCCTGTGAACCTTGAGGGAAGCAAGCAGGAAAATGACCGAAACTCATGTCTCTCTTCACTGTTCCCGGAGAGGCCTTTGGTGAGCCGAGGTGATCTCTGCTGTCATTCTTGAAAACACATTTTCATGTGCTCTGTCTAAGTACCATCAACACAAAGAGCTTTGAAAATACTTTCTAAAATGCCTCTGACTGTCATGAAGATAAAAGTGATGGCTCTTATCACCCAGTTCTTTTCTGGTAAAGATCACCCTGTTAGAACCAGCTACTGCCACAACTGCTGACACTGTGCATCCAGTTGCTTTTGTCACAGGTGATGCGTCAGCCCCAAGTCCTCAAAAACCAAAGCTTTTAAAGCCTTTGAAACTCATTCTCTGAGTTTTGACAGCCAAAGAACAAGATGTCAATACTCCTGAATGTATTCATCCAGAAGCTGTTTGCTTTCTACTCTACAGCCTTTGTTAAAAACAAATACAACGGTCCCCTCCTATAAAACACCTAAGTAGTCACTCCTATGGTCTTAGTGTAAAACTCCATCTGATCTGCCCGTGCTACCTCTACCTATGCAAAATAGAGATGGTGACTTCATCTTACCCACATCTCCAATTGGGTGATTTCTTCTCACGTACACAGCGTCTATCACTATTGGTTGCCACAAGTGGTGTGCTCTAAGGCTCCAAACATGACTGTGGAAAATGTGCAAAAGGTTTCAAGTTTTTAAATTTATATCCTTAACACATATGTAGGTGAATCTGAGGCACCGGGAAGAGGCCTCCCTCTTGACCTTGTATCTCCCCACAGCTTTTAATATTATAAGCATTAAAGACTGTAGAAGTTCCTAATCACAAGATGCATGATATCTCACATTCTTTCAGCCCTCAGCTTGGTCCAAACATTTCCAGGTCACCATCATTCCTGTTCTATCCTTAGGCCACTCCCATTCTGGTCCTTTGACAATGAGCTCCTGTGAAAAATCATTAAAACTGTTCTTCTACAGAGGTCACAGAACTATGGAAGCTCAAGTTGCCTCTGTGAATTCCATCAGTCCCTTCTTCAGAGGCTCAGACATGTGAATAAGGCTGTCTTCTGTCCTGCCACCTGAATACATACACCTTCACCAGCACTGCTGATGTAAAGATGGTTGGCTTCCACTCAGCCCTGCCTAACCTATGCAATCAACTGAAGAAATTAATGATTATTGTTTTAAATGATTTTAAGTTCTTTTAAATTAAATTGTTACTTTAAGCTTTGTGGTAATTTGTTACATGACAGTAAATAATGGCTTCCTGACATTTTATTTGAAAACACTCCATTTAAAAAAAAATAACTTCTAATATAAACTTCTTGATTTCAGGTAACTTTTCTCTACTAAAGTACTGTGCAGGCAAAATGGAAATACTCATTTATTAAGGTGATGTAGTACTTGTGAAGATACTGTATTGAATTATCTAAATTAACACCTCATACTTCACCCAGGTATGGGTGTTCAGTCTTTCTGGATGCCATTTGACCTTCAAGTCCTTGGGCCGAAGCCTATTTGTCTAGGTTAATTTCAAGGCAGTCTAGTTGGAGCCCAGAGAATTAACTATGTGACCTTTGGAGTTTTCCTCCAGCAGTGTGGTTCTATGATTAATGCTCAATCACTTGCTTTCATGGCAGCATCTAATGGTGTTAATTCAGCATATGAAAAATCAGAAGCTATAAGACTTCTATTAGGACCTAAGCTTACAAAAATTGAGACACCTAAAATTGCACCTCAAGAAAAAGAGAAAAATGGCAAAGGAGTGAAAACTCAAGCTGCATCAGTAGAAAATATTCACTGTGCATGGAATTCAAATTTAAGAATGCTGATGGTTAAAATATTTCAGGAGCCAAGTATCATAGTGCATGTCTGTAATCCCAGTAGTGGGGAGGCTGAAGCATGTGCCTTATTGTAAGTCTCAGAGGAGCTTAGGCCACACGTTTAGTTCAAGGCCAGGCTGAGCTACCTAGAGAGACCCTGTCAAAAAACAAAAAGCTCAGATTACAGAATTGATGTAAGTAAAGTGTTAGTAATGGTACTATGCTACTGTTGTTAATGATACATAGACAAAAATGTGATCTTTGTTGAGAATGCTGTATCTTCTTATTTTTTGTACATCCTTCAAAAAGTGTTTACTCTCTTAAATGAATTAAAGTATTCTGGAAAATACTTTAAAAATGATTCTATTTTTTTGGAATTTGATAAAGTTGACAGTCTGATAATTTATAGCATCCAATGAGGAGCCCATGCTAAAAATCATTAACAATTACATTTTTTGAGAAAACTGCTAATCAACAATAGGCCCTTTTATGCACAGGAATATATTATGAAAATTAATTTTGTGTATATCTCCTTTCTCAGATCCTTGGATGGGATCCTAATATCCTGCATGAGTCCAGCTGAAGACCTCGAGCCCATAACAATGCCTCACACAAGTCCAACTGGAGGCCTAGAGCCCACCACAATGTCTCATGCAAGCCCGCTTCATGGATCTGTGCAGAGAAGGCCCAAAAGTCAGTGGTGGAAGCTATAACATCTGTGCCAGCAGGATAGAAGATCTGTGCTCATAGGCTGAGGGAACTAAACTGGAGCCAGGAAGTAATGCTCAAGGTAAGCTCCAGGTCTCCCTCAAAAGTACCACAGCCGATCCCAGCAACAGTGAGATTCTGGGCAACTCTAAAGATGAGGAAAGCCAAGATCCCACCAGGAAAGCCAGTGTCACAGACTCTAGGAGACTAAGCTGCACACCATCTTCCAATCTGGAGCTCCAAGTGAACCATAAGCATTCTCAGCATCAGAGAATTCGAGCTCATTAAGGGTAAGAACAGTCCATTTCATCAGGCAAGCCAGCAGGGCTTGCTCTTTCAAGAGGACCAACAGCTTCCTACAGCTTCCCCAAAAGTTTTCAACAGCTTCTAAGCATCTTCCCCTCCAGTTCCACCTCTCATGCTTTTGGCAACAATCCTCAGGCAGACCTCCCTCATCCATTACTATGTTGGTTCAGCTCAGCTGGGTGTCATAAGTCGACCAGCAGGTGTCAGTTCACCACGGGGACATGTGTATTGTAGTACTGGGGAATGAACCCCATCCATGGGGAGAGGCTACAGGGAGCTTCAGACATCCCTCGTGAGATGTTGGTCACCTAATTCTGCCTTTTACAGAACACTCTGCTTTATCCATCTTTTGGCCTGAAGTAAACCCATGAGGATTTATTTTTTTTAAAAAAGATGGGAGTGGGAGAAAGAAATCGAGAAGGAAAATGAGAAAATCATATAAGTACAATAGGCATCAGAATGAAAAACAGGTAGAATTTAGAAAATTCCCCAGAAAAGGATAATGTTGGACAGATGGAAAAACAGACATTGACCATACTTCACAGTAAAAAGAAAAAATAGTACCCAAAAGACACTAAGCAGTGTAGTGAATGTTGCGTTCACAGAGCTAGAGCTGAGGTAGGTTGGTTACCTATGTCCAGTTACAATTTAAAACACCTCACATATAGTAAAAAGTTTAATTTTCATGATAAACTTTCATAATCACTGCCTTTTTTCTAGTAACAAATCAGACTGCTTTAATTAAAATTCATCAGAGTCAGAATTTGAATGTCAGAAGTAGAGCTACACAATCACAATCCAGACCTCAGCAGGGTATTTGCAAATACCAGTATTTGCTTTCTGCTCTCAGGTTCTCAATGAGTCCTCACTACAAGCATGACCTATTTTGTTGATGTGCAGAGTTTTCATAAATAATTGAAAATAAGCTGTTTCATACATGTGGGTAACACACAATGGAGTATTATAGCAGGTTGTGAAATCTGTGAATGAGATGCCTAGAAGAAAAGGTACCAGAGAGCACACTAATTATTCTCGAATTTTTGCACTATTTTGTGACATTTGAGTGTGAAGAATGAAGGGCAAAATTAAAGAGAAAGGAAACCAAATCTACCAAGTTGATCTCAACAAAAGGTTTTTTTTTTTTTTTTTTTTTTTCTGGAACCGGGGATTGAACTCAGGTCCTTGCGCTTGCCAGGGAAGCGCTTATTCCACTGAGCCATCGCCCCTGCCCCTGTTGTTTGTTTTTTACCTAAAGATTATGCAGCTTTTCTTCCTTGGGTACCGACTCTGGTGAAGAAACTTTGCAGCAGTATAATTCGACTAGATTTCACGCATATATATGTCTATTTATTCTAATAAAAGAGGACACTTTGTGTGAGAAGTAGGACCCTGCTGAGGTCTGGATTGTGATTGTGTAGCTCTACTTCTGACATTCAAATTCTGACTCTGATGAATTTTAATTAAAGCAGTCTGATTTGTTACTAGAAAAAAGGCAGTGATTATGAAAGTTTATCATGAAAATTAAACTTTTTACTATATGTGAGGTGTTTTAAATTGTAACTGGACATAGGTAAATCCACTTGCTTTTGCAATGAAGGATAACTAAGAAAAATATAGACTGATTAGTTGGTAGTATGGATTCAGTGCCCTATAGAGAGAAACTTCAAGTCTTAGAGCTATAGATAGACTTAATATGCTAGTAGATCACCTTAATTAAATTGATACCTTAGAAAATTTTATCTTATTATTTTATCTCAAACTACTATAGCTATACAGTCTATATATTAGTTAAGTCATTAAATGATTATCTCAAAGTTTCATTCTGTCTTTCTCCCTTCAATATCCATGCTAAGACTCCTTTTTTAAAGGGTTACCCTTTGTATCTCTGTAAGGTCATGTTTTGAAGAATAGCTAGCTTTATCTGAGGTATGGAATTTGATAGAAATTTAACTTTCTTAAGAGAAAAATGATTATTATTCCAAGCTATTTAATTTTTTCTTTAGCAGGAAATGCCATAAAATTCTGTATATCTCTCACTGAACATAGCCAATGAAAAATTGAAAAGTAACATAGGCATTATAAATTTCATCAATAAAAGAAACTTTTGTAATCCGCAGTGCCAGAAGGTGCTTCGATGCTATCCAGAGGAAGCCTTAGGATGCTGTGATTTATTTAGCTACTCACTCAATCATTTCCCTATATAACAAATATTTATTGAGTACTTGCTAGGTGAAAGTTGATAGTTTTGATTTTCAAAGTAAAATAATGAACTAGCCACACATTTTCTGCTTTCATTAAAGTCATGGAAGAAGGCAGATGACAAGAACATACAAAAATACACTGTTTAAATAATGGGAATTCAAGGAAGAGCATATAAATGTGTAGTGTGATAGTTGACCAGAAATAAGGAATTGGTCCTCAAGACTTCATCAAGAAGCTCACATTTCCAGGCAGACCTGTGATGTGTTGTGGGAAAAAGGCTTTCATGCTGACAAGTATAGATGCCAAGGTTCCCAGGGAGAGGAGAATTCATAGTCTGGGAAATATGGAGAAGAATGTAGGCAGCCCAGACATAATGTCTGAAGCGATTATGGTAGGAGATGGAATGGGAAATCAAAATGGCTTATTCTGATAGTGTCACCCACTACTTATTAAAAATTTTGTATTTTATTCTAAGTTAATGCTTTCTTTCTTTCTTTTTTTTTCCAGTACTAGGGATTGAACTCAGGACCTTGCACTTGCCAGGCAGGCACTAATTCTACTGAGCTACCTCCCCAGCCCTGTACTTTATTCTAAATACCATGAGAATTAATTGTGGAATTTTATACAGAAGTTTAATCACTATTTTAACGCATTACTTTGGCTTTAGGATGATATATATTCACATCCTTGGAGATGCAACCCTTGGTACTTGCTGGGTGAGATTGTCCACTTCTTTCTGGCATTTCATGACAAAGTGTTTTACTTAGAAAGAAATACGTGGCCATATGAAGTATTGCATTTACAAAATTTTATCACTGCTTAACCACTTGTTAAACATTAGACAAGGAACCAGAATCATTCAGACAAAATCATTACCGTGACATTTAGAAAACTTTTTTTTTTTACACAAAATAAGCTGTTTATAAATGGATCATTACATCATGAAAATAGGTGAGAACCTTAGTGCTATATCAATGTTGATGTTCAGAATAATAAGATGCTGCTTTATAATTATTATTTTAATCTTATTTATTTATTTGCTTATTTGGTACAGAGTCTCACTATGCAGCATGGACTCATAGTGATCCTCCTGCCTCAGCCTCCACAGCACTGGGATTACAAGAATGAGCCACCATGCCCAGTTTCGGTGGCTGGCACAGCTGGCCAGTGTTTCCGGGGCTGGCTCTGAATGTGGTCCCAGGGATGAAACTTGGGTCCATGTGCTTGCCAGGTGGACATTTAGACTTCTGAGCTATCTCTCCAACCCCACATGATACTACATTTGTTCAATGTTGGAGAAACAATATAGAAATTGGCAGATATATGATAAGGGTATCATCAAAAATAAAGTATGACACAGTTGTGAAAAGCAAAGATTACATAATCTAGGTAAATATCTAATGGTTGTATGGTGGTATACTAAAGAAATGACTTATTTTGAAATAACAATCGTAGCTTTGTTTATTTTGATTCACTTCTCTTACTTATTATAAAACTTATTTTATTGATTTGATTGAATTTCTTTTGTATTAAAGAACATAGTTTGTTAAAAAGCATGCAGGCTTATAGAAATCTGTTGTTTTATACCTTCTCATAGAGTAGACTCACCCTTTGTACACTAGTTCTTCATACAGCAAACATCAGAGTAACTGTTTCTAATCAAATGTTATCAGTGCATTTTCTGACTTAAAATATTTTGCTTCCCCTTTCACCTAAAGAGGTCAGGACTGATCTGTGTGACCCTAAGCACTAGGCATGTGAAAAGCTTTATCTGGATTTTGTTTTCTCTAATCCAGATAAAATAGTTTTCTCCCCTTCACACTTGTGCTGAGTTTCCTTTAATCAGCTGTCCCTAGAATATTGTATTCCTTTTCACTTCTACTAGATATTTAATCCCATGTTTCTTAATGACGTCAAAATCTACTTTTATAAGCTTGGTGGTAACATATAACTCTTAGGGGTAACACTTAAGACACTTGCAATTTCCCAATTAGTTTTATGTAATTAATATCTATGTATTCCACTAACCTGAGGTGACAAGGGGATAGCTCTGCCTATATTTTTATCTATGGTACTCTAGCATCTTAGTTGTGCCTAGAACGTATTCATTCAATGAACGAGTGCACAACTCACTAGAGGAATGGCAATTATGGCAAAGAGAATGGAAAGAATGAATATAATGCGTGTTTACAAAATTATTGCTTTTTCTCATGTAATAATTCCCTGTAATTGTCTGATAATTCTAATGGATTACTTTAGCTACCCTCCAGCGAACAATAGAAACACATGCACCAATTTGAAATGGCTTCCAAAAATAATAATTAGAATCAAAACTACTTTCAATCCTTGTCACGATTATTAGTGTCATTATCATCATCAACCTCGGTCATAAACACATCCCTCTTGCGTGGGTTAGCAGAGTGAAAATTCAAAATGTACACACATACAGTCAAGGATATTTTTCAAAAATAAAGAGGATTAATGATCAAATGAAGAGGGAGAAGCTGTAAATCTGTTGGAGTGAATCATAATTTGAGGTTGAATGGGAAAAATTTGGAATGGAAATGAAGCAATAAAACTTGCAGTCCTGAATTTATACCTGGGTTGACACCAGGACAAGAAACAGATTCTGTCAGCACAAAGTGTGGCACTTATGCAGTACTGTGTTATAATGCAGTATGTATTTCTCAAAGATTTTTCCCTACAAAGCAATTGCTTA
>NW_004524594.1:9334606-9335756 GCF_000260255.1 Octodon degus
AGAACAAAGTATTTCCTCTATTTGTTGAGTCCTCATCCTACCATTTCAGTATTTAGATTATTCTTTTATATATGGAATTTACTAAAAAAAATCTATGATCAAATGATACTTGACTAATCACATAGAGGTACCTTACAGATGAGTCAACATTTGGGATTCTAATTTACCTTTATTCACAACCTTCAAATGTAGGCAGTTTTAGATTTTTTAAAAAATCTGTCAATTCTTATCCTCTCCATATCTTGACTTTGCCCATATGTCTTTGCCACATTGATGATTAAACATTGAAAATCCTTTATCACAAGGTATTTTACATGCAACTATTTGGTTGAAGTATAATATGAGGTTTCAAAAGCATTAAAAATTGAAAATTAAATTCAGACTAAAATAACAATCTTTCATTATGTACAATTAACTATAGCCATCTGTAATATATAAACATTAGAGTTTGGTTAAAATATAATATCTCAAATGACTTTCATTGGTCATGTTGCTGTTATATATTTTTTGTGAATCAATGAAACTTTCAAGACCGAAAAGTTTCCTAATATGAGATTTAATATGAATTGTCCATTGACTGTTTGCTTAAACCACTCATAAATTGAGGATGTTTCTATTCTTAGGAAAGTATCCATCATATGGACTAGAGTCTTTCTCATTCAATAAAGCTGGAAAGTTAAGCATTGTTCTTATAGTCTCTTCTACTAAAAAAATAAACAAAAGTTGGACTCAATCAATCAGATGCATCCCCTGCAGACCTACAATGTTAGGCCAAATGTTCAGTCAAAGAAGGAAAAAAAAAAAAGAATAAATCATTCAGGAATGATGAGAGAATCTGTAGTAAAATCATCAAATTTTCAGAAGCAATGATACAACACCACTGAGAAATGTCTTAAATATTGATGGAAAGTGTAAAAAGCCATCAAAGAAACTAATAAGCTAACAACATCTCCCATAACACAGAAACAAATTACAAAACTTAGATGATAATTAACACTAGGAAAAACAAAATATTTTATGAGAACCAAAACATATTTATTGTTCATCATGTGGTACAGGTGTGAAAAACAACAATCTAGTCCTAAAACTGCTTTCACAAATTAAGACTGTGGTGTAACTATAGTAGAAGAGAAAAAAAAAAAAAAAAAAA
>NW_004524594.1:9336296-9337642 GCF_000260255.1 Octodon degus
TTTAAGGAATTGATGCACTTCACATTGGCCCTTGGCAAGTCTAGAATCTGCAGAATCGGCCACTGGTTAGATGATGGGGAGAGAGTTTCAAGTCAAGTTCAAAGCCAAAATGTCCTCTTCCTTGAGTAGACTCCCACTTTCTCAAGTGATAATGCTTTAGTCAATGCTTGGCTAAAGTTCTCTCATCTTAAGGAAAATACAATCAACACTTCCTCAAAGTCGACTGATTTAAGTGTTGACTACAAATGACAGGTATCTATTATTGATATCTAAAAATAATGTTTGAACAAATTAGAATAGCATGGTTTAACCACCCAGTAAACAACCAAAAATCAATAAAACCATCCGTGTATTCATATCCATTGTGTAGCTGAGAGGAAAAAGGAAGGCAAATGACTGATAATAATAATGCACCTTTGGATCTCTCCATGTAATTCCAAGTGTGTTTTTTACACACCAAGAATTGTTATCCATGTTGTGTGTATGTAATTTCATTTAAAATTTTCAAAAATGTAGTCTGTATTATTTGTCCACATGCTGTAGAAATAAGAAAATGTGAAGTACAGAATAATTGACTGTTGAGTTTTGTGTCTAGGTGTCCTCCCAAAGCCTTATGCGGCTCTTCGTGGCCTCTAGAGTTTGTGATTAATTCATGACCCAATGCTGGTATTATGGATGCGAGTGCTGCACTGACAGATATCCTGAATGCAACATAAGGAAGGGAGAGAGACTTGTTCCCTGTTGCTGCTACTACTGCTGCTACTCCCATGTTGCTTTTGCTATTTTTCTACTTTCTGCCACCATGAGCTGCTGCCCTCTGCCATGTGCTACTCTGCCTTGGAGCCAGCTGAGTATGGACTGAAACTTCCACAAACTGTGAGCTAAGTAAACATTTCCTTCCTTAATCTTGTGTGTCTAGTATTTTGTCCCAGCAATGAGAGAAAAGTTACTGAGACAGTGACTTCTCAGGTCCCAGAGCTGCATAAATGTGATAAGACAAAATCACATCCAGTTTCTGACTCCAATAGCCATACTTTTAACAGTGATGCTCTCCTAGTTTTTTTTCTAAAAGTTCCACTCAAAAATCTGTATCACATTTTTTCTGGCTACTCTTAACTAAAAACAGACTGAAAAATGAATTGGCAAATTAAAAACCAAGAAGTTATCACAAGAAATGAAGGAAGGTAATTTTTAACTAGGAGGTTAACATCTATAATATGGTCTGTCCGTCTATGTTTTCACTTGTACATATAGAAACATGGACAGTCTTCCACAGTTTATGAGACAAGAGAGTATGCACGTCATGAAGTTTACAAGAGCAAGTAAGTTAGAGCTAATCAGCATGT
>NW_004524594.1:9339802-9341483 GCF_000260255.1 Octodon degus
CATCGGCCATAATTCTGGGTAATTGATCCTAGTGCATTTTGTAAAACATTAAAATGGTTGATATAAAAATACCATTAATTTTATAGCAAATATGACCATATTTTGGGTTTATATTATTTTCATATTTGTTAATTTATTTTTATTTTCAGAGAGTATTAGCAGTATAAATATACAATGAAAATAGTAGCACAAAATCTACCACCTGCGTTTATCACTAAATCTGTTTGAATCTTAGTTTTGTCAACTGTAGAATCATGGGATTAAATGCATGCAACTCAAACCTCTCTTCTAACATTAACATTCTGGTTCTGTGATTACAGATTGAGCTCTCCTCCGTCTGGATGTCAGTGGCATACATATTTCTACGATTAACATTTCCCATTTCTGAGATTTAAGAGTAACATACCAGTTGAATTGACAAGTCACAAAACTAGCAACATAAAATTTATTCTGGAAAAATTTGATAACCCAGAATTGACATGTTATAACTACTGGTCTTTCTACAGTTGTTTAACACACACACACACACACACACACACACACGCACACACACACACACTTAGGAAATATTTTGTAGATACTGTGAAAAAAAGCTTAGATTTATGCACACTGTATAATATATGTATTGCAAACCAAGCTTCATTTTATTCTAGTAAGTTTCTGCAATATCAAAATGTAGTGTGTTTACCCAAAAGTTCCAATTAACAACTCCATTTAGGCCTTTGAAAGATGCATATTCCTATTTAACAGTGACAAAAATAATATGTTATACTTCATTTTAATTCTTCACCATCCTGTTTTGAAATAGTGATATATGGGAGAATAAACTGCTTTTTATGAAGCATTTATGATTTTTCAGGGACTCTTTCAAGGGCACTATATATATTTTTTTTTCTTGTGGTATATGTGCATTGTTAATGTTATGCCTATTTTATATACTAGAAAGCTGAGAGTCTGAATAAATAAGCCAGGGTCGATGCTTGAAGCTAATTTCAAAATTGATTTAAAACTGACATTTAATCTTAATAACCCCTTTTGAGAGACTTTACTCCTTATTAGGTATTTCAATGACTTTTTACACATTATAAAAGAAATGCACCAACTTACAAATATCAGAGTACTGCAAACTCATTCCTCTCATACTCCAAATCCTGCTCACCAACTCTCTGTTAGAATCTCTTACTTTTCTCTCTTTTTTGTCATGGCTACTTACAGACGTGTGAATAGCAGGGTCATCTATGAGCCATTCCATTACATAGCTAGTGTGATATAAACATTTGCATATGGGTTTATGTAGATGATGACTTTTCTACCATCAAAATGCCTAGACTACATGAGGAAAAAATTCATGCATTTATATGAAATATATGAGCCTGACAATGCCATTGTGTGTGTGAGAGAGAAAGGGCCCATGGACCTCTCCTAACCTCTGTGTAATCTTCTGTGCAGGCAGAGCTCTTATAGATGTTACCTGTGCTTCTGCCAGCTTGTGTAAGAAGAGGTTTTGTCTCTGTCTTACAATCAGACAAGGACTAGTAGAACATTGTCTTCTGCTGATCTCTAGGGAGATTTTGTTTTTATGTTTTATATTCTTTATTAGTACATGGTTGTGGTGCATAGCAAATGTATTTATTTTGAGGAGTTGAGAATATATGTATATGATGTGTCTTAATTGTTTTGA
>NW_004524594.1:9341583-9358482 GCF_000260255.1 Octodon degus
TATAGCTTTTGGTCCTCTTACAACTTCCACAAAGTCTAACTCCTTGTATCGTATGATCTTCTTTTATTTTCTTCTTTGGCTTTCCATGTCCTTCCCTGCTTCATCATCTCTGCAGCTGCTTGTGTCTATTCTGGCTATGCTCCTCCCGGGGAGCACAACAGACAATACCTTCTGACCCTGTCCACTTCCCTCCGGCATCAAGCTCTTGGTCTCAGATGGTAGATATCAAGCCCATCTGTTAGTGGTGATTAGAGCTTAGAGGAGGAGGTCTCTTCAGTTTGGAACTCAGTAGCACTCGGTCCCAGGGAGGAAGCTCAAATGGGCATCAAACACAGCCACCTTGGGCAGGCGGTGATATAGATCTTCCATGGGCTCCTCTCTCCATGGTGTTTGGACACCTGGCTACAGGCAGGATACTGCACAGGCACAGAGCTTGGCAGTTTCTTGGGAATGATGTGGAAGAGAAGATAATCTGGCGCTACTCTATTTTGTTTTGGACCCCTTCCAATCACACTGCTCATAGCTTCTGCATAGCCCTGTGATTCAATGCCCTGAGGTTGTGCATTCATCACCTCATTTTGGATATGCCTTTGTTTCTCTCTAACCCTAGACTTTGTTGGCCCTAATGGAGTTCCTTTCTTTGGAATGATTCTCTGGCCTGCTCTTTCCGTAGTGCCTTGATCTGTGGAGATGTTGTCTTGCAAATATCTCCTTAGTGAGTAATCTGTGATGACAACTAAACTGGGTGCTGCAAGCTGTAGCCTAGATACCTCCTGGACAGCTGCCTACACAGCTCCTTCCTCAGGCAGTTAGACACTTTCTCTAGAAGGATATTTCCCACATCTGCATTGTAAGTGGTTCAAAGATCAAGCTGCAACACTGCTTCTTTTCTAAAAACTGTGGGTGCTTGAATTCGACAGCAAACTTCTTCAAATTTCCTTCTCATATTTGTGGTTTTTGTTTTTTTTCCATGTTCCTGGAGATCTCGGAAGACATATGCCAAGTACTTCATGATCTCTGATGCCTCTACCCTTGACATGATGGAAAATCAAGTTTGTCTGTTTTTGTTTTGTTCTGTTTTTTAATGTATTTGGTTGTTACAGGGTCTCACTATGCAGCTCAGACTCTGTGATCCTCCTGTTTTCAGCCTCCACAGTGCTGGGACTACAGACATGCACGACTAGACTTGGACTCTGTGCCCAGCTCAACTCACCCTGTGAGCAGGACTGGCATGGCATTTAGTGCCAGAGATCGAACCGTGGTCTCTCTGCACTTGCTTAAACTTGCCTAAACAGGTGCTTTAGCCTGCTCAGCTATCTTGCTGGCCACAAGTTTACATATTTTTGTAGTAAGTTTTCTTCTGTAATCAAGTTATAAAATTTGTGATTGGTCATGCATACTTAAACCTACCTTTAATTAAATATGTTTCTCTTATCAAAAACATAGTGAAAGAAAGCTATGAAAATACTTCTTCACAAAGGTTTTTTTATGAGTCCTTTATTTGAAAAATTCTGAAATGCTCAAAAACCCATAAAGCATAGACCTACTAAGTGTATTAAATCTCAAATAAATACAACTGTACATGTATGTAACTAATTAATATACATATATCCATGTGTCCTTACATATATAATTTTAGAAATGGGCTTAATTGAAAAATGAGAGTTCATTGAAAAAAATGACATGTTGTTTCATATAGCATGAAATAAAAATATAAATTATCCTGAGAAATAAAAATGAAAATTGAAACCAGGCAGCATGACCAACCATTTTAAAAGATATTTATGAAATTTAATAATATGTAGCTTAAACAATTGTACAGAAAACTGAATTGTGATCATGGTGATTATTATTTATCTGTCAATATTTTGAAAGATTGACTTTTTATAAATGACTATTATAAAGGCAATTTCTTTGTCCTATAAATAAAAGATGAAAGATATTAAATGAGTGACACACTTTAAACAAGACACTTTTAATTTTAGGTCTACTTTATAGTTGAATAATTCACCTTCTTTCTGCTTACATTTTGCCCTATGGGTAATATTTTCTCATACCGTTATTGACATGGACTCATAAAATTACAGACTTACTCATTTATGGAGTATCAAATATTTTTCATCCTCAATTAGCTGTAATGAACGTGTTTTCCATCAAAAATGTTCCTTTCATACCCTTTGTTCTAGTAATACATCCATGTTAATAGATTTCTTTAGTCAAAGGATATACAAGCCTTCGATTACTAGCAGGTGAATTGCTAAATTTCTCCCCCCAGATTTTTACCGTTTTTGACTTTCAGGGGATATGGTAGCACCTGTAAGACCACCCAGCTCTTGGCTGAAAGTGGATAAGCATGTTTTTCAAAAAAAAGAATGTAAATCTTCTTTCTAACTCATTATTAATTTTATTGAAAATCAGTAGTAATTATATAGCAAATTAAAAATTGTAGACAAATATTGAAATGTGAAAGATATAAGATGTAGGCAGGGTGAATTTTAGAGAAATATTTTTGAAATGAATTCTTGATCCAGGATGATGCAGTAACTTCTCTTGACTTCTGGATTATGGTCTTTGTTATTTTCTATATGCTACATCTAGAGGTATTAGAATATTTTGAGTTTGCATAACAGGAAAATATTTTAATCTTAGTTTTCAAAGGTATGCTTCCTACGTATAAAATTCAATGAAGACAGACTTTTTTTCAGTCCTTTAAATAAATAAGTCTAGATTCTTGCACACTTCTATTTTTTTTTCTCTAAAGTGGAATAAGATGCTATTTAATTTTGTTTTTCCACAGCTAATACTTTTCTATGCATATGCTTTCATGATTTTTTCTTTAAAAAGTAAATCTTTGTTATCCATGTAAAATTTCTAAAAACTATCACAGAGATGTTAATAAATATCTCTTTGATCATGGTTATAATGAGCATGATATTTTAGTTTTGTGTTGCTTCATTCATCGTTCACTGTATCTGCCTTTTTACTTGCTTTTCAACTCTTTTTCCACAGCTCTGACAGACATTAACCCTTTCTGGTGTACCTTTACCCCTTCTTAATGTTATTTTTCATTTTTATTATTTTAATTAATTTTATCATCAGATAACTAATGTCTTATGTCCTCACATTTGTAGGCTTTGAATTTCTCATGTATGCTTTGAAAACATGTCAGTCAATCATACTTCTCTATCACTTTTTTGAGTTGTTTTATGTATACATTTTGTTCTTTGAATTTCACTAGAATTTTTTTCTCACATTTGTTGCCGACCCAAATTTCCTTAGGCCAAAGCTACTAACATGGTCTACTGAATGCTCCAATAGTATTTTGTTCACGAAATTTTCAATATTATCTCATTTTATGTTAGACATTTTTGAAAATAATTTTACTGAGAAACAAACAGCAATGAGACAGTTTCAAAATCATTAATAGTTAATATATTGCATATTGTTGTCTTGCTAGTGGTTATTCATAGTACAAGATGCAAACATGATATTCTGTACACAAACACTATTAGTACAAATCTTTATATTCATTGAATTAAGAGAAAGTAGCTGCATATCTATCCTAACTATTTTGAACATAGAGATACAAAATAGTCCTTCATTTGTATCCCTTTTCTTTGTTAGTTTTGTCAGAGATGGGTATTCCATTGTCATTTAAATATTGAAGGTGCATGAATTCAGGAAAATAATCCAATACAGTCCAGTAGTCTGCAATAGTAGCAGATTATCCATAGGACTGGCAAGGTCAGAAGCTGTTGATTTGAGCCTTTTATAGCTCAGCATATTAATATGACTTTACTTTTTATACTTCATGTTTATACTTTTCTACTGGATGTTTAAGAAAAAGAAAAAGCAAAACCTATATAATAAGAAATGTAACTTTTGTATCTGACAAGGTCAGTCAAATCCCTCAGGATTTATCCTGAAACCCTGTACTGCAGTTTGTATACCCTTTGTCAATGTCAGCCATGTGGATGAGTCACGGCCATTGCTTGACCAATGTGATCTCTATGAAAGCCTGAGAAAATGTTTTCTCTCCATGTGACTCTCCTTAGGCACACTCTACATCATCGAACTCTTTCCTCTGTGGCCCCATAATCTCTTTGATCAGAAAATTTGGGGTACACCTGAGTTACATGCTGTTACATTACAGGTTCTCCTATGCCCTGAGTCCTCACTGACCTTGAAAGGCTAGGGCCAAAATGTTGGCTGTCCTTGTAGCCCATCTTTTTCTCTAAATTTTGGTCTGCAAACTTAAATTGTTAACCCTCCAGAAGAGAAGCTTACTATTATTACCCTACAACATAGGCATTTGAGCTTAACCTCACTGTCTGTGTTAAAGATATTTTGATCTAAATATTCTTATGTGAGTGTATGGTACACAAAATCACAAAATGATTGGTATTGAACCTTTCTGAAATAAGAGACAAAAATTAAAATCAAGCTAATGATATTGTTCTTAATAATAATTTATGCACATTATACACATATTTGAGAGGTGTGTTGTAAACTAAGGGTACATATAAATTTAGTTCTTAGGATGTGCACACTATTTCTATCTTGATTTGTATTTTAAAAAAATGATGATATTGAGGAAAAAACACAACATAGAAACTAATAGTGTATTCCAACATAGCATGCCACCTCCACTAGTAATCAACAATTATATTTTCACTTATGCATGGAGGAAGGGATGGAGATGGTAGAAGAAACAAAAGAATGAGAAGGAAACTAGTAGCCAGGGGAAGAGGAACAGAAGGAAAGAGGAAAGGGAAAGGAAGACAAGAACACAACTGACGGGATGCAAACATGATCATGTACTTTCAGTTATGGATAAATTTGCTTTCTTCTCTTTCATCTCTTCTTTTTTAAAGATCACAGGTAACAAGTAGATGTGTTGGTAAGAAGAAACGTAGAGCACACTTACAGGCAAATTTTGTACAAGATAAAAAGTAAGCATTTCATAAAAAAAAACAAGGATGACTGTATTGATTATTTTTTTTGCCTATAAGGTGCTTCAGTGAATAATGACTAGGGTGACTTGAAGATAAAGGCTTTCTATAAAGAGAAAGCTTAAGTTTGGCCTAAAAATTAGGGTTGAAAAATAAATGTGAGAAAAAAATTCTGGTGAAATTTAAGTAGCAAAATGTAAATATAAAACAACTTAAAACTCAAAGAATATTTCAAAATATTTGAGTTGCTTTAGCTTAGATGATTATTTCAAAGTATGAGCAGCAGATGGATCCTAAGTAGAGAGTTGCTAAGTATATAATCATACAATAGTATTTCACCAGCATGTTTCTACTTCAAAACAATAACAATCATAGATTCCATATGACAAAGCATGAGGAGCACTTATATAAGAGTGTCAGTAAGGTCATCAAGCCATGGTACATATATTATTAATGCCTATGTATCTATCAAAATATGAATACACAGATGCTCTTTGCAGGTATATATGCATATCTTATATAAATATGCATATGAGTGATCATACAGCTTGCCTACCTCAGCGTTTTAAGTATTAATGAATCACCAGTAAAATGACCTTTCTCATTTGCCATTGCACTGCCTTTAACTAAAATTTCTTACATTCAAGGCAATTATCTAATACAGAGTAATTCTATTCAGCATAAAGTAAAGAAAGACAATCATTTAATACTGAGATTTCCCAATAGGAAGGGGTTGTCTAGAAAATCAATAGCTGAGTGAAATGCTGATGTAACTTAGTTCTCAGGTAGCAACTCACTGACTAATTATACCATATATATTTGTTTATTACATATCATTTGAACTTGCAAGCCCTACTGATACCATCTGTCTTAAAGCATGTATGTACTGGTGAAATGGATTGACTAGCTTGCTTACCCACTTTTTTTAGAACCTATGATGTGTGCATGAATCTAGGCTGTTGCAAGACTACATAGTTTTGTAAAAGCTTTGTGCTGTGCTTCACCCCAGGTACTGAAAAATACAAACACTATTTGCAGAAGGATTGAAAGTATCTGAGCTCTTTAGACTTTTTTTCCCCTGAAGGTTGTTACAATGCAATTCCAGAAAGCTAGTGCAATATTGGAATTGAAAAGAGCAACAGCGTTTGACACCCCATACCTTGCCATACACCTTGCCTCATTCACAGTATGAGCTGTCATGAGGCTCAGCTCAGCATAACGCAAAATCAAATGGGTCAAAGGAGTTCAACTAGGAAACATCCAGGTGTCGAGGATTCTCAGAAACTATTAATTCAAGCAGGCTGTGATGGATTAATCTGGTGCCAGTTTTCATTCAACCTTTATTTTATATTTGCAATATGCCAAGGATGATGCTAAAGATACAACAATTAATGAATCATGTTAATTATTTTTGAAAAGGAAATCCGTCTCAAACTGGCATTTAATAAATTATACTTACCTGTGTAATTTACAGGTTTGGCTTTTCTTTACACTGATCTTATGAATATAGTTGTAGAATCACTTTTACAGATACAGAAAGAACTCTAAAATATTGAATGAATTTTCTAAGACCAAGACATTCATAGCTATAGTATGTCTGGATGAGTTTTAACATTTATGTTTTTAGATAAAAAAAAATCAAATCTCACTCCACCAAAGGAGTCAGTCTAAGAAACTAATTTTTCTTGAATATACTTTTTCACATGTACATGCAAATCGCACAGCTCTAACACGGTAAGTATGTACTTCTGCTTTAACACGGTTTATTTTTGTATTTGTGGTTTTGTATAGGTTTGGCTTGCTGCTCTTGCTATTCTGTTTCGTTTTGGTTTGATTTTTTTGGCAGTAATGAATGGAATGATTTTTCAATAGGTCTTTTTTAGTAAAAACACATTTTAGTTAGATGAAAAGCAGCCAAGTAGTATGTTTCAGAAAAGGAAAACATCATCTACCACATGACAAGTTCAAAATAAATCATTAGACTTCTGTTAGAGGTAGGAGACAAAACAGCAAAATTATCTAAGAAACAACTATGGAACTGAGGTATAGGAGAATCTGTATGCTGTGCAAAGAAATGAAAGTGTAGAAAATAAAATAATATGTGTTTTTACTAACAGGTGAGTATAAACTATCTATGCATATTTACATTTTTAAAAAATTTGAGCATACAGTAATCTTTTCAATTATGATTATTTACATTTACAGATACATATCCAGGGTTTTTGATTTTCATAAATAAATCAGGTTAGGATTTAAGCAGACAGTGGTTTATGGTCAGAATGTTAGGGAAGGAGGAAAGAGAGAAAAAGGAAAACACAGTGAACAATGCTGAAGATGCTTACTTCTAAACTAGCTGGCTCTTAAGGCTAGCATAATTTATTTGAGAAGCATTTCATCACCATAGCACTTGTCTTAAGAAATTTCATCTGTATAAGTGAGCGTAATAATATGTTAAGAGCTTTTAAAGAACAAGAAAGCAATTTGAAACAGAAATTGCAGTTCTTCCGACAAATGTGATCACGGGCACAAGTATTTGGAGATTCTTTTTCTTTTTTATTTTTTAGTGGTTTGAAATAGAATCACTGCTTTCTTATTTGGCTACTTTGCCAGTTTTCGTCTTTACATAATTTATTTTATTTGTCCTTATTCAGGGGATTGAACTCAGTGGTTTTTTATATGCCTATCCATTTCATTAGTTAATTTTTTTATTTATCCATTTATTGAAACAGCGGCTCACTGAGGCACTAACTTGTCTACCCTCGTGATGTTCCCTAGTGAATGAATTTGCTCATAGATTGTCTTGGTTACTTTTCTCTCATTGCTGGAATAAAATACCCAAAACCTAAAGTTAAAGAAGAAAAGGTTTGTTTACTCACAGTTAGTGGAGGTTTCAGTCCCTACTCAGCTGGTCCAAGGCAAAGCGGCACATGTCAGAGAGCAGAAGTTTTTGGTGGCAAAAACAGCGAAGGCAAAGGGAAGAGCAGTGGCTGTGGTTGCTGACAAGGCTTTCTCTCTCCCTTTATTGTATGTCCCTAGATCACTCCAGGACCGATGAGCAGATGAGCACTCACACCCATAATCCCCTACATTGAATCATGATTTAATAATAAAGTGTGGAAGCTTCATGAATGACTGCAAGAGTCTTTGTGGGGTAACAACTGGACAAAAACCACAATAAGAAGGCTAAATGAATCTTGGTAATACAAGGTGCTGGTCTCAGTATTTTCATCTTTATTGTCAGTTCTTTGAAAGTGCTACAAGACCTAGTATCACTATGTGAATAGTGACTCATTACATTTTAATTTTCTCCATTTCTATCTGGTAGAGTTAAAAGTGAATATACTTATTTTGTTTTGTTTTTTCAGATACTATATTCTCTTCACTTTCAAAAAGAAAAGTAAAATATAACTCTGTCCCTTGATCCTTTTTATTCCACTTAATAAATTGTGATTTTCCTCCACGCTTGGGTTTTTATTTTCAAAACACTTTCATTGTGAGGATTTTTTAAATTAATTTTTGTGAAGGTACTGTGCAAATTCAGGAGAATTTTACCACACTTGTTACAGGACAATTTGCCTAGTAAACTGCTTAAAAGAAAGAAGGAGAAGTGCATGTGTGTGTTAAGTTCTTATTATTTCCTTATGAACCAACTCTTGCAGCTGGGTGGACTCTAAAGCAACCACTTCATGTATTCAAGAAGCAATCATCCGTATGTTAGTAGCAGTCATTTGGTGTCTAGTGTAAGCTTGATAATGTCTTGTGGTAATCAAGTGTGTACCAATTCCACTTTAAATTTGGGATTGTGAGATCCAGCCCAAACCCAGGCCCCGCGAAGGTGTGGGAGAGTTTCCAGCTTCCCTGTGCATGCAGGACCTCTCTGGACCAAAATCCAGGCATGCTACTTGAGAACATCTGTCATGCCCTCGGGATTCCCCACCCCTCCAGAGCCCATCTCCCAAGTCCATCAAGTGAGTGAGAACTTCTGTCAGGCTCTCGGGGCCTCCCAGACCCAGCACAAGCCCAGGCCAGCTAGTGTGTGGGAGAGCTTCTGCACTCCCCTGCGCCCCCTAGGCCAGTGGCACAGCAGAGGGGCACCACAGCTTCACTGTTGTGCCAGAGGGCAAAATAGGTTCACATCCAAGTGCTGCAGCAAGAAGGAGCTGAACACAACAGCTAGACTCAAGCCAGGCACAACTGGATAAACTCAAACTTAATGGATCTGCACCTGAATTTCAGTAGGTGCTAAGGATATAAATGCACCAAAGATCTACACCAAAGGTCAAACATCAATGTTATACGAAATGACAAAGAGAAGGAGCAAAATGCAATCTCAGGCCTTGAGCCCACTCAGAACAAGTGCAGAGAACACAAGCTCAGCTGAAATGTATGAATTAATAGCATCAGAAGAAAAGAAACAAGGGCCGGGGAAATGGCTCAGTGGAATAAGCGCTTCCCTGGCAAGTGCAAAGGCCTGAGTTCAATCCCCGGTTCAAAAAAAAAAAAGAAAGAAAGAAGGAAAGAAAAGAGAAGAAAAAAATCAACAGGAAAATCAAAATTAATTTCTGAAATAAAAAAAGAAATCTTTGAATTCATACCATCTGAAGTAAAGAATCAAATGTAGAAACATATGGAGAAAACCCAATCTGAAAAAAACTCTGCAGTAAAAGAATTATTAATACTTCTAAAGAAGACATTAATAGAAAAAGGATATTTAAAAAATGATGGATTCCTTGAATGAGCAATACAGGAAAGAAATAGATCGCATGAAGCAGAGACAAAGAGATATAGAGGAACTTAAAATCTCAATCAGAAGCCTGCAAAATTGTTTGAGTAAAAGTGAAGACAGAGTTTCAGATCTTGAAGATGCTGGTGCAGCTAGTTAAAAGGTAAGAAAAGACCTCTTAAAAACAACTACAATGCAGAAAAAAAAATAATTCATCACCTGTAATACAATACAAAGATGAACAATGTGAAACTAATAAGCATCAATGAGAAAAGAGTCAATACAAACGATATAAAAAGAATATTGACAGAAGTAATAGCAGAAAACTTGCCAAGTATGAGGAAACAATCTAACATTCAGGTAACTGAAGCGTACAGAACAATAACTTAAACCCAATTAAAAACACACTGAGACATATAATAATCACAATCCCAGAAATCCAGCACAAGAATAATATATTGAAAGCCGCTGGAGTAAAGAAGCAGAACACATTCAAAGGAAAGCCCAACAGAATAAAGGCAGACTTCTCTTCACAAACCATGAGGCAATTAGAGCATGGAGCAGAGTATTTCAAGTCCTCTATGAAAACAAATTCCAGCCCAGACTACTATACCCTGTGAAATTCACTTTCAAGTTTGATGGAGAAGTGAAATACTTCCATGATAAAGAAGAGATAAAAAATTTCATGACAAAGTCAACCATAAACAAGCTATTGAAAGTTGTTCTAGAGAGGGACCAAAATGATCAGAACTCCACAAATGACAATAGAAGGAACCCACTAAATAGGGCAAACAAACACAAGACAAAAAGGAGTAAACAAAATCAGGTGAACAACATGTCAATTGTAAGTCAATACATCTCAATTATAACCATCAGTGTAAATGGACTCAATTCATCAATTAAGAGAAATAGGCTAGCACAGTGGATTGAGAAACAAAATTCAACAGTATGCTATATACAAGAAATACACTTAACTCATAAAGAAATTCATAGGCTGAAAGTCAAAGGACAGAAAACAATACTATACTACCCGACCCAGCACTTCAGGAAAAAGCAGGGGTACAAATCTTGTTCTCAGACAGTATCAACTTCAAACCAAGGATGATCAAACAAAATAAAGAAGGCCACTATATACTGGTTAGGGGAAAAATTCAACAGAAAGAGGTAATACTCATAAATATGTATGGAGCAAACACAGGAGCACCCAACTATATAAGACAACTCTTAATGAACATAAAAAAACCTAATATCCAATAGCACAATCTTAACAGGAGATCTTAACACCCACTTATCCCAAAAAGACAGGTGAACCAACAATAAAAATTAGCAAAGAAATAGCAGAACTGAACCAGAGCTTGGAACAAATGGACTTGGTGGACATATACAGAGCGCTCCACCCAACGACAGCTGAATGCACATTTTTTTCAACTGCAGATGTTATTTTCTAACATAGACCACATACTAATCCATAGTTGATGCTTAAGTATACACAAGAAAGCAAAAATTATCCCACACATACTATCTGACCACAGTGCAATGAAACTCGAAATGAACCACAAACAAAACAGAAAACCCCCTAAATACATGGAAAATAAACAAAACCTTACTCAGCAATCAATGGGTCACAGATGAATTTAAATAAGAAATCCAACAGTATCTACAATTCAATGAAATTTCAACAACTTATTGGAATCTATGAGATGCGATGAAAGCAGTTCTCAGGAGGAAATTTATAGCTATGAACTCACACATTAGGAAAACAGGACGGGAACAAATACACACCCTAAAGCTACACTTCCATCATCTAGAAAAGGAAGAGCAAACCAAACCCAGAGCCCAAAGATGGGAAGAAGTCATAAAGATTAGAGCAGAAATTAATTCAATTGAGAAAAGAAAACAGTTCAAAGAATTAACAAATTGAAAAGCTGGTTCTTTGAAACATTAAATAAAATCAATAAGCTCCTAACTAAGCTCATCAAAAACAGGAAAGAAAAAATTCAAATACAAGCAATAAGGAATGAAAAAGGTGTAATCACCACAGACAAAATGAAAATCAGAAGATAATCAATAGTTACTTTGAGAATCTTTATGTTCACAGAATACAAGACACTGATGAAATGGACAGATTCCTATAAAGGTACAAATTACCAAAACTGAATCAACAAGATATAACCACTCTCAATAGCCCAATAACAGCCAATAAAATACAAAACTTAATAAAAATCCTGCCGACAAAGAAAAGTTCAGGTTCTAGTGGATTCACAGCTGCATTCTACAAGATATTTACAGAAGATATAATCCCTACACTCCTCAAACTCTTCAATAAAATCGAAAAGGAAACAGTTCTCCCAAAATCATTCATGGAGTCAATTATTATACTCATACAAAAACCAGGGAAAGACACAACTGAAAAAGAGAACTACAGTCCAGTCTCCCTCAGGAACATAGATGCAAAAATCCTCAATAAAGTCCTAGCAAATAGAATACAACAAATCATCAAGAAGACCATACACCATGTCCAGGTAGATTCATCCCAGGGATACAAGGATGGTTCAATATTCACAAATCTATAAATGTAATACACTATATCAATAGAGAAAAATCTAAAAATTACATGATGATCTCCATTGATGCAGAAAATGCTTTTGACAAAGTCCAACACTCATTTATATTCAAAGTCCACAGAAAATTGGAATAGAAAGCCTCTACTTCAATTTGATGAAAGCCATTTATGACAAACCAATGGCTAATATAATTCTAAATGAGGAAAAAGTGAAATTGTTTACTCTCAGATCTGGTACAAGACAAGGATGTCCTCTATCACCCCTCCTATTCAATATAGTTATGGAATCATTAGCTAGAGCCATTAGACAAGAGAGAGAAATAAAAGGATAAGAATAGGCAAAGAAGAAGTTACATTGTCATTATTTGCAGATGACATGATGCTTTACATGGAAGACCCAAAAAACTCCACCAATAAGCTATTAAAACTAAGAGACAAATTCAGTAGCATAGCATGTTATAAAGTTAATACCCAAAAGTCAATAGCATTCCTCTACACAGACAACAAACACACTGAGAGGGAAATTATAGAAACAGTACATTTTACAATAGCACCACGGAAAATGAAATGCCTTGGAATTAATTTAACTAAAGAAGTCAAAGAACTTTTCAAGGAAAACTAAAGTATGCTGAAAAAAGGAATTGTAGAGGATTTCAGAAAATGGAAAGGTATTCCTTCCTTCTGGATAGGGAGAATCAACATCGTGAAGATGGCCATACTCCCAAAATTGCTGCATGGATTTAATGCAATACCTACCGAACTACTGACCAGACCTATCAACATACCTCCCAAACCTAGAGAAATCATTCCTAAAATTTATTTAAAACCAGAAAAGACCTAGAATAGCAAAGGCTATCCTGGCCAAGAAAGACTAGCAGGAAGCATTATAATTCTTGACTTGAAATTATACTACAATGCTACTGTGATAAAATAAGCATGGTACTGGCAATAAAATAGAACTGGGGATCAATGGAAGAGGTTAGAAGATACAGAGGCCTCTACAAACACACTCAATCACCTGATCTTTGACAAAGGGGCCAAACACACTTGTTGGAAGAAACATGACCACTTTAACAAATGGTGCTGAAAAAACTGGCTCTCTACATGCTGAAAAGAAAAACTTGACCCAGGTCTATCACCATGCACTAAGCTAAAGTCAAAATGGATTAAAGATCTAAACATTAAAAACAGAAACACTAAATCTTTCTGGAAGAGAAACTCCGTATCTTGAAGACACGGAGTTAGGGAAAGAGTTCATGAACAACAATCAAATAGCATGAGTAACACTTGTAAAAATTGACAACTGGGACCTTTTCTTATTGAGATGTTTTTGCACTTGAAAACAAATTACCAACAAAGTGAAAAGACAACCCACAAATTTTGAAAAAATCTTAACTAATAAGTACTCAGACAAAGGTCTGCTCTCTAGAATTTATAAAGAACTAAAAAATAGTAGGGCCCCAAAATTTAAAGACCCAATCCAGAAATGGGCATCCCAGAACAACACACACTTCTCACAGGATGAAATTAAAAAAGTGAGTAAATATGTGGAAAAAATGCTACACATCACTAGCAATCTGTGAAATGCAAATTAATACAACTCTGAGATACAGTCTCACCCCAGAAGGAATGGCTATCATAAAGAAATCAACTAACAACAAATGTTGGAGAGGCTGTGGGGAAAATGCAACCCTTCTCTACTGCTGCTGGAAATGTAGATTGGTGCAACCATTATGGAAATCAGTGTGGAGACTCCTTGAAAAACTAGGACTGGAAATCCCATTCAAGCCAGCTATCCCCCTACTGGAAATTTTCCCAGAGGATCTGAAAACATCATACCATAGTGATATATGTATAACTATGTTTATAGAAGCACAATTTCTGATAGCCAAATCTTGGAAACAAACAAGATGCCAGTCACATAAGGAGTGGATGAAAAAGAGGTGGAATTTTATACATTGGAGTATCACTCAGTTATAAAGAATGATAAACTTGAAGCCTTTATATTTAAGTGGATGTCACATGAAGATATCCTCATAAGTGAAATAAAGTAGACCCACATGTGTAAATATCATATAGTCTCCCTAGTATAAGAACTCAAAAGAAGAAATACAAATGGAAATTTATAACACAATTAAAAGGAAAGCAAGAACATGAGGTTTGGACACGGAGGAGAGGGCAAGGAGAGAAGTTGGGAAATGTGACAAAGGCAAATCCATACATTTATACACACAAGATGAATAAGGCAATAATCCTGAGAATCTTCAGCAGGTTTTAAAACTAGCAGTTAATTGATAGGATTCTCAGCCTGACTAACAATATATGCTGATATCTGTGAATCAAGGAACTGCACAAGATAGCAATGTGCAATAGAAGGGTCAGTTTTGGAAGGCCTGTCTTTCTGATCTTCTAAATACATACTGCTTGTCATGACATACCGATTATTGCCATACTGTCTCTCAAGTAAACGTTTGTATTTTCAATAAAATGGGTAATGAATGAAAAAAAGAGACAAGAAATAAATGTCACAGGACTGTCCTGATACAATGCTATATATAGTTAGATTTATAAATTTCTGTGTAAAATACATAATTGTTTATTCACATTTCTTAAATATTTTAAATTTCATTCTGTAGGGACTTCAAGTTTAACATATCAATACTTGACGAAAAATACTTGTTCCATGTTATGCCTAAGATGTTTGATATTCAGACAGATACTAAGGTTAAACCCAACTACATATGTTGTACAGTAACAATAAGCTTCTATTCTGGAGGATTAACAACTTAAGTTTGCAGACCAAAAATTAGAGAAATAGAAAATCTGTAAAAGAAAGCCAACATTTTGACCGTAGCCTTTCAATGTCAGTGAAGAATCAGGCTATAGAGAACCTATACTGTAACATCATGTAACTCAGGTGTGCCCCAAATTTTCTGATCAAGGAGATTATTGGGCCACAGAGCAATGTGGTCAATGATGTAGAGTGTGCCTAAGGAGAGTCACATGGAAAGAAAACATTCTCTCAGGCTTTCACAGAGAGCAAACTGGTCAAGCAATGGCCGTGACTCATTCACATGGTTGACACTGACAAAGGATCTGCAAACTGTGGTACACGGTTACAGGATAAATCCTGAGGTGACTTAACTGACATTATCATATACAAAAGTTACATTTCTTTTTATATAGGTCTTATTTATCTTGGTATTAACCATCTAGCAGAAAAGTATAAATACAATGTATAAAAAGTAAAGCCATATTAATATGCTGAACTGTGAAAGGCTCAAGTCAACAACTTCTGACATTGCCAGGCTTACAGATAACCCATTACTATTATGGACTACTGGACTATATTTGATTATTTTGCTGAATTCACACACCTACAATGTTTAAATGGCAATGGAATACCCATCTTTAACAAAACTAAACAAGAAATGGTATACAAAGGAAAGATCATTTTGTATCTATATTTTCAAAATAGGATAGATATACAGCTACTTTCTCTTAATTCAATGAGAAGAAACATTTGGACTAATAGTATTTGGATGGATATCATGTCTGCATCTTGTACTATGAATAACCACTAAGAAGATGACAATATACAATGTATTAATTATTGAAACTGTCCTATTAATCAGTTTTGGAGCTGTATCATTGCTATTTCTCAATAGATTTAGTAAAGTAAATAAATAAAAAAACATTTGGGATTGTCTTCCACTTGTTTATCTAATGCATACTTGAAAACATACAGACAATACTGCAACAGAAAGTAGCATATGCTTGTAGCAAAATATCATGATAAAGAAAAAGATGTAAGGGGGGAAAATGCTCATATTCCAATCTACATCTGTTCTCTACGAACTGCCAATAATAAAATATGATGTTAAATTTGCTTATAAATGTACAGAAACCTAAATTCACTGTAGCCATAAAATTATTGCCTCTACTTACTAGTGCATTTTTAAAATCTATGCATGGAATGAATATATTTCTTATTCTTTATGTCTCTCTATTCAGTGCACCATGTTATTTTTAATTTAATTTTATTTTTGTGCCTGGCTCAGCCCATTCCAGATGTGGGGCTGGCATGGCACATGGTGCCGTGGATTGAACTGTGGTCCCTGCACACTTGCTTAAGCCTACCTAAGCAGGTACTTTAGACTGCTGAGCTATCTCGACGGCCCCCAAT
This sequence comes from Octodon degus, assembly GCF_000260255.1. Lineage (NCBI taxonomy): Eukaryota > Metazoa > Chordata > Mammalia > Rodentia > Octodontidae > Octodon > Octodon degus. The sequence goes on from NW_004524594.1 coordinate 9,358,008, forward strand.
GCTCCAGCTTATAACTGGCAAATATCAGTAGAAATATTCAGTCGTGGTTTGAGTTTTAAATAGTTAAAAAGTTGGTTGAAAAGCAGAATTCACTAAGTTGTATAAAAAGAAGAATATAACATTTCCCTGGGGAAAAATCACTGAGGTTAATGATGAGTACATTTAAATAGCAAAGAACATAATCAGTTACAGCTAATTCATTAAGAATATGTAAGTGTATATTGTAATTTCAATAGAATTTTGTAATATGCTATTAACTACATTTAATCAAGGAACTAGTAATTGCTGCAAATGATGATAAGTTTCTTTATTTGTATGAATATTTGCTTATGATACAGAAAAATAATATTTATGAACATGAAAAGATTGCATTGTACCAAATTGTATTTCTATAATTAGTCTGAGAAAGACATATCTTTTTTTATTCATTATAGTGTTAAATTATTTTTAATGATATTTATTTTACATTTTTGGA
>NW_004524594.1:9358582-9363368 GCF_000260255.1 Octodon degus
AGTTGGTTTATTTTAAGTGTTTCTCCTATATACAATTTGTGGAGGTTTTGGTTATGTTATACCCTAAAATAAAGTTCATCTGGGAAAATCTTTTCATATTAAATCCCTTGCAAACAATAACAATAACTTGCATTTTAAATTATCCAAGGTGCTCTCCTGTAAAATAATCTAGATCTACACTTTCAGCAATATTCCATTACTACCCTAGTTTTTTAATAGTTATACTAAATTATTTGCATATATTAGTATCTATTAATATATTAATTTTATTTAATGCATATTATAGGACACTGAGCTTTGCAAATATTATCTGAGAATTGAAAAGAAATAATCTGTGTCTATAAGGTCATCAGCAAGGCATGATACCCAACAGTCATACTGGAAAGGAGAAGACCCTAGTTTGTCTCACATCTTCAGTCCTTGCTTGGCCGGCGCCGAGGTGAGATGGCTTGGTGGAAGGGCACAGCCTAGAGGAAGCTGCTCATGTCATGGCCTTTGGGAAATGGAGAGTATCAAAGGAGACCTGAGTGGATTGGCCTTTCCAAGCGGCCTCCACCTCCTGAAGGCAAGCTAGCTACACTGCTCACATGATCCAATCACTCCACAGGCTGTGCGGATGAGTGTCTGAGGCTCTGGCAGGATAGCAAGGTATAACTCATTGCATTCTCCACAAAGACTCATGCACATCTTATTATGCAGTATCATTTAGTTTAAATGTCAAGTCCAAAATTTCTTTTGACACTCAGGCAAAGTCTTACAAGCCTCTGTAGAAATCAAAAGGAAAGGTAGACACTACTGACATACATTGGTAGGGGATAATTTTTTTTTTTCCACAGTGGAGGCTCTGGAGTTAGAAGCGATGAAACCAAAGACTTAAAGTCAAAGGGGAAGGTGTAAAATTACAAAGCTCCATGTCCAGCATCCAGGACAGGAAGTGGAGAGAAGATACAAACTCCCATTGGCTTGGATACGCACAGTACTTGGCCTTGCCAAGGGACAGCCCTCGTCCTTCCTGGGGGGGCTTTGCTCCATCCTTGCAGCATTCCTCAGAAGTTCCACATCACTAATGTATTCAACTTCCATGTGCCCATATGGTACTTTCAACTTCCCCCTCACAGCTTCATGCTCTGCCCTGTCAAGGGCATACTGCCAAGTTTCCCAGTTGTTCCTCTGAAATCCGGACGGCATCTTCCATAACTGCACAACTCTTCCATTCCTCATACCTTAAAACTAGTGCCACAAGCATATACTAAGTTCTGCTGCAAGCTTCAGTAATAGCCACACCCTATTGCATCATGACTGATGGTGCCTCTGAGTGGCTGAATGGCTAAACATCAAGGCCCAAATCACAGGCACCCAATTTACTAGGCTGCCTTTGTGAGTCAAGGTTCCCTGGAACTCTCATGTAGCAAAGGTTTTCACATTTGAACCTTTTCCTAACTAGTTCTAAAGGCTATAGAATCACACACGTAGGTCTAGTGTCAGAAATCCTTCTGACCTTAATCATGAGACACAATAACTACTATCTGCAAAGTAAAGGGAGAAGTGGTGATTTTGGCTTGTTCCAGGAAGGATAGCAAGGCATGCAGCAGAGCAGAGAACCTGCTCATATCACACATGGCCACAGAGAGCTGGATCTGGGGACAGAGATGCAACTTTTCAGGTCACATCAGATAGCTATTTACATTTTTCTGGTATATTGAATGAAACTCATAACATACATTGTATATAATTTTGTTTGAGCATGCTATATTTAGGTATGTATGAGATAATGAAATTAAAGCCATCCACAGGACTGTCAAATGGGGGCTAAGTACTTGTATAGAACATGCTCTCATATTTGGCCTGGGTATGGTGGTACACACCTGCCATCCCAGCCCCTTCTACCCATGCTCCACTGCTTCCTAACAGCAAGCAGCGATCATGTCCTCATAATCCAACCACCTTGCAAAGGGTCTGCCTATGAGTATGTGAAGTGATTGGGGAATATCTATTTATAAACCATAACACCGGATATCCTTGTAAAATTCATTAGTTAATCAGTCTAAAGAATTATGTTCTCAGGTCTTATATATTCCTATTAATTTTCATCTCAATCAGTCATGACCTGACAGAGACTAATTAAATTATATAGTGAATGATTTATTTGTATTTTCTCATATTGTTTTAATTAATTTTAAAATAATATATATTTATCTAATTAAATTAAAACATGCATATCCACTATTGTACAATGTGCAAAGGCAATGCTACCCTGGTTCTTAGACAAGAGGATATAATTATATTTTCCAAATGTACAGAAGATTTGGCTTTATCTGATATGTCTGATAACTTTGTGTGTAATTTCATTGACTGTTCCATGATGTTTTTTGTGATACAATACATTCTTTTAACTTTTGATCCTTTTAGTTTAAAATAGCTCTTACAGATTTCAGTACTTCACCTGCAATCCCTTTATCTCTGAATTTTTTTTTAAAAAATCTGCTTTTGTTGACCTTACAGCTCATAATTTTTCCTGCTCTGCTGAGGTCAGCTTTATCTGTTGGCCGTCATTGCAGTTTCTTTTCTTTTGTGTCACATCCTGGCTGTTTTAAAAAATATGTCCCATATGTTTGACTCAGTTTTATGACTTTCTATACTTCTTGAAGTTTTGTTTGTGGAAGTGTATTTAGGGATGAACCCTCATCTGACTCAGACAATTATTTACATTTTTTCTGGTATATTGAATAAAACTCATAACATACATTGTACATAATTTTGTTTGAGCATGCTAAATTTAGGTATATATGAGATAATGAAATTAAAGCCATCCACAGGACTGTCAAATGGGGGCTAAGTACTTGTGTACAAAATGCTCTCATATCTGGCCTGGCTATGGTGGTGCACACCTGCCATCGCAGGCACTTGGTTCACTGAAGCTAGACTTCCCTTTGAAGGAAAGCCTGTGCAAGATAGCAAGACTCTACCAATAAAGAAGTAAGGTAAGCAATTAAGTACATGAGCACAAAAGCAGGTATATGCAAACCTATTGCAGTTGTAAAGCTTATTGCTGTTGGCTCCCTAGTTGCAATCATTGCTATTGAAATAGATCTAAAAATACTTATATGTACATCTATATCTATACTTTATCTATATACATACCTTTATATACTCTGGAATAGGAACAACTTGCCCTGCAAGTATTGCATAAGATGATCAAAAAATTCTAATAAATTTTAACCTAGTAAAACTTTGATGCATTTCAACAGAGTAGTACCTGACACAGGACAGAGAGGCAGAATTTCTCCTTGCAAAAGGAGATGGGATTAGGGAGATGTGAACAACGTGGAAGTAAGCGCAAACTGTGTAGAAAACACAAAGGACTGTAAGTGATGAATCTGTTTAACAGCAATGCTGTGTCATATTTCTTCAAAATTCTCAAGAGGAGGCAAAGCAAGTGTCCCTGGATAGGTTCCTTGTTAAAGCTGCAAGAAGAGAAAAAGATTCCATTGAGCCAGCAATTAGCAATATTTCCTTTAGTGGCAGTAAAAGTTGTCCTGCACAATACTTCCTCTCTAATCGACCTCACACCATGCATAAAGGTTTTCAAAAGTAAGTACATGTTTCTTTGTTCATCTTTTGTATTTTCTTTATTATTTCATGTTAAATCACTGTCTTATATCGTAATCGTTTTATCTAAATGTTTTTGGGTTGTGAAGCAAATCGTCAGAGTTCCCATCATTCCTTAGCAGAAAATGCACTTGGATAGGCAAGTGCTTTGGATTACAATTATGTTTCCAGAAATAATTATGGTTGAAAATCAAGGCTTATGTATATCACTAACATTTTAAAAATGTGAATATTAAAGAACAATGCACAAGAGAAATATATACAAGAGAAGTAGAAATGGTCATAGTTGGATATTCTCTATTCAGTCAATATTCCTATACAAACAACAGGAGACATTATATATTAACAGTGAATTTGAATCAGATATATGTTGCAGATAAAATATTTGTCTTTCCATGTTTTACTATATACTCTGTTTTGATAGATAATAAAGACATAAAACTCCCATCAAGCAATAGAACTAGAATTACATAATAATAACCATGATATTTTAAAAAGTTAGACATTTTCTTAAGTTATCAAAGTATTACAAAGTATGATACTTTTTCAAGTTTTTGTCAAACTGTACAAGGATGACTTTTTAAGGAAACCAAAGTGCAAAAGATTCAAAAATGCACAGCATGTTAAAGAAAACATATATAAGGCAGACTTTTTAGGGCAAGAATCAATGTGCAAATGCTTGATGTTTAGGCAGTTTATAATCTGTATCTTAGCGCAGTGGATATTTTAGATGAAAGAAATTTGACTTCATTCTCATTACTAGCTGCTCTTCATGGTAAGTCTTTCACTTTTAGTGCTGTTTGGCTTCTAAATTGGCATTCCGTCAGCAAGTACAAATGTGCTTGCCCTAATGACTCTGTTTTCCAGCTCTTCTCCTTCTCCTTCTCCTTCTCCTTCTCCTTCTCCTTCTCCTTCTCCTTCTCCTTCTCCTTCTCCTTCTCCTTCTTCTCCTCCTCCTCCTCCTCCTTCTCCTTCTCCTTCTCCTTCTCCTTCTCCTTCTCCTCCTCCTTCTCCTTCTCCATCTTCTTCTTCTCCTTCTCCTTCTCCTTCTCCTTCTCCTTCTCCTTCTCCTTCTCCATCTTCTTCTCCTCCTCCTTCTCCTTCTCCATCTCCTTCTCCTTCTCCTTCTTCTCCTCCTCCTCCTTCTCCTTCTCCTTCTCCTCCTCCTTCTCCTTCT
>NW_004524594.1:9363468-9376764 GCF_000260255.1 Octodon degus
TCCTTCTCCTTCTCCTCCTCCTTCTCCTTCTCCATCTTCTTCTCCTTCTCCTTCTCCTTCTCCTTCTCCTTCTCCTCCTCCTTCTCCTTCTCCATCTTCTTCTCCTCCTCCTTCTCCTTCTCCATCTTCTTCTCCTTCTCCTTCTCCTTCTCCTTCTCCTCCTCCTCCTCCTTCTCCATCTTCTTCTCCTTCTCCTTCTCCTTCTCCTCCTCCTCCTTCTCCTTCTCCTTCTCCTTCTCCTTCTCCTTCTCCTTCTCCTTCTCCTTCTCCTTCTCCTTCTCCATCTTCTTCTCCTTCTCCTTCTCCTTCTCCTTCTCCTTCTCTTTCTCCTTCTCCTTCTCCTTCTCCTTCTCCTCCTTCTCCTTCTCCTTCTCCTCCTCCTTCTCCTTCTCCATCTTCTTCTCCTTCTTCCCCTTCTTCTCCTTCTCCTACTTCTCCTCCTTCTTCTCCTTCTCCTCCTCCTCCTCTTCCTCTTCCTCCTCCTCCTCCTCTCTCTCTTTTTTTTAAAAATTTTAGGACAGGGTCTACAGGGTCTCACTGTATAGATAGAACTCAGTGATACACCTGTTTATACCCTCCCAAAATCTGGGATTCATTGTGCACGCCACCATGCCCAGTCTCAATGGCTGGTTCAGCATGCCCTGGGGGCAAGGCTAGCAAGACAGGCCCAGAGGTCAAACTCCAGGCCCCTGTGACTGACTACACTGGAACTTTAATCTGTGAGCTATTTGGCAAACCTGTTTTCTAGCTTTTCACACAGCTGACTTCTTGGTATAAACAAGTGAAGTAAATTCTTTTTTTTTTTTTTTTCTTAGATATATCATTTGTACTTTTAGGGTTTTAGATAGATCAATTTCTTCTTTGCTTCTGGTGATTAGGTGCAACCTGGTTATTGAGCATAATATGTGAGTGTAGAAAACCTCATGTATTCTTAGAATAATAAGCAGAACACAAAGGCTGGGGCAGAACTTTTAGTCCCTCTTTGTACAATAACAATCCAGGTTTCCTTAGGATGACTCTTCTCATTGCTGCTACAGTAAGCAGGGTTCCTTCCTCTCAAAGTAGCTCGGATTTCATCCTGGTCACAGATGCTTCTTGCCATTGGTCAGACATTTCTTTGCGTTTGCAAGGAAGGAACTTAGACCACTGAGCTATATCTCCCAGCCTTTAAATAATATTTTTAACTGGAGTAGTGTCTTATAACTGATAAACTGTATTAATTATTTTGTTTGGAAACATTACTTTCTGAGAATACCACATCATGAATGAAAGCCAATGGATACACTATACACACACACACACACACACACACACACAGTAACTAAGACAATTGTATTACTTATTCTATTAGTTAATTCAAAGGAACAGTTAGCACTAATACTGTTTGATCAATTTTGCTTGCCTATATCTGTTAATGTGAGCAACTACTTCAAAGATAGCATTATGCAATACAACAACCATTGTTAATTTCCTATCACCTTGTTTTGAAATTCTGTACTTTTATTCTTTTTAAATTAAAAAAGAACATTATTATATTACATAATGATCTGAAGTAGAATCAGGTCCATATAGTTGAAGAACTATCTTAAAACAGACCTAAATAAGTTAGCACATTTAATTCACAACCAGTGAAAGTTATTTCCATTTTTAGCCTTGAGAAATACTGTGCTTCTGCTTAAGAAGTACTTACACAAGATGATATTTAGAAAATGGCTGAGTCAGTATTCAAGCATGTATTAGTCATATGACAGGGCAGAGACACATTACACTCTGTCATCTCTGCTTACTGAGTTATGCAATAGTTTGACACCAAAATATACTACTTATATTAATATAAATAAGTAAATACAGAATGTGATTACAATGTAGTTATCATCAGATAAGATCACCTATTCATGAACTAGATAATTATATACCTAGTTGTGTAAAAATGGAAAGTAATGAGCAAAAGTGAAAAAAATTAGGTATGTAAACTGAAGATAGTTTTTTCTTCTTTGATATTAAACTAAGTAATGAGAAATAGCTATGTCAAGTGCTGAGATGAATGTTCATTTCTGATTGCCAATCTTGGTTCCTTAAAATACTTTAAATTACTTTTATCTAATATCAATGATTTTGAAAGCCAGAAAGTTGTAAAGTCCTACAAATTGTTCATTTTTAGATAAGGAATTCAAGCTTGGGGCAGAAGTTGACTCATCTAAGATTTAACAAAAAACTAAGTCTTTCATAATTCTTATTTGATTTAAGGTAGATTCTAACTTCTTGAATTCTAAAAATATACTCAGTCTTATTCTAAGACAGAGAACTAATATTTAATACTGAGAATATTGCTTAAATTATGATGATACATTGAAAGAAAAATGTCTTCTATAATTTGCATTTCCTATTTGTCTTTTTGTTCAAATATGAAATAATTGATTTTCCCACAACTTTTTGGCTTATTATTTTACAGTGAGTTCTTTTCCACTCAAGTTGCAAATGTAACTAGTAATGATAGCATGGAATTGTTAATTACTGTCTATATCTACTATGTAGAATTAGGGAGACCTCAATTAAGTGTTCTCCGACTGAAAATGGAAGAAAATGTTTGCTGAATCATTTATATTGCAAAGACAGCTATAAATGCATAATCAATTCTGGTAGAGGACATGTATAATTTTTTGATGGACTCATGTAAATCTACAATTTTTTTTTCTTCACAAATGAAAGTTAGGATGTAAGGCTTAGTTACTAGTATTCTATTTTTATTGGTTTGCATTTACTAAGGAATCACAGAGCATATTGAGTTACTACAGAAGTCGTGATGCTTTCAGTCTTCCTTTTGTGAGTAAATATCATAGTGTTCTTCATTAAAAAGTGAAGGTCAACTGCACAGAACAAATTCTAAAAAGGCCTGAGTAGGACCACACTTCACTAGATAATACAGTGCCTACCATAGCATAGGATAGATCCTCCTAGGTTATGAAATATGCAAATTCCCACAAGTCTCAGAGGAATAAGAGAACACTTTCATTTGCACCACTCCAATAATGGAGGTATGATTAAGGCACACAGTGGACACCAAGCCTGTATTTTTTTCCATTAGTTTCCTGATTGTTGGTTTATCACTAGGTCTTCAATGTCACCTTAATTTCAGTCTCCAACTCAGAATGCTGTCGGCAAACAGAAAATGCGATCTTATGACCTTTGCATTATTTAGTAGTTAAAAAATTTTGATAGATAAACCTGAAACTGACAGCAGGATGGAATGTATTATTTGTTTTCCCTTCAAGCAGTTGTTACCATCTTGTTCCTCAATTTCCACAATTATCCCACCGGAAGAAATATATTTAATAACTCAATTTGCATACATACTCATTTTCCATTAGATCTTGTACCTATAAAATAGATTTAGGCACTGTAAGTGGTTAATCAGTAATTTCTGTTTTATATTTTCTTATCATGAAACTACTGCACAGTCTAACTCTTATCTTGCCCATCCTTAGTTTCAACAATGATATGAAGTAGGAACATTATTAAATATTTTGTCCAATGAGGATTCTGAACTTCACATGAAGTATTGTTTCTTTATTTCAGAGGATAGGAAACAGTTTTCCGTTAACTAGCTAAAGTCAAACTGGGAATAAGTTTAAAAACAGACATATTTTATTTAACCGTGTGAACATTAACACCAAGTTAGGTATGAACCTACAATCACAACAAGATTGGATGTCTTAAGATTCTCATTTCCCAAGAGAAAATCGCAAATAAATAAAATTAAGTGAAAGAAGGGCCGGCCAAATAGCTAAGTGGATTAAAGTACCTGCAAGCAGGCTCAGGGGCTGAGGGGTTCCTTCCTCAAGCTTGCTGTGCTGGTCCCGCCTCCACGACATGTTGAGGCAGCAGTTGAGACTGGGCGTGGTGGTGCACACCTGTAATCCCAGCTCTTAGGAGGCTAAAACAAGCAGATCACTATGAGTCCCATCTAGTAGTGAGATCCTGAGCACCCTGTAGACCCTCCCTTAAAAAAAATAAAAAAATTAAGTGAAAGAAGCATTAAATGGAAGGTATTGTTCAGAAATCATCTATCATTCTTAAAAATCTGAGCATATGTCACTATCTAAGAACTTTTGGATAATTATTGGGTACAACAGATTTATTTAAATATAAATAAAATGAATGAATCTTTAACCTCATACAAAATTTTGCATTAGCAATTTTCTAAAATTCTGTTTCATTGTATTATGAAATGATGTTGCAATTTATAAGATGATAACCTGATGACTGGATGCTTTAAATTTTTAGTGAGAAAAATTGATTGGAAAGTTCACTGAAAATATGAGCTATTTGTTGTACATATTTCACCATTCACAGTTGGCTTTACATAAAATGAAATGCTTCACTAATATTAATTTATTTCTTTGTAAATCTATTTTTATATCTGACAGTATATGCAATAAGTTATATAATTAACGTTTTATTAAATACCCTTTTATGCATCCTATGTATAATGGATCTAACTAAACACTTTATTAAGCAAATGATACAAAATAATTCATATTCTGTGTGTCATCTTAAAATAATTGGCAATGTGGTATCTGACAAATTTAAATAATGTCTATCAGTTATTTCATTCATCGCTTTTATTATTGTCTAACAGCTTCTGTGCTTTTATTTGGGAGTGCATTTTGTTTTTGAATGTTTACTCCTTGATTAAAAAATATTTCATTAACTTTTATGTGTACATGAGTCAAATTGTTTGTTATAGTTATTTTTAGTTGAAATTGGGGGTATGGCAACAAAGCAAAAAACATTATGTATTTGATGTCCACTCTAGAATGTCAGAGTATGTTCACTTTCAATTAAGTATTTTGTTCTGGAATTTTACATCTATTGAAGAAGATAGTGGATGATTCGATGAGATGTTTTCATAACATTGAAATATGAGAAGGAAATTATCCTTTTTTGTGATTCATTGCTATGCTTTTACGGAGAAAAGCAATGTTTACAGAGAGCATTAAACACATTTTATGCATAGCGTGTGAACAGAAGTTATCACTCCAAACCTGCACGTTTTCTGTCAGGGTGTCCTGTAAGTTCAAAACAATTAGAATTACACTATATATTTGACTTCGGAATTGGATAAGATTGATGCATAATCTTAGAATACAGACCAGTACGTATTTTTGATATGCAAAATTTTCATTCATCTCAGTGTTGCTCTATGAAAAAATGTACCTTGTTTTTATCCTTTTTATAGAAAAATACCAATTAGTGAAGCTCATGAACATAGAGAGTGTGGGTGCCTGTAATTCTATCACCCAAACAGCAACTGTAACCTTTCTGTACAAAAGAGTGGCAATGAGAAAAATCAAGTGACTTCATACACACAATAATATAGAAGAATGATAGCAACAAAATAAAAAATAATTTTGCCATAACGTTCCAATGATTTTAGTGCACAATCGTAAAGAATAATTGCCTTTCTTTCAAATACATTTGACTCTAAATAAATATTTTAAAAATTATATTATTTTGAACTTCCCATAAATGATACAGAGACATCCTGTCCTTTTATTTTGAAGAGTCACACAAACCCATTCAATGTTGCCTTGTTATCGGCTTCCAGTCCTACAGGCAGTCTGTCCTTCAGCTGCTCTTTTGAGAGTTCTGGATAGTTTGCCTCTTTCATTTTAAAATCTCTTCTTCTCTGCATTCTCACTTTGTAATGTTCCTGTTTCATTCTCAAGTTACTCTCCGAGATATCTCTTTCAGTTTCTTTTCCTCACCACTGCCAGCCCCCATTCTCCAGCTTTTACTTCCCAAGTCAATGCCCTACAGTCTCAGGCTGAGCAGTCATAAATTTCATACTCATAGGTCAATTCTATCACCCCTATTTATTTATCTCTACCCCTGTTCCATTATATACCCGTGGCTCCATTTTCAATTTGCCACTTGGCTTGGTTATTTTTCTCTCTTTGCTGAGAAAAAAATACCTGAATTTCCTTCCTAAATTGAGGAAAGAAAATTTTATTGATCTCACAGTTCGTGCAAGTTTCAGTCCGTACTCGACTGGCTCCAAGGCAGAGTGGCACACAGAAGAGGGCAGCTGTTCATAGTAGCAGAAAACAGCAAAGGGCAGATAGCAAATGGTGGAGCAGAAGCTGAAGCAGCTGGCAAGCCTCTCTGCCCTCCTTGTCTTGTACCCAGATCATCTGCCCCAGGGCAGGTGTAGCCCTCACTCCCATAATGCCAGCATTGGATCACGAATTTATCACAAACTCTAGAAGCCTGTCACGGTGATTGCATGAGGCTTTGAGGGGACACTAGATACAAATCATGACACCGCTTAATGCTATTACCATTGTTCTTTTGTCTGAGCAGTAATTCTTAATTATTCTTGATAATTTCTTCTCTTTCATATTATGAATACTCTGATGTTAACTCTATATCATTAATGTTTCTGCAACTTATTACTAAGGCATCTCCTCTAGAGAAAGCATTGGTGTCTCTCCTGGATTACTTCATAGTCTGGAAAACATAGTGCTTGTTCACCCTTAGGCTGTTATCTGAATGTGGATGTCAGAAATATTAATGTAAATAATATAGCTTGTTCCCAATCCTAATATTAATATCCAATCCTAGTCCATTTTCACCTGCATAACTATAATAATTATTATGCATATAAATATTATACTTATGCATAATTATATAATTAAACATAATTATGCAATTATTCTTTTCTTGCTTATTTATAAGTCATTCTCTAAGAGTAAGAAAACTGGTTCTCATCATACTATCCACATAATTATTCAATTCCAATATGCATCTATAGCAATAACTGGATTATTAACCTAATGTGTGGGAAATAAGTTATCAAATATAGTAAATAAGTATGTACAGTTTATATTGAATTTAAATTCAGGAACTTTACTCATTTCCAGTATTTACCCTCTTGGCCACTCCTTCATTGTATGTATCATGTAATTCCATTGCTTCATTGCATTCTGCATTCTTGATACAGATCTTTGAAACTCTGATAAAAATATAACATTTTCTCATATTAGGATCTACTTTACTGTACGTGGAGTTTACTGCATTGGTGTTATGGTTTGTATCTGGATCCCTCTCCCTCAAAGGCTCCTATGCTCATGAGGAGGCAGGCGTTTAGAAGCGGATGAGTCTGGAGTTTGTGATTGGCTCATTGTCTACTACAGGGATTGGAGGTGTGAGTAGTACATCCGACCTAGGGCAGGGAGCCTGTATACAATATTAGGAAGAGAAAATGGATTGCTTCTGCCCTTTTTGTTCTTGATGATTTTTCTATCTGCTATTGCCAAGAACAATTTCTCCTAACCCAAGCCACCCTTCCTTGGAGCCAGTTTTGTATGGATTGAAACCTCTCCAAACTGTGAGCTAAATAAATCTTTCCAGGGCCAGGGAGATAGTTCAGTGGCAAAGTGACTTGCCTGGAGTGCAAGGTCCTGCCAAAATAAATAAATAAATAAATAAATAAATAAATAAATATTTTTCCTCTTTTAATTTTGGACGTTGGGTATTTGATCTCAGCAATGAAAAACACAGATGGATTTTAGCAAACACACAGTGTCATGGATCCATTCTTGAAGCAACACACAGAATAGTTTTGCCATATCTCTACAAATCTTGTTTTACCCCTTTATTTGTTTTCCCTCTTCCCCCTGATTTTGGTTGGCACTGATTTTATTTATTTATTTATTTATTGTTTTATTGTTTTATGGAAGGGTCTACACGGTGTTCAAGGGCTCAACACAAAATTGGACTCTTAGTGATCCACCTGTTTCCAGCCTTCAAGAGCTCGGATTACAGGCGCTCACTACCATGCCCAGTCTCAATTGTCATCTCAGTGCACCCCAGGGGTGGGGCCAGCACCACAGACCCAGGGATTTGAACCCCAACACCCTGTGCCTGCTTGCTAGCACTTTTATCTCCTGAACTATTTGGCCGGCTCCTGGCACTGATGATTTTAATGTCTCCAGTTTTTCTTTTTCATGAATGTGGATGTAAGTAGAACACAAAACTTGTAGTTTACTGATGTAAGTCCATCACTGGGCAATATATATTTAAAATTCATCCATAGGAGCCACCCTATAAGCTCTGGAGGTGACTGAGGACAATGAGGATGAAAATCAAACAGACACAGAACTGGGTTAAAATGTGGGGGCAGTTAGGGTCCTGTTTCCCTTCAATACAGGTACCTGAGTGACTGGTGCCCTCTGTCTTTAGTGACTTAGACACACCTAAAAGCAATTACAGTTCAACAGGGTTCACCTGTCTCCCAAGACTCATGGTTCATGTTCAGATAAACAGTGCATACTCAGCTGGATTAACATTCCCTGGCATATGTCAGCACTCATCCATATTGCCTTTCTCTGTAGTGCTCACAAGAGGCAGATTAGCTTCACCTTCCTATCTGGCCTCCCACATTCATTTATGTCGTTTGATTGGTCAAGCCTGGATCCATGTTTGAATATGCTAGAGTTTGTTTAGATAGTTACTTACTGAAGGGAATCATATCTCTCATTTTTGTGATTATCATAGCTGCCAATGTACACATTCATGCTCAAGTTTTTGCTAGGACATAACTTTTCAAGTCAATTAGAAGTATACCTAAGAATATTGTTGAAACTTCTGACTTTGCCAGTCCTACGGATGACCCACTACTATTATGGACTACTGGACTATATTGGATTATTTTGCTGAATTCACACACCTACAATATTTAAATGGCAATGGAATACCCATCTCTAACAAAACTAAAAAAAAGGGTCTAAATGAAGGACCATTTTGTATCTGTGTATACAAAATAGTTAGGATAGATATACAGCTATTTTCTCTTAGTTCAATGATTAGAAAGATTTGTACTAATAGTGTTTGGTCAGGATATCATGTCTGCATCTTGTACTATGAATAACTACCATGAAGACAATAATATGCAATGTATTAATTATTGTAACTGTCCTACTAACCTGTTTTTAAACAGTCAAATGAATTACTATTCATTTCCTAATAAAATTAATTTAAAACAAAGAATGTTGTTAAGTCAAATTGTGAAGGACTGTGATTATCTTTGTAAGAAATCGATAAATTACATTCAAAATAGTTTGGATTTCCTCTCATAGAGTCTCCATTTCTTCCTTCATATCTTCACTAGTAATTGATTTTTCTCTATATTTTGATATTCTAACTGGTATACAGCAGCTTATGTTTTGTAGTTCATAATATTATTACACAGCTCTATGATGTCAATTTTCACAGTATGTAGTATGTGTTTACTTTATTGTCTTTATTATTCACCTGTGTTGTTGTCGCTATCCTGGCCAACTTTATTTTTTTTTCTTTTGGCAGAACTGGGGATTGAACTCTGGCCCTTGTGTTTGCCAGGGAAGCACTAATTCCACTAAGCCATCTCCCCGGCCCTATTTAAAACTGAGCCTTAAAAACAAAAGCTAGTCCAACTTTAAAACTGAGCCTTATACCCTCTTCAACACAGATTTGGTTGACAAGATTTTGTTGATTAGGTGACTTAGATGATTTTCAAAAAAAATTTTAAGTTTGTGGGAAAGTACAAAAGAATTTTATGAGATGATTAACTTCAAAGGAAATTTGTGTAGTTACATATAAAACAATAAAATTTACAGTGATGATTTATTTTGCATTATACAGTCCCAAATGTGATTAAACATCTCCTGAACTTACAATGATATAATTTTTGAAAATAAAATTTTCCTTCAGTACATAGTCAAAAACTTATTAGAGGCATCTCTGGAAAAAGTAATTCTCCAAACAGTTTAATTTTTACTATCTGTAGTAGTATAAATTCATTATGTACTATAAACAGTCTTTAGTTTCTTCCACTTAAGTATCAATGATGATTTTTGGATGCAATTGAACGTACTGGAACAATATACACTCTTTGATGTACCATATAATTTTTTTTTGCATATAATTTTTGGACACAATGAATAGTGCCCTTTTTTTAGATGTGTGAGGTACATGATCTCACTATGCAGTTCAGAGTCATAGTTATCCTCCTCTTTTCAGCCTCCCCAGTTATGAGATTACAGAAGTGAGCCACAGTGCCTGGTCTTGGGGGCTGGCTCAGTTTGCCTGGGGGTGGGGTCTGCATCGCATGCGGTGCGGGGTATCAAATCCTGGTCCCGGCATTTGCCTAAGCAGGTGTGAGTCCTACCAGTCCTAATAGTGTCCATTATTAATGGTAACGCTATTCAGGGTACAATATGAAAAAAAATATAATATATATTATTAAAAATCAAAGAACCTTTAATGACTAATGCACTGCTCTGCGCATAAGGCTAGATTCTTCCTTTCAAATTTTAAGGTATTTAATTATCATTTTAAAGACAATAAATGATTACCAAATGAAGTTAAGAAACCAGACTTCCATGTCAATTGTCAGGCCAAAATAATTCTTCCCATAAAGATTTATTTTGTACTTCAAATGGCCATTCCTATAGATTGTAAACTTGATCATATTTAACTGTCCTAATCTTTTTAAATTTTATAAATGTAACAAACCTAAAGTACTTTAAATATGTTGTTGTATCAGGTGACCTCTAATTACTGAAACATTTTCTACTTAGTAGGGTATACTGTAGTAAAATGTGATATAAAATCAAATTGAATATTAATGCAGAAGAAAGCTACAATGCAGACCTGTCACAATAAACTGTAATTGTATTAGATGTTTCATTGCCTAGTCTACCTTCTACCTCGACTCTTACTGTAAAATCAAATTTTCCATAGTACCCTGAGGGACTTACAAGTTATTCTGAAAGTCAGTGCTTGACTTCCCACACACTCCTATTCTTTCAGAAATAAAATTAGAGAAAGCAGGATAAAGTGACTCAGCTAGACTCAAAATTATGCTGGGTGAAAATTTATTCTCCAACTCATCTCCTTCCTCCCTTGCCAATTTTCTGGACTTTCATGTACTTCTTGCTGACTCTTTGGAATTTATATTTTCTTCTCCTGCTCCTTCTGAGATAGAACTTGGATGTATGTCTACTTCCAACAGTAAATCAGCAGCTCTATGCACAAAGAAGATTTGTTCCAGTAAATATTTTTTCCTGATTCCTGAGCCAAGAACTAGTTACATTTATGAAATGACACAAGGTTGATGCCATTGGAGTGTTTTATGTTGATTGAAAAATGGGGGAGACTAATGTCTGTGAGTGAAACTGTGAAAAAAAAAGATTGCTCTTAGTTTTGCTGCAATATGCTGGAATCAGCAGTTATTGTTAAAATGAAAGAAAAAAGATGAAGTTATCAAAAGTTCTGTCCCACCTATTTTTAAACATATTAACCAGTGCTTGAAGTTTGTTCAACACTAGATATATGGGAAATACTTGGAAGTCACCTAGGTTGTATCGCGAACAGTGACACAAATATTGCAATTTTACTATATATGTTAAAAACATAAAATATGGGTTTGATGCCCAGGCTCTACTACACTAGCATTAAAATGCTTTCTCTGTATGTTTTTTTGAAGTTTTATAGGCACAATAAGATAACAAAATAAGTTCATCTAAGCAACTGTACAAGAAACATCTGAAATCAAGTGACTTTTTTAAAAAAATGTATTTAGTTCAGGGTCCACAGGGTCTCACTCCATAGATTGGACTCATAGTGATCCTCCATTTTCAGCCTCCTAAGTGCTGGGATTACAGGCACATTCCGCCATGCCAAGTCCCAGTGACTTCTGTATAAAGCAGGGGGAGTATGCTTCTAGGACAGAAAAGATTGGACTCCAGCCCTAGTACTTTCGGTTGAAGCCGACTTGACATTAACCAAAACACATGATGATGGACTCGTATTTTCAGGGGCATTGCTCAGAAATTCTGATAAGTATCAAAAATCTTTTATGGGGACTTTTTTTTTTTTGCAAGCCTTTCTGTCAAGCAATGAATCTAGGTGGGCTGGTAGCCGCAAGAGAGGAAACAAGGGAATGTGGGACTCATTATAACTGAAAGATAATTTTGAATGGTTCTCTTCCTTGACATTCTTTTATTCTAATTTTTAAACTCATTTATCTATCTATTTGTCTATCTATCTATCTATCTATCTATCTATCTATCTATCTATCTACCTATTTGGTACAGCGCCTCTCTATGCAGCTCAGACTCTTAATGATCTTCTTGTCTCAGACTCCCCAGAGCTGGAATTACAGGCATACACCACCACACCTGGTCTCAGCAACCAACTCTGCACAGGGCATATCCTCAATGGGCGATCTTTAAACAATTTGAATTAACTTTACAAAAAGAGATATACCAATTTCCCTTTCTGAAATGCTGCTGTGGAAAAGACATTCCTGTGGATGGTAAAGATTTTATAATTTTGGAGTTCTTCATAAGAATTTCACCCTTTGAAGATGGGTAGTAAGTTCTTGCCACAATAATAAGTTAAACTTTGTCCTCATTTTTGATTGAGTGAAAGTTGAGAACTAGAAATAAAATTACAAGTTAAATTATCTTAACATGATAAATACTATAGCTGAGTGTGAAAATGTATTGTATAGCTTTGTTTTCAAATAATATTCCACTATAGACTTAACGTGATTTTCCTTAACGATCACTGATTTTCCTTAATGATCAAAGAATATTGAATGGAGATTTGTTCACCTTAATTTCCCTTGAACCTTTGAGAAAAGACCTTTTCCTAGATTTCTCTATTTTCTAAAGGTGCATACTGTGTTATTAACAAGTGAACTCAAGATATCATAACGATGAAATGGGTAGGGATTACGTAAACAACATTTAACTCTTTTTAGAATTAAATTTCACTTTTCGAATTCATACTGATTTTATGAGGAAACTAAAACTAAGTAACTTGACCATTATGACATTATTGTGCATCACTCTTAACACCTTTCTTTACTTCGGTTATTTTTAAAATGAGAAATTACATACCCTTGAAACTACAGCAATGTTGAGGGACATCCTTCATGGTTTTGGCCCGGAGAAATCAACTGTCGTTAGCATCCAGTGTATGGAAGTCCAGCGTTATTAAATAGTGTAAATAGTACAGTACATACTCCTGTATGTAGCTGTACTGGTCTCCTGTGGACTCTGTAGCTTCATCTTATCAGAAGGCCTGCAAAACATTACATTGCTCTGCACTTAACTGTCATCTGCTGTTTCCGAGCTGGTCCAGCCCCACACGGAGACAAAAACACTTTCTTTTATTTATTTATTTTTGGTTTTTTGAAGCAAGTTTTCGCTATGCAATTCATGCCATTCTGGATCTAACTGTGTA
>NW_004524594.1:9376969-9381360 GCF_000260255.1 Octodon degus
GGCCAGCTCATGGCTGCAATCACAGCTGCCTCTTGGCCCTGCTCATGAACACAGGTTGAATCAGTTCATGCTCATCATTCCTCATGAAAATAATTCCCAGAATTATTCGGCACTGAGTACGGTTTTGCACACTGCCAACCTGAGGTCTCAGGACTAACTTGAAATACACCAGGGGTGAAAATTTTAAATCTAAAATATCACCGAGCTCAAAGCTCAGAGGTTGACAAATTCTAGAATTAGTTATGCTAATATAATGAGCAAAATCAAATTTAGTTTGCTACATAATAAAAATCTTTTCTTCTTTTGAAATCCAACACAACTGTTCCTTGATTGACTCTCCTTTAAGCTATTGCTAATGTCAGGTATTTGATTTATTTTTCCTACATAAAATGTCATTCTTAAGTTTAAGCTGCAAGTATTTAAGTCATTTAAACGAAAGTGATCACAATGACAAGGCATTTATCAAACCGGATAGTTTGTGTGGTCAGAAATTTAGAAACAACAAACAGAAGGAGTTCTCATTAAAAATAATTTTTCAAGTTGAGTCATATTTGCTCTAGATAAACTTGGAATTTGTTTAGTAATGAGACCTTGCATTTTCTTCCATAGCTTTATTGATGTAGCTGGCAAGTTGGTGCTGATTTGTAAAAAAATTTCTATTTCTACCGTTAGATTTTTCTAGCTTCCAGAGTAAGAAAGAAGCGAATCAATAAGAAGAAGTAAGGATTGTAATACTTTTTAAGACCTAGAATTAGGAGTCTCATAATTTAGCCCTGAATCAGTTTGGCACAGGACTATGCATACATTTGATACCCAGATGTAAAACTCATTGCCTTCCAATATTAATTCTGGAGCCAGCGAGATAGCTCAGCAGACTATGTGTCTGCTTAGGCAAGCACAAGGATGGGGATTTGATCCCCAGCACCACATGCTCCTCCTGCACCACCCCCAGGTGCTCTGAGCAGGTCACTGAGTCCAGGCATGTAATCCCAGTCCTGTAATCCCAGCACTGGGGAGGCTAAAAACGGGAGGAGCACTATGAGTCTGAGCTGCACAGTAAGACCATGTACCAAATACATAAATAAATGAAAAGGAAGAGGCTAGCATTATTAATTCTGTTCATTATACTACATGACTTCAACTTTACACTCCTGTTGTATTTTGTGTCATAGTTCAAAGATCACTGTAGGCGTCATCACTATCTCAACCACCATAAAAAAGAGTGAATATTTTAAAAATAATTTTATTGAGAAATAAATAGCAGTGAGATAGTTTCAAAAATGATTAGTAGGACACTTTAAATAATTAATAGATTGCATATTGTTGTCTTCCTAGTGGTTATTCATAGTACAAGGTGCAGACATGATAACCTGTCCACAAACACTATTACAATAAAACTTTCTATTCATTGAATTAAGAGAAATTAGCTGTATTTATCCTAACTATTTTGAATATACAGATACAAAATGGTCCTTCATTTGTATTCCCTTTTTTTCAGTTTTGTGAGAGAAAGGTATTCCATTGTCATTTAAATATTGTGGGTTTGTAAATTCAGCAAAATATTCCAATACAGTCCAGTAGTCCATAATAGTAGTGGGTTATTGGTAGGACTGGCAATGTCAGAAGTTGTTGACTTGAGCCTTTTACAGCTCAGCATATTAATATGGCTTTGCACTTTGTTTTTATACTTTTCTGCTGGGTAGTTAAGAACAAGATAAAGCAAAATACGTACAACAAGAAGTGTAACTTTTGTATCTGACAAGGTCAGTCAAATCCCCTCAGAATTTATCCTGAAATCCTTGTACAATAGTTTGTAGATCCTATGTCAGTGTCAGCCATGTGGATGAGTCACGGCCATTGCTTGACCAATTTACTCTCTGTGAAAGCCTGAGAGAATGTTTTCTCTCCATCTGACTCTCCTTAGGCATACTCTACATCACCAATCACTTTCCTTGGTGGCATCATAATCTCCTTGATCAGAAAATTTGAGACACACCTGAGTTACATGACGTTACAGTGTAGGTCCTCCTATGTCCTGAGTCCTCATTGACCTTGAAAGTGTAAGGCCAACATCTTGGCTGTCTTTATAGCCCTTCTTTTTCTCTAATTTTTGGTCTGCAAACTTAGGTTGCTAACTCTCCAGAAGAGAAGCTTATTATTATTACCCTATAACATAGGCTGTTGAGCTTAACCTCATTATCTATCTGAATATCTGACATCTTACATCTTACACATAACATGGAACAGATATATTCCATCCAGTCTTGATATGTTAAACTTTAAGTCCCTGCAGAATATGAAGAAAAAAATTAAAAACTAGGAATAAACAATTACATATTTTTACACAGAAATTTAGAAATCTATCCATATACAGTATTGTAGCAGGACAGTCCTGGGACTTTTTCTTTGTCTCTTGTTTTCATTTATTACCTTTAAAAAAATTTACTTGAGAGATACTATGGCAGTAATTGGTATGACATGATAAGTGATATGTATTTAAAAGACCAGAATGATAAGCATTCCAAGCATGACCTACCATTACACATTGTTTCCTTCAGTGCAGTCGCTTAATTCACAGGTATCAGCATATATATTTAGTCAATATGAGAATCCCACCAATTAACTGCTAGATTAAAAAACCTGCTGAACATTCTCAGGATCATTGTCTTAACCATCTCATACATATAAATGTATGGCTTTGCCCCTGTCATGTTTCCTACTCATAAGTGAAATAAACCAGACCCACATGTGTAAATATCATATAGTCTCCCTTGTGTACGAACTCAAAAGAAGAAATAAAAATAGAAAGGTATAACATAATTGAAAGGAAAGTGAAAATTTAAGGATTAGACAATGAAGCAAGGGCAAGGAGAAAAGTCATGAATATTCTATGCTAAAGAAACCACATAAAAAGAAACTCTGAATTAGAACTGCTCAAAAACACAGAACTGGGATGGACAAAAGGAGAAAAGATGCAAGAGAAAATGAATAACAAACATATATGTACATACAAAAGATGCATAAAATATTTATACCACTGCTTTCTTTTTAGTTCACTTAAAACTTTGTTTTTGGTTATATTTTTGAACAATTTTACATGGCTATATCTTGTAATCTGAACAGCTAATTTAAAGATAACTATATGCAATATATTTACCATCACTAGTCTCCTGTTATCTTTTTTTAGAATTCTGTATTATTGTTTTTTTCCCTTAAAATTTGAAAAATAATTATTCACCAGGAAACTCAAATGTACATATTGTTTGTTGAAACGCAAAAAACATAGTGTACTGCAAAATGCTTTGCACGTATGTGTCCAGGAAAATTAATAGATGGCTATGGCAGTGTGGCTACCTGTCTGTGTTATACGTCAGCCAGATTTCTTAGCAAATAAATTAAAGAAAATATGCAAATATAATTAGAGGGAACAAATAAAATTAATAGAATGAGACTTGCTAACCCTTTAAAAATACCTTATAAAGTCTGGTGCATTATCTATGAGGAAATTCACTAAAAACCTAAGCTTATCTAAAGTGATAAGACTAATAAGCAAAACACAAAATCCAACCATGTACCTATCTCCCTTAATACCAATAGAGTATTTTTATGTTTATCACCATACTTATATTGTTCCACTCTTACTTTCTTACAAAAATCTCTCATGGATTTTTAAAATTTTATCCTCTTCTATAATTATTAGAAGTTCCCATTTAGACAAGTACTTAAATATTTGAGATATGCCTCAAAATACACTTTACTTTAACTTCGCAGAGAATGATATATGGCAACTCACAGGAAGCTCCAGCCTTCAGGTATTAGCTTGCTTTCATCATATTTGGAAGTGCATTTGGAGAGTGACTTCATGCATGCAAAACAAAGTGGTACATAAACAAAGAAAACCGAGCTAAAGAATGAAATATGTCAAACAGAAGACACAAACATTTCTTGAAACTGTAAAGTACAGAGAAATCAACTAGAAGCCAAAACAAGCTCTTCAAAAGAAGTACTTTAGACACATAACACACATTTCTGCTTATTTTTTATACACTTTATATGACAACTACAAGATACTGTTCAATTTTTGGAAAGATGTTTTATGATCAAGTAGTGATTTCTTTAGAGTGGTGAGATTTGAGAGATATCTAATATGTGCTTTGATAGCAAAGCAGCTACCTATGCAAAACAACTTTAGAAAACAGATACATTTAGAAGCAAATGACAGACTGGGCATGGTTACATGTGTCTGTAATCCCAGCTCTTGGGAGGTTGCAAACAGGTGAATCACTAGGATTCCAATAGTAGTGAGACCTTGAACACCCTGTAGACACTTCCTTACAAAAATACAAAATAAAAGAACAAAGAAGAAGGAGAAGGAGGAGGAGGAGGAGGAA
>NW_004524594.1:9382051-9410946 GCF_000260255.1 Octodon degus
CAGCATACCCAAAAACATCCAGTGCCAAAGTCAGAATGTGATGATGTAGTTAAGTGTTGGAAAAGAATGTCACTTTCCAATCTGAGCATAGCAACTCTGTCAGACCTAAAAAGCAGACATGAAGAGACCTGAGAACAATATCTCTGAGTAAGCTCACTGACCTCTGCTAGCTTCACTGCTTTGGTGTCAACCTCCACAAGGATGGCTTCTCTTACTTCTACGCTGCCGTGCTGCTATTGCAGTGTTCATTTTCCTCAAAGGGGAATGCAAAGAGGATTATCCTTTTATTACTGCTGCCAGACTTTATCATTTGGTTCTTACTTTGATGTTAGTATTCTTTTTATACTTTCACTGTCTTAGTATATGCTTGTAATAACATTTATAGGACAGATACCTGTACACAGCACATTTCAATTCCTTTTGCTTTCTCTTTCCTTCTCCTCCCTCCTCCCTGGTCCTATCCCTAGAATGTTCTTACTTTAGGGGGTCATTTTGCTATGTATTCTAAATCAAAATCATTTGGTAATGTATTGGGGACAATTTTCTAAGATATTTTGAATTCTGGGTCAATTTGTGAGGATGAGAAGATTCACTAGGCCTTTGATCTCTTTTAATATTTTCACTCTAGTACCATTCCTTATATCAATACATGCCATTTATTTAGTTGGAAGTAGACTTGCAAAAAAAAAAATCCTCTTTTCTCCCCACTATAATTTTTCTTGCTTTCTCTTCTCTGTCTCTCTGTCTTCTCTCTCTCTCCCTCTCTCCCTCTCCTTCTCTCTCTCTCTCTCTCTCTCTCTCTCTCTCTCTCTCTCATTATCTTTCCCTTTTCTCTCTGTCATACAGACACTTTTTGTATTAAACTAAAAAAGTTACTTTTCCTAAATAAAATTCTATATGTAACCATGAAGTAATATTCAGATAGGCATCTATCTGAAGGAAGCTATGATGTGCCTTTTGACATGCCAATTAATATTCATAAACTTGATGAGCATAGTAATCTATTTAAATGATAGCCATTTAAATTATGAGTATGTGCCAGCGTTGTGACAAGAATCACGCAGAGCCTTATAAAATCTCCAAAGTTAAGGATTTTATAATTAGAATCATTTGCATAGTTCTTCATAATGAGGATATTTGAAGACTCCACCTATGTAATCTGTATAAAGCCAAAGCCATGGGGCTGGGGAGATGGCTCAGTAGGATAAGCGCTTGACTGGCAAACGCAAGGATCTGAGTTCAATCCCCGGTTCCGCCAAAAATAAAAATAAAAAAAAAAAAAAATAAAGCAAAAGCCATCAGTCCCTGAAGAGAGCGCTGGCATTCTTTTTTCTCACATTTAATTTATTATTATTACTAACATTATTGTTATTATTATTTTTCAGTACTCGGGAATGAACGTAGTGCCTGGCACAATATAGTTAACGCAACTGAGCTACATCCTGGCACCCATTTTTCTTTTTAAATTGTGCATCCTCCTAGATCAAGATTATCATTAGTATGTCTTATTTACACTTTTATTCAAATTATTTATTATCTCCTAGTATAGTTAATCAAATCTAGTGATAACCTCTGCTTCTAAATATGACATGATAGGAGAATACGTAAAATTTAGTGATTATCTGTTTCGTTTGCAAGTTCCCAACTTCAACCTGAATAAACAAAAAACTCCTTTTTCATTTTGTCATTACAGCACCTTATTCTCACTAAATTTAAAAAACAATGGTGTTGATGACACTCAGAGACATAATGTCATTTTGAGACAAATACAATAAAAAATAAATAAATGTTATTCAGGGCAACACGTACATAATTTCCCAAACACAGGGCATTTTCAAGCCCATGATGCCTTGCGCTGTGATGTGGTGCACTGGGCAGTTATAAAACAACACTGTAATCTGTTTAAAGAACATGGGCTTGGGGATTGAATGCTCTACAGCTCTTCCTGCCTCCATTATTTAGAAAGTATGTATTCTCTGTTCACGCTTCTCTCAGCTCCAAGCCTCACTCTTTCCTCATAAGGGTAAGAGCATGCACTCACTCTGAGGATGATCTTTCTGCCTGTAAGCATCTCTCCAACTGTTCGGCTTTCCTGATGCTAGCTTTCCTGACTTTGGCTCATCCTAGCAGCCAAGCTGAAAGCACTGTGTGTGTAAGGTCATGGCTAACTCTGTGTACCTCCAGTGATGATTGCATGCTATTGGAATTCACTTTGGCAAGATGCAAAGGATTGAAGGAAAGCCTCCCTAGTTTGTGCCCTCTTTTTATTTTGGTCTTTTGTTTAAAAGCTTCATTAAGGTTTTAAAGAAATAAAAGACTGGGCTGGCGAGATAGCTCAGCGGACGAAGCATCTGCTTAAGCAAGCCCAGTGACAGGGATTGGATCCCTGGCACCACATGCAGCACTGGCCCTGCCACCAGGTGCACTGAGCTGGCCACAGAGACCAGATGTGGTGGTGCATGCCTATAATCCCAGTGCTGGGGAGGATGAAAACAGGAGTACTGCTATGAGTCCAAGTTGCATAGGGAGACCCTGCACCATATATATATATATATATATATCTTTAAAAAAGGAAAGAAAATTATCAGTGAAAAAAAATCACAGAAACATTTCAAAGACTAAAACAAGTCTAAATTTCACCATAAACAATAAGAAATTATTGATATCTTAGTGGTCATCCATGAAACATGACACCATGTATAGTTATTCATGTACATACACATCTCAGTGTATACAGGTAGTGCTGTGACATGTTCCTAATATATATGGTATAGTAATTATGATATCAGGAAACGTACACTCATATTGTTCATGGTGGCATTACTTTATTCTATGTGAGTCCACACTTACAAGTTTAATTTATTTGGTTTTTAAAGTTGTCTATGAAGTAAAGTACAGAAAACTGACTACTTAAGCAGTGAGCTGATGAGTACTGAGAGAATAAGCCTGGATGATTCCACTTTCAAAGCCCTCACTGCCCCCACTGGTTCCCTTCCTTACAGAGCATTTTCATAGCATGAACCCATGCCATTGACCTGGAAAAATCACTTTAGGTAGTAAAAACAAGGTTAATATTATAGGTTAAACAGCTCATTCCCTTCTGCTGCCTCGTTCATTCAGATGAGGGTACCCATCAATATATCTGCCGCTCCCTATGCTTTGAAGACATTACACGAAGATCTCTTGTTTTATGTAATTTTGAAAGTTTGTGGAAAATTCCCATCTCTAAATGCCCCTAGCTGCAATAGTGGAGACATTATCCCTAGGCCTAGCTTGCATGGAACCAAAATGAACGGTTGGAACAATGAAACAATGCTCACCAGTCGCCTGGCATTGTATAAGCCCAGTCATAAAGTGTATGTTATGATGTAACACCCACTAGGCCTAATTATGCCTTTTTTATGTACAGAAAAGCACAAGCTGCGCAGCCTTCGGGACTATTGATTTCTCAGAAAGCCTTCCATTTCTCTCTCCTCCCACTCCCTGCCCACAACAGGAATTGTCCCATCAAGCCTTTATTCTGCTAAGGGAGAGAATAGAATCTTTGGTAATTGATAGTCTGCTCTGGCATGGAGTGAAGCAGAAGCCTACAATTTTCACTTCTCCACTCAGATGCATTTAATGGATTCCCAGTGCCAACAGGAAAAAAATATCTTTAACACAACGTAAAATCCACAGGTACAGATTCAGGCAATCATGTTTTCAATAACGTGACACTATAATGCTTTCATCCTTTTACACCAAGACTGTCCATTGTCACCAGGTGGAAAATGTATGAAAAACCTTAACACCTCATCATTCTCAAACATAAATCCTCATACCTCTTCTGTCTATGTTAACTCAGTGTTTCTATGTAGTAGAATTAATATACCATCGTCTTCCTAAAGGCTCCTGCCAAAATTGCCCAGGGTTTGTTCATCCCTTATTTCTTTAGGTGCAGAATTTTTCCACCCTAAAAGAATTTTATTGTTCAGCTGCAGTA
Organism: Octodon degus; assembly: GCF_000260255.1. Taxonomy (NCBI): domain Eukaryota; kingdom Metazoa; phylum Chordata; class Mammalia; order Rodentia; family Octodontidae; genus Octodon; species Octodon degus. The sequence continues at coordinate 9,386,034 of NW_004524594.1, forward strand.
TTTATTTTCACTATTATTCTCCCCTTCTCCCCCGTTATTTTTCCCACTCTGTGGTCTGACTCATCACTCAGTTGGTGTTTTCTTTTTTGTGCAAAATAATTGACCTTTAGTCTCCCTCTAGATGCCTGAATTTTCATATAGTATCCTCTCTCAGGTGATCAAATATTGTTGTTGATTAATTTTCATGGATCTGAGAACTTTCTCTTTCTAAGAAAGAACTTTAATTAAACTGTGCTTAAAAATAGATTTTGGTTTAGTTTTACTTTAGGAGAAAAACTTTTTCTTTTTCTTTTTTTGTTAACTAAGTTTAATGGTACATTTTGAGTATACATAATGACGACATTCACCATAGGGACTTGGTGCCTGTGTTTGTGTATCTTAATTCCACTTTTTTCTCATTTCGCTGTCCTCCATTCAATCCACTTTCCCTTCTATCTGGTTACTTTTCACTCATTGCTGGGGCAACACCCCAAATTAAGGAAGGAAAAGTTTATTTAGCTCATGGTTTGTGGAGTTTTCAGTCTATACTCAGCTGGCTCCCAGGCAGAGTCACACATGGCAGCGAGCAGCAGTTCATGGCAGCAGAAATCAGCTAAGATAGGTAGGGCAGCAGCTGCAGCTTCTAGCCAGTCTCTCTCTCTCCTCCTTAAATTACGTGCAGGCCACCCTGGGGTGAGGGTGTAGAACTCACACAAGGTCCATGTCCTCCTCTTACACAGGATAGGGATGTTTACAAAGTAATAGCCCTGGGTTCCAGCTGAGTCACTTAATTGAACTTCTAAACTTCTCAAGTTGACCCAATGTATCAAGTAGTACACTCTTCTTACTTGGGGCCAGCGTGGCATGCAGTACCTGGGATTGAATTCAGGTCTTGTTCTTGCTAGGCAGGCACTTAGACAGATGAGTTACTTCCCCAGCTCCTACCATCTCTACTTCTCCATCTAAGAAGTGTCTATTTATTTCACCTCCCCACTTTTTGATTGAGTCTTTAAATTTGAGGGAATGATTATTTATTTGAGTTCTTCACATATTCTAGATATTATTTCTTTGGATGGGGAACTGCTAGCAAATTTTTTTCCACTCCGTGGGTTCCCTTTTCACTCTGCTGGTGATTTCTTCATTGTGAAAAATCTTTTTAGTAAGTTGATATCATAGTTGTTATTTCTTTGTAATACTCACCTTACTATTGGGGTTTCTTTTCTAAAGTCTTTGACTACACCTAAGTCTTTTAGAGTTCTACCTGTTCTGTCATTTAACAGCTTTTGGGCTTCTGTTTTACCATTTAGATCTTTGATCCATTTTGATTTTAGTTTAGTGCATAGTAAGTAAAATGGATCTAATATTAAGGTTCAATATTTAGAAAGCCAGTTTCTTTCCAAAAATATAGCCAGAAGAATTAGAAAAGAGAAAGAAGTGTACATGACTTAATATGACATTTTCAGGTGTGCTTATCTCAGTAGAACCGTAAATTTTCACATGAGAATTATTTACTGAAGAAAAGTATTTTCAGCAATGAATAACAATTTTAAAGCCCTTTACATTTAATTATATTTAAATTATTATCAGTGAGTTTACAGTCAAAAGTTAAGATGATGAAAGGGTTATTTAGAACCTTCATATCTTCTTGATTCAAATTTGGTAATTCATATGCAGATAGTAGCTTGTCCATTTCTTCTATGTTTAACATCTTATTCGAGATGCACTGTATTATTTTGTGTTCCAAACTTTATAATTTCCTCCCACATAGAAGTTTGGAACTTGACTAGTTATTTTTTTCCCAGAAATTAGAGGTTCAACATTAGATTGTCTATTTGACCTTGTTCTGTATTATTCATAAGCCAGTATCAGTCCATGGAATTGAAAATGTAATTAAAACCTTACCAATGGAGTATTATTAGACTGGATAAAAGATAAACTTGAAGCTGTTATAAGCAAATTAATGCAACTAGAGACTATAATCATAATTGAAATAAGTCAGACCAGCGTGTGTAAACTGCATATTGCTTCTCTTGTGTAAGACCCCGAAGGAATAAATAAAATTCAAAAGGTACAATAGATATTTTTAAAAGGAAGGAATGGGTTCAAAGGGAAGGAAAAATTGGGATGAGAGAAAGGTAAAAAGAAATGAAGTAGGAAGGAAATACACACACACACACACACACACACACACACAGGATAGCTTATTTAATTGTACTGCTGATTTCTACTGGTCTATTGAAAGGAACAGTTAACACTTTTTAACCTTCCTTTTTAATTTTTTGACCAATTTTGCATGCTTCTATCTGTTAATCTGAACAACTAATTCGAAGACAACAATGTGCAGTATAAGAACCCTTGTTTAATTACTATCCTTAACTCAATGGCAATATTTTGTACCATTTCTAATTTTTAAAATTATGTTTTATTCTCTTTAAACAGTTAAGAACAAGAGAGAAATAACAAATAAAGCAAAGCTCAGATCCTGATGGATTCACTGCTCAATTCTAAGAGAAATTTAGAGATAATCTTACTATATTATTTCTCAAATTCATTAATGAAATTGAAAGGAAAGTAGAACTCCTAAATTAATTCATGGAAGTAAATATTGCTATTAAAACCAGAGTTGAGTACAGTCAAAAAGGAGAAGTACTGATCAACCTTCCTAATGAATACAGAGGCAAAAGTCTTCAATAAGTTGCTACTAAACAGAATGCAAGAAATCATAATGATCATCACACACCTGACCAAATAAGTTTCATCCCAAGGATGCAGGCAAGGTTCAACAAATGAATCAGTGCAGTACACAGTATTAACAGAGCCACAGACAAAAAAAAATCACATGATAATTTCAATAGACACAGAAAAAATATTTTATAAATTGCAAAAACCATTGTTAACAAAAAACAGAAAAACTATAGGAAATTGGAACTGGGGGTCTTTGTCTCAATCCAATAAAAGTCATCTATGACAAACCACCAACCAACATCGTAGTAAACCTTCAAAAATTAATATCTTTCACTGTGAACTCAAGAACAAGAAAAAGATTTCCACCATCACTGCTCCTATTCAATATAGTTTTGCAAACATTATCCAGAGCAATTATACAAGAGAAAAAAGTAATAAAGATAGGAAAGGAAAAAGTTAAATTGATATTTGTGGAGAACATGGTGCTCTAAACAAACGACCTCAAAACCTCCATTAAAGGACTTTTAGTTTGGCTTAATTTAGTCATGTAGCTGGATACAAAGTCAATATTCAAATATTAGTAGCATTCCAAGAAACAATACACTCACTGAAAAAGAAGTTAGGCAAACAACACCTTTCAAAATAGCATTGAAAGAAATAAAATACTTTAAAATCGATCAATGAAAGAAACAAGTAAATGGTCTTTTTATTAGAAATTACAGTACTCTGAATAAGAAGATTGAAGTGGATATTAGACAATGGAAAGACAAAGGCAGTAAAAGATCTTTACAGTGAACATTTCAGTATTCTGTAAAAGGAGATGCAAGAGGATATTAGAAAATGGAAACATTCCTTTTTCTTGGGTAAGAAGAACAGTGAAAATGGCCATACTACCAAAATTTCTATACAGATTTAATGCATCCCTGATCACAATACCAATAGTATACCTTATAGAATTGGATAAGACAATGTTAAAAAAATTATGTGGAGAGAGAAGAGCCCTAAAATAACAACAACTATAAAATAATTGTGGACGAAAAGACAAAACAGAAGACATCACATTCCCTAATTTTAAATCATGCTATAAAGATACTATGATAAAAACAGCATGTTACTGCTGGAAATAAAAGAGACAGGAATCAACTTCTAACACTTTAGAAGATGCATAAAGGACTCCAACCACATCCAGATACCTTATCTTTGACAAAGGAGCAAAACGCTTTCAGTGCAAGAGAGATAGCTTCTTTGTTCTCACCTTTACTTTTTTATTATTTTTGTCATTTTTAATTCTCATCTTTAAACTATTATTTCAAATTCTTTTGGATGCTAGTACTGTGTCAGCTCATCTTGTATTATGAGATACTAAGTAGCAATTGTGGATACAATGCTATAAATTTATTTAAATGATACATAAGAACCATTTTGGCTTTTTTTAACAAAGAGGAGTAGGACAGTACCTGCAATGTTTAGAATGAAAGTGAAATGTTGAACTTTTAAGCAGTCATGCTGGCTTAATACCAGGAATATTTAAAGAGGCCTTTAGCAATTTTGCTGTTCTCATAGTATAGGCAAATAGTCTTAGTTTATCTTCTGCTATACAACTTTAGGGTCCTCTAAGCCAATGTTGATAGGTAAATATCAATTTTTCAGCCATAAAAGCCCATAAAAACCAGAGTTCCAGAAAGAGCATTAAGGTTTGCATACAGTAATGTGTTTGTAAGTAGTTTATAAGCCTTGTAAAAGAAAAATGCAGTATAAATACCAACAGTGCAATATTTCAGTTAATCTTGATAAGAGTAGCAATGTGTTTCAATCAAGTTCATACTGCATTCTTAAGAAACTTTATGTGGTTTTCTTTTTCAATTTGAAGTTAATACACTTCTAAGAGAACTCCAAGTAGCTGTGTGAAATCAATTCTTATACAGCAACTGATGTTTATAATAGTGTACCATGGGACATTACTTTCAGAATGACTTGAAAGCCAGGGCCATGAATTCAGTGAGCTCTATGAGTTCCCATTATCAGTTTTCAGCAACCCGGACAATTCTGCAGGGCATACAAGAATGCAACTGCACCTCATAAATACTGACCCAAATCCATTTCAATTGTTAATTGCTCCTTTGCTACAATTATCAGTCTATCCATGGGTTGGTGAAAATAAGAGTTTAAATCAATCTGGTTTTGATGATACACAGGATATTAGTCTTTATTACATAAGCACATCATTTTGTTATATAAGCAAATGTTTAAAGTTCAGGTTTTGCTTTTTCTTTCTCAACAAATTACACAATCCTAGAATCTATATTAACTACGAGGTATCTAGTACTACAGAATTAAACATCACTAGCATCTATTTTGACTAAAGTTTTTAGAGAGATATTGATGCGATTATTCTATTAATGAATTACTTCTTTCATGCAATGATGATATAAACCAAAGAGTTACTCAACATAGACGCTCTTATATCTCTTATCCTTCTTTCATACATTCAGTACTCAGTAACTTTTTTAATAGTCCACACCTCCAACTATATTATCATGGTGTTCTCATGCTTTTGGGGCCACACTAACCTGTAAGAAGAGTGAGTTTGTATGCATTTTGTTTAGTTCTATGACTGACACAAAAACTAATGGGTTTGGGCATCAAAGCTCTAATCAGGCTCTAGGATAATGTAACTTCTCATGTTGAAATTACCTGTGACCCTATATCTTAAGATTTCACCTCCAATTACCCCCTCACCTTTTTTTTTGGGGGGGGTGGGGAATCTAACTCAGAACCTTGCTCTTTACAGGCAGGCTCTATGTCCTGAGCTGTATATATCAGCAGCTCTAGTAGTATCTTGGCATCTTCCTCTTCCATTTCCTGTTTTCCTTGGTGGTTTATCTTGGGAGTTCTTCACAACTCACCTGAACACAAGTGAGCAGAAACTTTTGTTTCTGTGAAACTTGAAAAAAGACAACTTTCATGCACTGCAATAACCACTTATTAAGTACAGTTTGTAGACTACCAGCAAATAATGATACAAATCAATCTCTTTGAATTCTGTAACTTTTTTTATATGAAACTGAGCAACATGCAGTCAGTTTCTACTGGCCATTCATCGTGTGGCACTCTCTTTAAGAATGTATTAAAGAATCTCTTTAAGAATGTATTAAATTTTAAGTGAATATGCCTACACTACTGCTTGGCTGATGGAATTTCTCTTGACTATTTCTATTACTCTTCCCTACTGCCCTGCCATTTTGCAAATATTTGATATAGCAAATATATGATATAGTATGTCAAATCTACAAAGATTATCATATAGAAATCTCTAATCAGCTACAGCCGTATTTTAAAATAAGTTCATAGGGACTACAGTTATGTATTAAATATTCCTATAAGGAAATAATGCAATTTACAGACATAAAGATTTTGATGCACTTAAACTATAGAGCAACTGAAATAATTACCTTATTTTGTGACTAAACTATAGAATTCTGCATCTATAAACTGATTCACTTCGTATATTCTTCATTATATTTGTTTCAGAGAATTTTGACTACTGATGATTTGCTATGATTAAGTATATTTTATTTTTAAAGACCCCAAGTTGTTTAGTTTTACAAAATTAGACCACTTTGGAGTCCATAAAAATATGGCATTAGCATTAATTCTCTGAAAGAATGAAGGAGATTAAAAGAGAAAAGCTAAAAGGGTTAGTTTGAATTAGTAAAATATCTACATACCTTGTTTTGTTTTAGTTTATTATTAAATCTTAATAAAAGTAATATTTGCTACCACTACACAAATATGTAGGCTCAAATGAAGTTTGTGGACTCAGTAAATAAAATTTAATACTCATTTCCTCTGGCATGTAATAAAATTAGTTCGAGACATGAAGCATGCAGAAATAAGACAGTCAGGGCAATGACCATTGAGGTGAAATTATGCTACCGTTTTGAAAATGATATGCTTATTCACTAAACACCCAGTGGTATCAATGTGCATTTTCTGTTATTTTCTTTCAAGATTATCAATACATAAATTTTCACCTTTAAAAGAGATGAAAACTGAGCAATTACTTTGAAGGTAGAAAAGTGCAATGTAACAACTACTTTTGAGTTCCTATCATCTTTTAAAATAGTCTGTATCTTCTCTAATGTTTTTATTATTTTTATTTTCTTTAAAATAATGAACAAAATAAAAGAGATAAAATTATTTTTTCAATAAATAATATTAAATGGTTGATCTTTTCAAAGAAAAGTTCAATGTAACATTGAGTGTGTATGATGAGGTAGAGATGAGAATATAGAACTTTAACTATGAGAACTGAATTAATTTTGTTAATTTAATAACTCTGGAGATATAAATATAAACAATTCTCTTCCCAAGTAATGATGATCAACCTACACACTTATGAAGATATCATCACTACTGTTCAAACACTTAAAATCAGATATAAATGACCATGAATAGAACAAATATCGGTAAGTATATTAAGAAAATCTGTTTGTGAGGCAGTCTCTTCCTACAAACATTGGATTCAAAGCTCAACTCAACTTTTCCAAATTGGTGATCCAACTAATAAGTTTAATGTTTACCATTGTAAAATAAAATTTAAAATTACTTGGAACAATACTATATGCAAAAGAGAAAAAAGCAAAATAATGACAGTGTTAAATGCTGGCAAAGTTGTCAAGGGGCAAGAATGTTTATTGATTGCAGACAGGAATGTAAAACATGATTGCTGTTCTAGATGACAGTTTGATTGTTTCTCACAAAACTCAACACGACACACTTAATTATACATCCTAACAATTATAGTTCTTGCCATTTATCCACAGAGCTGAAATTGTCAACACAACAACCTGAATAAGTATATTTATAGAAGCTTTTTCATAATTGCTGGAACTTGGATGAAGTCAAGATCCTTTCAGTCAGGTGAAAGAATTAGTAAATTGTGGTAGATCATAATAGTGAAATATTACTTAGCACTAATAAGAAATGAACTGTTGCACTATGAAAACATAAGAAGGTCAATTCTCACTAAAGCAAAGTTGGCAATAAGCAAATACTACTTAGAGTGCATGATCACAACTATATTGTACTTTGGAAAAGTCAACAATTTGGAGGCGGTAAAGATATTTTGTTCCAGGAGTGAGAAGGAAAGAAGGGAAGCGTGGGAAAGAACAGGGGACACTTAGGATGGTAATGTTCCACTGGGGGATAACAACATTGTGTATTTATCAAAATCCCTAGAATTGTACAACACCACAGTGAACCCACGGAAATTTGATAGTTGCATACAATATGAATTATGAATTCAGAGGTCAACCATGTATTAGTGTAGACTCATGGATAGTAAAAATATTTAGTTCTTGTGTAGATAATGACAGAGAGAAGCCTGTGCATGTTGGGGTCAGTGGGTAAAGGGAAATCTGTAATGCTTATTTAGTAATAAAATTTCATCCTATCTTTTCTACTTTGTGGACAGGTCTTCTAGAGGCAAGTATAATTTTGTTTTTAATTTCATTTCCAACATTGGAATGAAAATAATGCAGTGGCATGTTTGTGCATATGAAAACATGGAGAAATTGACCAACAAAATTGTTTCTAGGGAGGTAATATTTGAGTAGAGATTTCAACATTAAGAAAGAACTATTTTGTATCTATGGAAATGCCAAGTTGAGTGGTGCAGGTGCGGAAAAGAAAGGTGATCCCAGAATCCTGGGAGGGAATCACCAAAGCAATAAGATTTCTTTTTGGCATCTTTGCTTTAGTGAGAATTTGCCTTCTTATATTTTCATAGGGTGATAGTTCATTTCTTACTAGTTCTAAATAATATTCCACTATCATCATCTATCACAATTTACTAATTCATTCACCTAACTGAAAGTATCCTCCCAGGGTTGAGGACAGGATAATTGAATGTTTGAGCCCAATTTAGACAAATTAATGATTTATTAGGATTCTAACTCAAAACATAAAATATAAAGGAGCTAAAGATGTAGGTCAATGTGAATGCCTTGGGATATATATATATATATTTTTTTTTTTTTTGGTACTGGGGATCCAACTAAGCACCTTGCACTTCCCAGGTAGGCACTTACTGATGAGCTATCTCCCTGACCCTCAAACTCAAACACTACACACACACACACACACACACACACACACACCACATACACACACTCATAAGGGAAGAATCCAAATACTAACAATAAGTACTCATGGAGACAATGTAAAGTCTGATATATTTTAATGATGTAAAATATGTCATTGCACGTAAATTTTCAGAGAGATAAGTGGATAAAATCACAACTATTAAAAGTTTTAAAGCAGTATTCTCAATGTGATGTAATCTACCTCGGCGTTTTAAAAATACTTCTAGACCTGTTAGAGAGAAAAGATCTTAGAAAAGAGTGATTGTTAGATAAATTAAATTAGACACTCATGATTAAATATCATTGGTGTTGAGGAAATAGTTCAGCAGTCTAAGCGCATGCCTGGAAAGTACAAGGACCCAGGTTAGATACCCAGTACCTCATATTGTGCTGGCCACTGAAACCAAGTGTGGTGGCACACCCATGTAATCCCAGGGCTGGGAAGACTGAGACAGGAGGATCACTACAAGTCTGAGCTGCACAATGAGGCCCTATATCAAATAAAAAAAAGAAGAAAAGACTTTTTAAAAAGATACCAATTATCACACAATTTCTCTTATATGAGAAACTCGCAATATAAATAAAGAGCAAAATAAAACATACATAACACAAGAACAGAAAATAGATCTTTTCTTCTCCAAAAGGAAAGGAAGCCAAATGATTGAGGGAGGGGATTGTAGGGGTGAAATAAGGAATAAAAATGAATTAACTTATGTTATGTACATGTACTATTTCCCCAATAAAGAATATATTCATTATAGACTATTTACACATATCAATACAGATAAAAATTATAAAAAGGAGTTAGGAATCTATTCCAGTTGCATGGGCAGGAAATAATACTAAAGTAACAACAGTGGATATTTTCAAAGTCACTGAAATGTTGAATAAATTTTATATTTAGACATCTTCATTGGGATTTAAAGATTGAGATAAAGAAAGAAATCAAGTGTAAAAACTGGGGTTTTGCTCTCTACATTTATGTGAACGTAGATATCATTTAAAACTGTAGTAGAAATCCACAGACTAATTTTAAGGAGGGAACTAAAGAAAAAAGCTGTCAGCCATGTGGTGCTGAGAAACCCATTAGATAGTCAAGCAGAGCTATGAAATAGACAGCGAGAGATATCAGCAAGGAATTCCGAATTTTATTTTGGGAAAACAGTATTTTATGTGGTCCTGAAACTATGGCTCTGAATCTCCAGGTAGATACAAGCTGTGCTTTTAGGCACAGTGACATTTCAGAGGTCTAAAAAGGAACCAGCAAAGGAAGATGAAGACTTCTTGGCACTGTTGGAAGTAAAACAGGGCTGTGATATTTACCAAGCCAGGTGAGGTTGATTAAAATGGTGATTGTCCTTGGTGTCAGAGACTGGAAAGGTGTCACTTGTGATTCGGATAGATATTTAGTTTTTGTTGTAAAATCCAGTTATTGGTAACTTTGATGAGCTCAAATTAAGTGGAACAACAGGGAAGAAAATTAAATTAAGTGGAGTACAATGAAGAAAAGAAGATTGAATAAATGTAGCTCCTCAGGTATTTGTGGGTACTATTGTTATACTACACAAAGGGTTTTTTTATTACTTTAAAAAAATAGGGATTGATTTTATCTAAAGCTACAAGGCTCTGACTATTTCATTGCTGCCTTTTTCAACTTATAAATGCTACTGTCAATATTGTTTAACATTTTCTGATTTACAGTAAGAAAATCGGCAACTTTCTTGATCATTTATTCTTTTTATTTTACATTCTTGAATTCTCGTTTGTTCTAATATTTTACTGATCTGAAACTTGTTGAGTAGTTTATTCATGGAGCATATCTATTTGAAATCCATTTTAAAGTTTTATGTATGAATAATTGTTGTTATTCTTTCCAGTATTGTTGATAACTTGACCATAAAGTTATTTTTCAAGGTAAGCCCACTCAAATTCTGCTCTTACCCTTTTTACTGGATCTTTGTAAAAAGCTGAGTTTATTGTGTTTATGGGAAATGTTTTCTCCTCTGGAAGTTTTTAGTTTTTTCCCCATTGCCAAAATACAAAAATATATCTTATTAATTCTACATCTGTCCTAGTCTATTTATTTGCCTTTATTTAATTTTTTTCTTCTTTTAGAAAAAAAAAAAAGATTTCTTCTGCTGGCACACTGATGTGTTTCTTCTACTTTCTTTGGTATTCAGATTTAATATACATGAAATAGAACTGAAATACCAATTCTCCAAGAATATTTTCTTTTAAGTAATTATTAATTTATTATCACTTTTCTTGTTTCACTATAATGTTCCTTAGATAGTTGCTAAGTGTTCTGGGATTATTTAATGTTCCTTGGATGGTTGCTAAGTGTTCTCAGATATTTCCTCTAAAATGCAAATTTGGAAATCACACTAATCCATTTCAAGCTAAAACATGCTTCTCATGTATTCTGTGTTAAAAATTTTGTCTGGGTGTTTTTGAGTAGCTAAATTCAAAATGCATCTCAATACAGGATGGTACACCAGCACACAATAAACACTATATGCCTTTCTAATGCAACTACACCTTGCCTAATGAATGTGTGAGATATGCAGCTTGCAAAGAGTAAAAGTTTTGTCATTTGTTTTATTTATTTATTTGAGGAATAAATTTGCCTTCTTATATTTTCATAGGGTAATAGTTCATTTCTTATTAGTGCTAAATAATATTGCACTATCATGATCTACCACAATTTACTAATTCATTCATCCAATTGAAAGTATCCTCCCAGGGTTGAGGACAGGACAATTGAATGTTTGAACCCATTTTAGACAAATTAGTGACTTATTAGTATTCTAACTCAAAACATAAAATATAAAGGAGCTAGGTAACTACTGTTGACCTGTCAGTCCCAGATGGTTGGCCACATTACTTTGTGTATAGATTCACAGAGTGAAAAGCAAAACTCTCCACTCATCAGTAAGAAATAAACAGGGAGACAAGAGGAGAGGACAAGGTTCTCACTATGCCATCTGAGCCATAACCCACTGACCTACAGATTTTCTTCACTGAAGTCTCACTACTTTCCCAGCAGTGCAGATCTGTGAGCAGCCATTTCCATTGTGAGTCTTCGAGGAGCACTTCATATCAAAGCACCGGAGAGGGGCACAGCCCAGCAGTAGGTTGTGTGTGGGCATACTGACTTCTTGGGTGCAGTCCCTGGTATCTCAAAAGTATGCATGCCCTCGCAATGCTTTTAAAAGATTTCATAAGGCTGCCTCAGTTTCCTCCTGCCTCCAGAGGTATTCTCTTTGTGGATATGACATACATGGGTTTGCTTTTTCACCATAAAACTGATATAATTTCTTAGGTTGTACATGCAAGAATCATCCTAAACAGAATCATTTTTCTATTAAGAAATTCAAAAATATAGAAATAGAAAAGAAATGTCCTCATTCCCAGTACTTTTAGTCTGAGAAAAATATTTGGTATTGTCAGTAAATGAGACATCTTAGGAGAGGCCAGGCAATCAGCATCCTCTTCTGAAGCAAGCCTTTACTCCATTCAGTTAGTGAAGTCGTCTAAAACTGTGATGCATTCTGTCTATAAAATGTTTTTTTCCCCTAATTTATACAATTTAGGCTATGAGTCAAGGCCACCAGGAGGGCTCAGTTTTTAAACCATGTGATGACTGATTAGAAATTCTGAGCTTTATTGATATAACCTTTAAACAGCCTTCAACATTCTTCCTCTAAATTGAATTAGCCAGGCTATACTCACAATATGAAGAAAATGGGAACACAAGATATATTGGATTTTTTCTGACTCTTTTGGAAATGAAATTAACCAATGGGGAGAAAGCCTACATTGAAATGAAGAAAAACAGGAGCAAAACATCAGTATCAGGACATGTTGTAAGAGGTCAATTGGTTCAGGATGTGCCACCCCTTGCAACAAAGTGGAGAGTTCTGACCTTTAGAGCAGATCTTCCCTGATTGTTATGTCCACTCATAAACAAGCTTATATTTCAGTTTCCTTTATTTCCTTGTTCATGATAGGCAAATATTCACTTAAAATTTTTGTGACTTTGATACTATGTATCTTTTAATTGATACATATAACTTGTACATATATATTGGGCCCTATATAATTTGATACATAACATACAATTTCCAAGTGCATAACATACAATAATCCAAGCAAGGTATGTAGCAACAACAGATCTCCAAACATCTCTATTTTTATGTATTAAAGAACTTCTGAGACTTACTTATTTTGAACTATGCTAAATATTTTTGTGTGCTATAGTTTCCCCATATTATTATTGTCTTTTCTAGTTCTTCCCTTCTCACAAATTCCCAGCTCCTTGGCATTAAATTTCTTGAGTTCCTCACATTTTTAACTAATTGCTCATTTGAAGGATGGTTTATAAGTACATTTCTCCATTCTGCAAGTTATATTTTTACTGCCATCATTATTTTCTTTGTTACTCAGAATCTTCTTTTGGTGATACAGTTCTTTGTTTTGACTCTGATTTTTTAGCTTTCTCCAAATATTTTTGATCTACACTAATGTTTTGAAGTGTTTCCACTTGTGATGACTTGCAGCAAGTGCACAGGTTTTGATCTGACATGTAGGTCTTCTGTACATTTTGAGTAAATGTGTGTAGGAGGTTGGAGATTGATATCCAGGATACTCTTGTGCATATGGATACATGGTTTGCTCTAGTAATACTTGTTGAAAGGACTTTGCTAACATACATTTGGTCACCATTGTCAAAAATATATTAGCTGCCCTAATTTAGATTGATATTTGGGTTCTCTACCCCACAGGTGAGTTTATATTTGTGTTTTTATGCTGTAGTTTCACTGGTGTAATTACTGTGGTTTTGTCCCATGTGTTAGTATGTCTTACTATGACAACTTCATACTTGTGCTTTTTCTAGTCTTATGATTGATTTGCTTACAGTAGGTCTTTTGTATTCCAGATAAATTGTATTTGTTCCTATTTCAGTGAAGAATACCATTAACATTTGTTATGGTTTGTGTCTAGGTGTCCCCCAAAGCCTCATGCAGTCATTATGGTGGCTTCTAGAGGTTTTGATTCATTTCTGATCCAATGCTGGAATTATGGGGGTTAGTGTTACACTGATCCTGGGGCACAAAATTTGCATACAGATTTAAGAAGGGGAAAGAGGCCTGCTAGATGCCTCAGCTGCTTCCCCTCCCTTGGCTTTTTGCTGTTTTGTTCTACCATGAACATCTGCCCTCTGCCCTGTGCTTCTCTGCCTTGGAGCACCCAGATATGGACTGAAACCTCCACTAACTATGAGCTCAGTAAACCTTCCCTTCCTTAATTCTTAGTGTTGGCTATTTTGTCCAAGCAATCAGAGTAAAGTAATTGAGACAGTGTCTTCAGGGAAACTGAACTGCACCTGTAGATCATATCACTACATGTGTAATGTGGACTTTTTAACAATTATTCTAATCTATGTGTGTTTGGGGGGTCTGTAACATCTTTCATCACTCTTTGAACAATGTAATTATTAAGATTTTTAATATTTTAAAATTTATGCATACCTTTTGATAGTTATTAGGTGAGTGCTTGATATCTTTTTCAACAATACTTACTGCTATGTTAAAATGCACCTATCTATTATGTTTTGATTTTGTTTTCTACAACTTTACATGTTTGTCAGTCGGAACTATTTTCTGCATAGTCAGTAGCTTTTCCCATACATAAAATCATGTCATCTTCAAACAGGAATAATTTACTTCTTTTTTACTTTGAATACTATTTCTTTGTTTATCTCGGTTCATTGATTTTGCTAAGAGTTCCAGAGATACATGGAGCATGAGGGATGAAAAAGTGTATTCTTGTGTTATGCAGAAAAGTAGTGAATTCATTTCAGCTTTTCTCTATTCAGTATTATGTTTCCTCTGGGTTTGTATTGTGTAGCAGTTATTGTGTTGAAGTATGCTCTTTGTATGCACTTTTTAAAAAATACAATGAAGGAATATTGAATTGTGTTGAATGTCTTCTTTCAAATTCTTAGATTATCATATGCTGTTCTTCAATCTGCGATGTTGCAAATAATGTTCTATTATTTGCATATGTTGAGCCATCATTTTCATAGAATAAATTCCACATGACCATGATGTTTAAGTTTTTAGATGTGTTGTTACATTGGTTGGTTAAGATATTGTTGAGAAATGTTACAACATTCACAAACGTCCTTCAATAATACTGATCTCTTGGTTTGTTTTTTTTGTTTTATCTTTGCTTACCTTGACGTTATTATTGTAATAGACTCATATAATGAGTTTTTCAGAGTTTTGCACTTTTTTGGAGTAGATTGTAGAGATCTGTAGTTAGCTCTTTGTTAGGTCTTATATATTGCACTAGTTTATTTTTCAAATCCTGGAGTTTTTGTGAGGGGACATTTTCCATAAATGCTTCAAACTCAGTGGTGTTATTGTGAGCTTTTTAAAAATATATTTCTTTCTCAACAATTGAATTTTAATAGACTTTGTGTCCAAGAATTTATTCTTTTTTCTGATTTGCCAGTCATGAATTTGTTGAAATTCCATGTATCAATGTTGCCTTGTTCATATTTTTGACTTAAAAGTTCATTGTTTACAGTTTATCATAAAACTTTGTATTTCTCTATTTTCAGTTGGTGTTTCTCTTTCTTCATCTGTACATTTATTTTGCTCTTCTCTTTTGTCTCAGTCTAATTAAAGTTCTGTCAAATTTTATGGCATTTTAAAAATAATTCTTATTTTGCTGATATATTCTAACATATTTAAGTCATGATTTTAGGTGTTTTTTACCTGACTTTTATTGTTTCTTGCCTTATAATTGTGCATTAAGTTTTCTTTTTCTTTTCTTTTCTTTTATTTTTTTTTTTTTGTATTTTTAGGGAAGGGTCTACAGGGTGTTCAGGGTCTCACTACTAGATGTGATTCATAGTAATCCGCCTGTTTACAGTCTCTCAAGAGCTGGGATTACAGGTACATACCACCACACCCAGTCTCTAGATTTTATTCTTGAAATACATTGTTAAGGGTTTTTTTTTGTACAAATATTTCCTTTTTTGTTGTATACATTTACTACTATAAACTTCTTACATACTTCCATTTTGCTTTCACTCTGAGATTTTAAGGTATTGTTTTGATTCAATTAATTTATCCAATGACTCATTGGCCAGTCATGAATTTGTTGAAATTCCATTTATCAGTGTTGCCTTGTTCATATTTTTGTGACATTATTCAGTTGTGATCAAAGAAAACAGAAGATATAACTTGAACTTTTAAAAATCTGTTGAACATTGATTAGTGGCCCAGTCCATGGCCTGCCTTGGAGATCCTTCCTGTGGAGCAAGTAGCACAAGCCACCTCGATGATTCAGGTCCAAAGTGTCCTGAGCATCTGGATTTCTAATCAAATCTTAGGTGAATGTTTCATACGACATTGTCTACAATCCATGCTTTGACTCATGATACTGGACTTCATGATGGCCTAAAATTGATATGCACTCAGTGGAGAGTGTACTTCTCGCTTTGAGCTTTGGTATTTCCCCAAACTAGTTACATGAAATGTCGTGACCGTTCATGATGCTGGGCAGTGCCCATGAGCCTCAGCCCTCAGCAAGCCTTTTAATTACATGGATGAGCAACCAACACGTGGCACTACGCTGCACTGATGGGTTGTGAGATCTCTTAGTTAAATGAATTTTACACCTATGATATATTCAATTTGTTTTGGACTTAATCTGGATATGACCTCATCAGACGTCAGAAAGCATCAATATTATTTTCCTTTTTTGGATATCCACTTTTGTGTTTCATTACCTTCAGAGGGATTGCTGTGTTCCATTCCCTAGATGCTAACAGCACTCCACTGAGAAGACATGGACAGGGAAAGTGTCTTCAGAGGCTGACAGATGTTCTTTAATGAACAAAGAACTCCATTTGGGCAACCACTGTCCAGGGTTGCTACTAGCTCTAAGCAGATGGCTTAGTGTTTCTGTATGTAATACAGCTCTTCACAGAGTTAAGAAACTAGAGTATCAAAATAAGGGGATATATTAAGTCTGTGACTTCTTTTTTTTCATGCAAAACTAGAGATTGAACTCAGGCCTTTGTACAGAGCACCTACCTCATCAGCATTAAAACAAACAAACAAACAAACAAACAAACAAAACCCACAAAGGCTCTCAGTAAGTTGCCCATCCTGTGCTCAAACTTGTGATTCTCAACTGACCTAACTTACTGGACTTTCTTCATCATATATGCCTTTGCAAGGACTTATATACCCTTAGTGTATGGCATGCTAGCCCTAGAGGATAGGTACAAAAGAAGAATGGAATGGATATATGAGTTCAGGCCTATGTTCTGAATATCTACTCATATGCACTATTTCCTTGAAGCAAGAAGTGAGAAGCAGAAGAAAACTTGAGTTTCTTATATAGCAGTGAAAAAGTTCTGGCTGGATTGCTCTCTTGTTTTCATGTTAAGAAATATTATTTTAAAGAGTGAAAATGTTCTGGGGAGAGAGCTCAGTAGTTTGAATACCTGTCTGTCAAGTGCAAGAACTGGGTTGAATCCCCAAGTGTATACAGTGCTGACCCCAGAACTATAGGTGTGCCCTGAATGCCGGCCACCAAAACCAGGCATGGTGGTGCATAACAAGGCCCCATACCAAATAAATAAGTAAATAAAAGATTAAAAATAAAACTAAAATAAAAAATGAACATTACAGTTTAAGTTTTTCTCTCCCTGGTGAAGATATGCTTATCAAACTAGTATGAAAGAAAAGCAGTGTGTTTCCAATTTTACATCATGTATGATGTTAAATGAATCACAGAAGAGCTCTCGCTTTTGTCCCCAGGGGTGCAGGGATCTGTTTCTGAGTTGGCAGGGATTTCTGCATATTCAAAACAATGACCATGTAAGAGTGATTTACTATAAAACAAAGGTCAGCTGTTTAACTGGGAAAACTACAGGAATCAAAACTTAGCATAAATCATATGGTTTAATTTGGGATACCTAATTCTTCATGAGTCTATCTAATGCAAAAACCACTTCCTTATCATATATCTGGCATGGGAAACATCTTCTGTAAATTACGAAATAGTAAATAAGTATCTTAAGACTTGCACAATAAATATCTGTGTGGCATCTAGCCAACTCAATTGCAGTTAGAGCTCGACCCTCATTAATACATGGAAGGATTAATTCTTTTGTTTGCTCTTGGTCCTGCGGAATCATACTCATGACCTTAGACTTGCCGGGCAGGTGCTTATGCCACTGAGCTATCTCCCTGGATCAAAGTTGTTTTTACTGTCTAATTCTAAATCATTCTTTAGATAAGCTGGACTTATCTTACTATAAGTTGTGCTTTGTTTTTGTTCAAAAAAAAAGGATTTTTCCACCTATGCCGAACATTTAGTAACTTAAAATGTAATAATAATTAATAAATTAATGATGTGCTTACTATTTCTCCACTTAAAAACATCATGCATCTTAATGACATCATAAAGAATATTACATTTCCTCTGGTCCTGTCAAATTATTTGTCCACCTGTGGATTTCAATTTTGTTTTATGTTGGTATATGTATTATGTCTGAGATATATTCTTATAGCTATAAAATCATACCTAATACCCTCAATTTAAAGAGGAGTGATATTATTTTGGCCCAGATTTTATTATGATTATTTTTATGACTCGCAGTTTTAGTTCATGGTTGTCCAGCCCCAAGAGATGAGGCATTTAGTGATTTCTAGAAAAAGTTGTTCAGCTGTATGGGGCATAACGAGCAGACATTGAAAAACTTGCTGGGAAGGCAGGCACAGCCGTCCAAGTTAGTGCCCCAATAATAAAATCACCTTTCAAACACAAACAGCTTCGGGGGTCATTTTATAACTAAACTATAAATTTCACTTTTGACCCCCAAAGGTCCATGTGGGTCTTCATGCAAAACACACTTATTCTATCTTCAGAAGTCAGCAAAATGTTAGCAGTTCCAGCACTACTTAAAAGTCCAAATCAAAAGTCTCCTCTGAGATTCAAGGCAAACTCTTAGCTGTAAGACATTATAAAATCAGAAAGGAAGGTAAATACTTCCATTATTTAATGACACAGAGCAAATATTGTCATTGCAAAAGAGGTGTACTAGGGGATAGAAATTAGTTGAACCAAAGCAAGACAGAAGAGGAAACATGAAATCCTGCAGCTCTGGATTCAGTTCTTATGGCAGGCTGTGAGGAGACACAAACTCTGAGTGGCTCTAGCCCAGTGGGACTGCCTGTCAGCCCTGAGACGTTTCTATTGAGCAGTCTCTGATCACTTTCTCTTGCTTTTCCCATACATTCCACCTTCCAGTTTTCTTCAAATTCCTGAAGCATCTAATACACATTTGACCATATTCTCACTTTTTGATACAATGCCCTGGGGGAAGGGTCCATGCTCCATATCTGCAGCTTGCTTTCTTTCTTTCTTTCTTTCTTTCTTTCTTTCTTTCTTTCTTTCTTTCTTTCTTTCTTTCTTTCTTTCTTCTTTTTTTCTTCAGAACTGGGGATTGAACTCAGACCCTAGCACTTGCCAGGGAAGCGCTTATTCTACTGAGCCATCTTCTGGGCCCCAGCAGCTCTTTCATTCTTCACAGCTATAAAATCAGCACCACATGGATAACTCCAGTTATGTCACCAGCTTCAATAGTAGTCAGGCCTCCTTGAAACATAGCTGCAGCAGACTTGAGTGTACCTGGATGGCTGAGCTCTGTGAAATGAATCCCAAGAAATAAGTTCCTTAAATGCCTCTCTTTGGGTGTGGTGTCCTCTCCCATGGAAGGTTTACATTCCTGCATCCTTGAGCCTAGAAGCAAAATTTCTTACTTAATTTTGCGACACATTCAAAGCATTGCTCCTGTTTCCCTGATGTCACCTACTTGCTTTCTATTCAATATGAAGTTTTTCAAGAACAGAACTTTACTTAACCAACATTTTAAATGACACAAGTTTACAGGAGCTTCTTTTCTGGTGAAACTCAAATACTTCCATATCACTAGGCTGTGCAGGTTGTTACAGCTTCTCAATACAGAGCTGCCCAAATGCCCCAGCAACACTTTAGCCACAGTCTCAGCATCAGGGTGTGATGAAATTTCTTTCCCCTGATTAATTAGTTATTACCCTTAATTTCAATTCACAACAAATTCTTAGACATAAGTAAAGTGTAGATACATTTTCTGCCAGAACACAACAAAAATAGCCTGGAGATCAAATACCAATGGGTTACTTGTTCCTGACTGAAATATTTTGATCCTGGAATTTATCCTCTATTTTATCAGCTTTCTGGTCTTCTGAGCTCCTACCGGAATATCCCATTATGCTTACAACATTTGAGGACTGCTATTTCAGGTGTCATCTCCAAATTGTTCCAAATTCCTTGTAATCCAGTGCTATGATTTCTGAACTACATGGCTAAGTATAGACACAGTAATGGCCCCATTTCTCATGTTCCAAAATCTTAGGAAACTTTTTTTTCCAAGTATGTGGTACAGGGTCTCACTAGGCATCTAGGACTCATAGTGATCCTCCCATTTTTAGCCCCTCCAGAGCTGGAATTATAGGTATGCACCACCACACCAGTCTCAGTGGCTAGCTCAGCACTTCCGGGGCAGCGCCAACACAGCATGTGGTACCAGGGATTAAACCCTGGTCCTTGCACTTGACTAAGCAGATGCTTAGACTGCTGAACTATCTCTGCAGTCCAGGAGCTTCCTTATTAGTGGGACAAGTACAAAACCTCGCAATTTAAAGAAGGTATAGATTGTTGTGACTACTGTACTTAGTCCATTATTGGTGTGGCTTTAAGATAGGAAGGCGTGGCAGAAAGGACTGGCAGAGGAAATCTGCCTGTGAAACATTATGCAGGAAACAGAGAGGAAAGGAAGGTGCTGGGAAGGAGGGACACACACTCAAGTCATGTCAAACCCCACCTCCTGACACTAGCTCACCTAATGCCCTCATAACACAAGCTCCTACAAAGAGCCCCATGTATGACTGTTTGAGGCTCTTGTGGGACATCTAGATATAAACCAAACATACTGTACTCTGTTTACTCCCTTCCTTCTATGGTGAGATATTGTTCTTTTATATTGAATTATTCATTATTTCTTTTTTATATTTTAAAGGAAATAAAAACATTAGAACAAGAATGTGCAATGTAACAACCGTTGTTGAATTCCTACCATTTCTTTTTAAAAAATCTGTATTATTCACTATTTTTGAAAGGAGTGTAAGCCTCTGCTCAGATCTTGTTAAATTTCATTTAAATACTGAATTTTTTCAATAATGTTTGTGAAGATCTTAATTCTCTTTAGTATGTTGTAATAAATTAATCACTTGAGAAATCTAATTTTTTCTAAGGGAACTTTCTGTAACTGCTTTTATATGCTTTATGATAAGAGCTATTTGATTTTTGCTCCCAAATTATAACTGCTGGGTGACTCAGTGGCAAGGTACTATGATCTGTTTGTATTGAATAGGGGTTTCTGCTTAATTGCAACATGACATAAAACCTATTCTGATAAGCGGATGAAATACAGACGAAATTCCACTTTTGACATAAAGTAATTGATATCATTCCTGGAAGTGGCCAGTCAACATGAGGTGACCAGCAGAGTTGTTTTAGTAACACAAGTAGAATTTTATATTTTCTTCATTTTATAGTCACTTCTATTTTTTGATCATTCTTTTATGAGACCCTACAGCTGTCGTTTATTCACAGTACATCTGTCTAAAAGAGGACACTTTTGCCAAAAGATACCCATATAGAATCACAAAAGTATAACAGATCAGTAGAGAACCCCCCAAGATAAAAGAATTAAAAATCAAACATGAGCTCTGCATCCCCGTTTTCTGTTTGTCTCTTGCAATCTGTACTATATGCTGGTGTAGGAAAGAAAAGCAAGCTGAGAGCACATTTGCAAGGCAGTGAAAATATTTTCAGGCTAATACATTAAAAACTACACCTGCAAGGCCAAAAATCATATGCTACACAGAGTACACCAAGAAAAATGCTCCCCAGATAGCAAACCAAGGTGCCCTGCTCATTTCTCCCTAAACCAGCTTTAAGGTCTTCATTCTTCTTTCTCTACAGCTAACGCATTTCCAAAATTCTGCAATTATCACACAGGAGAAATACAGTGAAATGTACTGTGCTTTCTACAGCTACTCTCAGGCTATCCTTGATAATAATAATGTGATGGACACGAGTTTTATTTCTAGAAGCACAGATACAATGTAAGACCAAATTATCAGCTTTCAGGGCCAAAAAG
This sequence comes from Octodon degus, assembly GCF_000260255.1. Lineage (NCBI taxonomy): Eukaryota > Metazoa > Chordata > Mammalia > Rodentia > Octodontidae > Octodon > Octodon degus. Next base: position 9,408,138 of record NW_004524594.1, read on the forward strand.
ACCATTTTGTTGGTTGTAATAGTTATAAATCATTCCTCTCTAGAATACTGGAAGTTGTGGCTTTCAGCAAAGAAATACATCAGATGTAGTTTAATATTGATTTTTTTTTCTTTCCGAAATGCTTCTCGGTCATGAAGACCCCATGGCTTGGTAAATGTACATGTAAATCTTATGGAGCTACAGTTGGACTTCCCTCCATATTTTATTGATATTTGTGACAGCTCGTTCAATTTATTGCTGCAAACCTGACTTGATATTTATAGAAGAGAATCATGTGGGGACTGTGGCCTTGGTTTTACGGACAGTATCAGAATACACATACTTGAAGAAATGAAAGATCTCCTCTGTCCATCCTATATGCTCCACCACGCCCTGCCCAGCAAGTGTCACCCACCTAAGTTATTTTATTTATAGCGTCTGGCCCCATCACTCATGCCTGAATTGATTTGCCTGCACTGAAGTATTTAGATGGAAAAAAATTAACCTATGTAACTTATTGGATTTTGTTTTATCCTACAGATGAAGAGTTGAAATAGTAGAAGAATATTAGTATAAAGATAAGCAATCAGAAGCCGTACAGTAAAATAGACTTTGACTGTATTCCATTAAACTTTCCACATGATGTAAAGGGGAGAATATTTGCATATTGCTATAATATTGATTAAACTATTTTCTTTCTTTATGTTTTCAAATTTCCTACTGTGGCTTCATGCTAGATTTGAAGTATTATATTTTTCAGCATATAAGAGCCAGGGAGATTGCTCAGCAGTATAAGTCCTTGCCCAGGAAGCACAAGGTCCTGATTTTGAGCCCCAGAACCAAAACCAAACCAAACAAACAAAGTAGGACTAATGCAAAAAAATATACTGCATGTTACATTTAGTTAATTCAATATTTTAGCTAAATAACACTAGAATAACTAGATTTTTAAAAGATTTTGAAAAATAAGAGGTAAAAAGAAATCAGCAAATGAGATAAAACAAGACTCAAAAACATCTATAGTTGAGGAAGGTTTTAGGAATTGTTACGTTTTCCAAAGACTAGAGACAGACCTCGACAGTGACTGAGTACTTAGTCCGAATGACTTAGAAGACCTGGAAGGAAAGCCACTGGAAGAGACCAGCTCAGGACCAGCCGAGGCCACGGATAGAGCAACTTACAGAAAGAGCTGAAAAAATTGTTTGATCAACGCTGCATATGTATCTGGTAATCTGAACAACTGCTTTGAAGATTGCAATCTGAAATGTAGCAGCCATTGCTAATTTCCTGACATCAAGATTTGAAATTTTGTAACATGTTATTGTTTATTTTCTTATGCTGTATTCCCTATAAAAAAGTAAATAAATAAAAAGAACTTATGGAAACAATAGAGAGAGATGGAGAATTTATTTTGAAATAACTTCTACAGAAATAAAGACAAAGCTACTACTGGGGTTGTAACTTATTTGCAAAGGTATCACTTTGCTCCTTCCCATATTGTCTGGCCCAAATGTGAAGATTAGTGCCTACATTTTCAATGAACAAATGAATCATTGAGAATTACTGCTTTATTAAATATAAAGAAGAAAAATTAAAAGTGATTTCATTCACCCTATAAAAATATAGTGAAGATTTTATAGTCTCTGTAAATGCCTGTATGTAGCAGAACCAGTGAGTGTATGTATTTGCATTTGGCAAAATACACACATGCACACACACAACCCAATGCAAAACAAATTTAACAGCCTAGAAACTTTAGAGGACTATTTTCTCCTTAAATGTTCATAATAGCAAAAATATTTTCAAAAGTTATATATTCCTGGGTCAGAGATATAGCTCAGTAGCATATACTTGCCCCAGCAAGTACGAGGTCCTGAGTTTGAACCCTAGTCCAAAACAACAAAATTAAATATTTCTATTATATGACAGGAAAAAAATACCAAAGCATGCATTTATTCATAGATAGTTTATTCCTAAGGTATTAAACATTGATGGATCTAATAATTAAATTTTACGTATACACATGCATTTATTTTTCTCATATATATTTGTAACAACACATGCACAGAAATAAAATGAATTGTATACATATGTAGAAACGTGCTATATTTGTATGATATTTAGGGGAAATATGATATTCAAAGAACTGCATAAAGGACAGTGACGCACACCCACAAACATATCACAAGTATTGTGCTGATATAGTTTTTTCCACCTTTGGGATTAAATATCAAGCATCTTCTACTTACTAATTTATTTATTGTGGCCAGCTCAACCTGTCCTGGGGACAGTGCTGGCGAGGCATCTGGTGCCTTGGATCGAATCGCCGTCCCTGAACTTGCTTAAGCTTGCCTGAGCAGGCGCTGTAGACCACAGAGCTGTCTCACCAGCCCCAGAACCCTCAATTTAAGGAAGAGTTCATTCGGTTTCTTGTCTCTCGGGTTGCAATCCATGCCCGGCTAGCCTCAGGACAAACATGGCATGATGAAGGATCGCGGCAGAGGAAAGTTGCTGGAACCATGACAGGCAGGAACTGGAGAGACAGAAAGGAGAAGCCAAGGGCTGGGAGCACTCTCCATTCAGGCTCCTGCACCCCTCCCCTGGTAAGCAGAACCCATTTCCCAACAGTGCACTGAGCTGCAAAGGAATCAGAGTAATTCATGGATGCGCTGTCTTCACAGTCCAATCCCCTTCCAAAACCACCAACTTTGTTTTTTTTTTTTTTTTTATTTTATTTTTCAAAGTTTTATTGACAAACAGATAGCAATGAGACAGTTTCAAATCATATCGGAAGGACAGTTTCAACAAATAATACACTGCATATATTCTT
>NW_004524594.1:9413871-9429669 GCF_000260255.1 Octodon degus
CAATGTTGGTTCTTCCTATCCAGGAGCATGGGATATCTTTCCATTTTCTGAAATCCTCTAGGATCTCTTTTTTAAGAGTACTGTAATTTTCCTTGAAAAACCACCAACTTTGAATCACAAAACTTTTGGCAGACATTTTATAAATTTTATTTATTTATTAATTAATTTATTTATTGATTATATTTTAGGGAAGGGTCTACAGAGTGTGCAGGGTCTCACTACTAGATCGGACTCATAGTGACCCACCTGTTTACAGCCTCCCAAGAGCTGGGATTACAGGCACCTGCCACCACGCCTGGTCTCAGTCGCCTTCTCAGCACACTCCAGGGGGCTGGGCCAGCACCGCAGGCCTGAGGCTGGAACCCTCGACCCCTGCACCTGCTTGCAGGTGCTTTAATCTGCTGAGCTATTTGGCGACCTTTTTGGCAGATGTTTTAGATATAAAGCATAACATGTATGCTAGGAAAATTGGGCAGAATAAATTCAGCGGTGATCTGCAAGACAAACTGTGAAAGAATGGGTTAAATTATAAAAAAAAGATAAAGAGCTTCTGTCGTTCAAGGGTATTTATTCATCATGGAAGCAGTACAGTCTGAATATCAAGGAATTCTTAAGGCATTTGTAAAGCAGATTAGAAGGTTAGGAATGGTGACGAAGTTTATGCCACGTCCTTTTTCCACGTGGTGCACATCCCACGAAGTGGTACTGACCAACCACTGACCACTTTGCCTCCTGAAATCTGAGCACAGGATTTTCCAGATCCACCTTCCTTGTGGAACAGTGATGAGCCATCTGACATTTTGTTTCTTTGCCTCTTAACTCTTGTTTCTTAGGCAACACGTTCAAGCTAATTGAAGTTAATATCAAGGATAATACATTGGGGAGGAGATTGCTCGGCAGTCTAAGAGCCTGACAGGCAAGCACAAGGAACCAGGTTCAACCTCCAGTACAGTGTGTTATGCTGGCCTGGAACCCCAGGCACTCTGTGTTGGTCACCATCCAAGCAGAGTGGCACCCACCTATAATCCCAGCACTGGAGAGGCTGACACAGAAGGACAAGTACCAGTCTGAGTTGTGTAGTGAGATCCTATACCAAATAAATAAGTAAATAAATGAATAAATAAGATTTTTAAAGAATACATGAAATGTATTGTAGAAGCACAAAGGATATCTGTTGCCCTTAGAATAAATTTCTGTCTTTTTCTGTCAAGTAGGACCCTGTATTTTATGTATAAATCTGAAAACCTCTTATTTTGGCAGATATTGATGGAGCTTTGAGGTTCTAGACTAGTTCTACCTGTGTATATCCTATTTTTTCCCTACATCTCTGTAGTGCCTAAGAGCACACCAGAAAACTATAGTGCTTCACTGTATTAGACCCAACCTTAGCGAGGCAGTGCAGGGTCTAGTGCTGGCTCTACAGGTCCACATTGGTCTACAGTGAACTTTTTCTAGGGGAGACCTGTAATGCTTTGGTGATGGTCATGTCTGTAAACAGGTATTACAATAATTTATTTCAGACTTGCTCAGAAATATTACTTGGATTTGCAAATAGGTTCAAATCAGACTGCTGCTTGTCATCATAATCTATGAGCAGCTTTGCATTTAAGTAATCTTCACTGACCACGTGGGGAAGATAAAGGACAGCAATTCTGCAGGACTTTGCTTTTTTTTTTTCTTTTTTTCAGTGTAATTCCAAAGCAGTGACAACACACCAGTTGTAATTACTGTGAATCTCATAGTATTCTCATTTTACCCAAAGGGATCAAAGTTATGTAATGAAACGTCACACTCTCTACACTGGATATTACTAGATAATTAAATGTGTTAAAAGTCAGTTCTTTCTTGAAAACCATCTTGCAAGTCCACTTCGGACAATACCAAAGAAAGTCCAGATTAAATCATCTTTTCTTCAAGGAGGTACTAGGGAAAGCTCTCAGATTCAAACCGGAAATTCTATGCATGTCAAATCTTGTAAAAGTGTATTTGATAGATATTTTTTGTACCAGGAATCGAATTCAGGACCTTTAGCTTGCTGGGCAGGTACTGTGCTTCTAAGTTGTATCTCTGGCCCCTGTAAAATTTTATATGAAGCACATTCTCAGCTGAAAATTTTTCAGGAAACATAACAAAACAAATCATGCTTTAAGGGCCAGCCAGACAGCTCAGAGGACTAAAGCTCCTACTTAGGCAGAGCGCAAGGGCTGGGTTTTCATCCCTAGTGTGCAGTGCTGGCCTCGCCCATGGGGCTCACTGAGGGGAAGGTTGAGACTGGGCATGGTGGTGAGCGCCTGTAATCCCAGCACTTGGGAGGCTGAAAACAGAAGAATCACTACCAGTCCTAACTACATAAGGAGACCCTGTAGTCTCTGTAGATCCCGCACTAAATTAAAAAGAAAAACAATCATGCTTTAAATGTGACTGCAAAACTGTCTTCTCTTCGATTTCACAAATCTTCATTCACAGTAGCCTGGAACCATTTTTGTAATTTTGATCCTTTTGCCCTTTGTTTATAGAAGTTCTTGAAAATTTCTTTCATGAGTAAGGCATTTAATTGAGTTATAAATGATTTTACTCGTATTAATAAAAATACATCAAATCTAGTCCTGGCCCACAATCTCATCTTGTATCTGATTTAATGTATTCTCCTAGTTTCCAAGAGCAACTCAACAAATACCAATATGAAAATTATTTCTCATTAATCTTGACATTTTAGGAAAGTGATTTCAAAACTAAAGTGAGAACAGTGTTTCTTCAATATACTGTTTGTGGCGGCTAAGTTATCTTTGCCTCTGCATGATGTCTATCTTTATTAATGAAAAATAAATGTGTGTGTATATCTACAAATAGCTACTAAAATATAGTTGGAACAAAAGTAGAGAGAGGAAATCCAATCTGTAATCTCGAAGTGGCTGAGCTCTTTCATCAATTGACTTCATCAAAAGACTCACGTTAAAAGCACCGTTCAGTTGTTAATGGGAGCCTACAGTGAATTCTCCTGTGATACACATAATTGTCGCCCTACAGTAAAGGTTCACTCCTTAATTCACATATGCAGTCTCGTAATCCACTGTCATTACTTGAAGCCCAGTTATACAGGCCTGGCCTTATCTTGGTAACAGCTGTCAAATAAATAAATAAATGCCTATTTGTAGGAAGTTTAATTCTATCTGCCCTAATCCAAGAGCAAAGGTGCACACCTGCCAAAGAAAAGCTGTATAATATGTGTCAGACAGGGGCACTTCAGGGAACTAGCAGCATTGGGCAGACCGGCCTGCCAGGAAGCTGTCAGCAAAGAGGAGCTTTTCCCCCCAAATCTGAAATTACTAGGCTACAGATGCAACTAGATTGCAATCATTGTCCGCAGCTTTGGAGAGATATTGTTCTCTCTCTCTCTCTCTCTCTCTCTCTCTCTCTCTCTCTCTCTCTCCCTCATTCTCTCTTTCTCAATCTCTCACTCAATCTCTCTCCCACTCTCTCTGTACCCCCTCTCTTGTACTCCCTCATTTACATACAGGAAGCAATTGTGTCAGTATAATTGATGTGAACTATGAATGGTGGTGATGTAGGCATACTGGGAGACTCAAGATAGATAGATAGATAGATAGATAGATAGATAGATAGATAGACAGACAGACACCTTGAAGGGCTTACAGTAGATAAAGGGCAAAATTTGAGAGATGAATTATAGCCAAAAGTGACATCGGTTGACAAAATAGGTAGATGGATTTTCTTTAACCCTAGAGCTTACAATTAAGAGATAATAACAATGTATTACAGGAAGACTAACTCAACCATGCCACAATAAGGTAATAAATTCAAATTTCTCACTTACTTGAGAATACTATTTATGAAAACTTTAAAACAAATATGATAGTAATGAAATGACCATATTCAATACCATGAAAAATCCTTTTAAAGATAAATGTATATAATTTATTTTATTGAGTTTTGTAAGTTCTACAAAAAAAGAAGTTTTGATGCTTTCAGAAATTTGTTCTTCGGAGCATGGTAGTCAATAAATAGAAAACTGGTAGATCCTAGTAAAGGAAATCAGTCTACTGTATTATGAAAATGAAGTGCTGGACTCAAAGAGCATGGTGCTGGACAGGAATAGACGTGTACAATATCATGAAATGACTTCATTCTGGGTGGGAAAAGCGTATCGCAGAGAATTTGGAAATCTCAATTTGTCTCTTTCATCCCAACCTTTCTTTCTCTTTGAATGTAGATACCTACATTAAAAAACTAAATGTCAGTCTTTCATGCCTGAAAGGTAGACAAGGATTGAATACTTAGATGTACAGAGTTAAGTCGTCTGGTAAAATGAAAAAATACATATATTCTGGATATGAGCTACTTGATCCATTACTGTAAGCTGAAGAATAGAAAGTTCTGGCTCCAGCAATGGAAGGGAGCCACCCTTTCATCAGTAGCACATGATCCAAGAAAATGTGTCCTTAGTCATTTGTCATTACAAAAGGCTGAGCATAATTTAAACTGTAGTCTTCAGGTGCATGCCTTTGATCTTACACGCTAGTCCACCTTTCCTTTTCCTCCAGGTTAACAGTTCAAAATATCGCAGTTGTCAACGTGTAGTTTCTGAGGCAGCAAAATTAATTCTTGGTCTACTGAAGCAAAATTTCCAAGCAAGAAAGAACAACATATCCCCATGGGTTCTGGGAGTAGCCAATGTTTAGAAACCCAAAAAGATCAATTGTAGTGAGAATATGAAACAACTTCTAGTTTAAGACATATATGATATATATATATATATATATATATATAGAGAGAGAGAGAGAGAGAGAGAGAGAGAGAGAGAGAGTCTAAATAGAAAGGGTGGCTAAAAGGTAAGGATAAAATTTTAAAGTTTTTTTTTTTTTTTTTTTTTTTTTTTTTTTTTTTGTGGAACCGGGGATTGAACCCAAACCCTTGCACTTGCCAGAGAAGCGCTTATCCTACTGAGCCATCTCCCTGGCCCTCTAAATTTTAAAGTTTCTAAAAACAAATTATTGTAGTAAGACAAGTATTGCATTAACGCCACTCAAAATACTCCCCTTGCTGCTTCCCAAAGCCGTCCGAGCCAGAAGTCCTCATTTCTTGTTAAGAGATGTGATTAAAATTCTGTGACATGTTGCAGACAAAGACCCTTCAACACAAAAATAAGCTCCTACAAATGTGTGGTGTGTCTTTGTCCATTTTATTGACCAGATCTGGCATTAAGGACTTTCTGCCTCTTCCTTCAATTCAAAATGACTATGTAAGAAAATGTTTTGAACCAATTCAGCGCATGCAGAAAAGCACTGCAGCGCAACTAAAGACCCCTGTGAAAGATGACGTCTGGAATGGCTTCAGAAAACAGTAAGTACTGAAACATCACAAAAAAAAATGAAGAGATAAATGTTTTTGACATCAGGGGAAGCATTCAGAGGAGGTTAATGGCAGTATGTCTTTTACTCATTTTGTTTGTTTGCTTCGTGCCTGGCCTGGCAGTGTAAGACTCTAATCCCATCACTCAGGAGGCCGAGGCAGTTGGATCACTGAATTAGCTACAATTTGATGCCAAGCTGAGATCAAGGCCAGCCTGAACTACATAGTGAGACCTTTGTAAAAAAATTAATTAATTAAATTTTCTGTATATTTTGACCTCTCAGAATATCAAATACTCACGAGCACATAAATAGATCTGAATCCTCATCTCTATATAATGTTGTGTTTACCGTGGCTGATGTTAACTTCCAGCTTTTGGTCAAGAGTTTGCCTCAATGCAGAAAGGTGAATCCCAGCCAGAACACTTTTTCCCTCCAGGGCATGTTATAATTGACAATGATCAGTACGACTTGGACACAAGACTGTGCAGTAGAACAAACACCAACACACCTCCAGAATCATTTTAGCTGCTAAGAAAGAGTGAGAGATAAGTGATTCTAATTTCTCTGGGTGAAGATGTGTGTAAATGTCATTTTAGGAGAAGGAAGCCACTGTGACAAGGAGGGACTGGGAAACCCCCGGAAGTCACAGCAAAGCCACATAGAGAGGCAGGGCAGAGTGAGATTGGGATCCTTGAAATGGAAGGAACAATAGAAGGTGAGAGAAAAAAGAAAACAGGCCTCTGTGATCAGAGCTTTGATTGACCTTTGTGCAGCGGGTGCTCACGTTACGCTTGTCTCTGACCCACAGAAGGAAGCGACCAGAGCTTGAAGCATTGGATTTCCACTGCTTATGAGGACTCGAGTAAGTGCTAAGGCCCATTTTCCACTTCTACAAAACCTAAAACCTGAACCACACACTGTGTAGAGATGAATTCTGCTTATTGTGCGTGGTGGACATTCTCACAGGATGGGCTGATTAACATTTCTATCAACCTAGTAATACCTTCAGATTTCACGGCCAAATTTAGTGGTGTTTTTTTTTTATTACTTATTTATTTATTTTAGAATCATGATCAAAGAATTTACTCTTATGCAAATGTCTTTTTAAGCTCTACCTTTAGCCGGGGGCCCTGTGGGATACAGAAGGAAGACTTCGTTCTAGGAAAATTAATTTGTGATGCTTGTTTCTCTGTGAAAGTGTCCACAGCGGCCCGTAGATCAAATGTTCAGCTGAGAATATAGCGACGATGAACTCGCACATACCTCTAAGACGAGGTGGAAGCACATCTATGCATCCACCTTCATATCGCGCATAAGGAAGCCTACAAGGAGCCAATAGCGCTCTGGATTCAATCAAGCTCAACCGGGACCACGCAGAAGCGTTTACTTAAGGAAGATAAAACAAAATGATCCAAGGCTTATGAACGTAAGAGATGGATTCCTGAAATGTACGTGAATGAAGGATTATGCATTGCAAATGCTTCAAGGAAAAATAGAAGCCAAAAACAGCAACGTCCCATTTTTAAAACTAAATATAACCTTTAAAGTCTAATATAGGTAGAAAATCTTGGGGAAATATCCAATTTTATGGAATGGGTGCTGTACGTGGAAAGGGGAATTGAGACATTTCACTTTTGTTTCATTTTCATTGTTGCTTATAAATATATCACTGTGCATATTACTTCTCTTTTGATAAGTTTCTTGTAAATTCCTTTTTCTCTGCACAGGGACAATCTCCTGCAAAAAGTCACTTTGGCATCTGACCACGAGGGGGAGCCCTCATTGCGCAGATCCTGGCATCGCGGGTACAGCAGGGATTGCCCAGGGATTGACAGGAGGGGAATTTTACTTTGGGCTAATTTAAATCTGAACTTGCTTTGCTGTTGTTCTATTTTGTTAACCTTCGGTCTAAGGGTTTGGCAGCTCCGTATTCTTCATTGCGAGGTGTAAAGCCACTTTTTGAGTTCTGTCAAGACTAGGCGTGTTGGGGGCAAAGATGAAAATCCAGTAGCTCCTCCAGTCCCTTTCCTGTTCTCTTCGGGAAACAGGAGTACGCATAGTCAGTGAGCTTTTCTTTATTTTCCCTAAATTTCAGGAACATTCAAAATTGATTTCACGTTTACAATATTTTATTTTCTTTTATAACACAGAGTTTTAATGCAGGAAAATAAAAAAATTAACGTTGGTTGGTGTACTGCATATTGTTGTCCTCAAAGTAGTTGCTCAGATAAGAAGTAGGCATGCAAACTTCATCCACTAATACAAGCACTACCTGGATTTCCTGCAGCCAGGAGCAGTTCTTGGGAGAAGCTACAGCAGCGTGAGTCTCTGTTGGCAGAGACTCTCCCTTTGAGAAGTGGATTCTCACATCTTCTCCTAATGTGGTTCGTTGCATAAAGTCCATCATCTCTGGTACTCACTGTCTGTGCTCTAGACCTGACTCGCATGTCATAAAAAAAGGAATTAGAGACACAAGGATCTGGATCTTGTCTGTTTTTGCAAGGAGACTTTGCACAAGTCATATAACCTCTGTGAACTTCAGTAAGATACCAAACTTTTTGCGTCAGTGCTGGGAAGGTTTTGAGAATACTGGGAAAATCTTTCCCCCTAAGGTACTCTTCCAGCAAGTAGGATTCAACCAGCATTTACTGAATGCCTTCTCCATGCTGATCAACTAACTAGGTACAAACAATTTAATGATAAATAGCACATCCACATACAATATTTTAAGTGATCCAGTATGGCTCTGAAGATAAAATGTCGCCTCCTCCAATTTAAACATATTAAATTGCGTCGACTCTGTTTTAAGTAACTGATTTTTGCAGTTTTAAATGCCTATGCCCTGTAAAATACTGATAATATTTTCCTTTTATGACAATTGCACCTAAAGAAATGAACAGTTTGCCAGGGTATGACATCTAATGCAGGAACGGCACAATCACCCATTGATATTTATGGGGAGACTTAACTATTATTCCACAAGAACCAGTGAGATTAGCCAATGAGCCTGAAACAATTACCAATAGAAAGAATTCAATAACTTTACTAAATAAATAATATACAAAGTCCAAACAGAGTATCTACCATCAGATAGTGTGCAGAAGAAATTTTAAAGAACATAAAATGAGAAAAAGGGGGAAATTTTTTATATTATTTCATATTATGTATAACTTTCATTATCTTTCAACTATTTTCAGACCACATAAATTGTAGAAACAAACAAAAATGTGTTACAAATGCAGGACTCTATCTGACATTCAATATTATTATTGAAGATAATAATATGAAATAAAATAACCAGTTAATATCCTTTCATCTTATTTTGAAATTCTATTTAGTTTTCATTGTTTTTTAATTCTCTTTAATATGGAAAGTGAGTTAATTATTTCTAAAAATGCAGTTCCTTAATGACCTGTGAATGGTTCTTCTCAGAAAAAAACAATGTCTCTGTAAATTAGTTTCAAAATTTCTTATATTCTGTGGATTTGTTTGGTAAGATTGCTCTTTGAACTGATTGCAAAAGTTTCCTTGTTCATTATTGACTTAATGATTTTCATCTTAACTTGTGTTCATCTTTACTTCATGTAGAGTCATGATGTGTCACTGTTTGACAAATAGTTATCAACAAGTTTATGACCTAGGTTCATGGATAAATATTCAGAATCACAAAAACAGATTCTATTACAATATAACTGTAACAAAGTTAAAAAGAAACCCTCAACTAAAGCCTACGAAGGCTGACATTTGGTGACTATGACATCAAATTTCTTTCCGGGAGACAACTCTTTTAATGAGCTATTAGCTTTATTCAACCAAGGATTAAAGAACAAGCTTGCGAGTTGGTTAGAAACACAACATCAATGTAACACACAATGTAGTTTTAAATAATTTAGAGTAAAAAATATATGACCTCGGATACTTAGAATAATTTATAAACAACTGTATCTTATCCTCTGGACATTAGTCTAAGTACAAAGTTCCATAGTACAGCCCAGTTGCCGTAGGGAATTATTCGGATATTATCATGGGTTTTTCTTTTTCAGTGCCAGTTATAATGTAATGTATGATGATACTAGATTTCTGTATATTTAGAAGAGCAAACCTGCAGGTTGAGGACATTGTCTGGTGTCCCGAACCAGCGGGTCAGTCAACAAAAGGTCACCTGGGGGAGGAGCGGGGAATTGAAGAGGGGACAAAGGACAGGAGACGCGAGAAACGGAGGCAAGACAAAGATTCTGATCAAGCCTCATTTATTTAGGGGAGGTTCTGGGTATATATAGGGGGTGATGGAATGAGGAAGTCTCGGCTCTTGGAGTCAGCAGGTATCTAGGCAACGGGGAGGGTGCAACCCCTCAGGCATAGCACGTGATTCCCAGGGAATGGGCAAGGTGAGAAGGGCCATAAACTTGACTCAGCAGAGGAATAGAATGGATACCAGTTAATGGCCTCCAACAGTCTGGCAGTGCCAAAGGGCTTGTTTTCCCTTGGGGGGGCCCATATTTTAGGGTCACTTAGAAAACTCAGCTTTAAAGATACACTATTTTTTCCAAACTGAAGAATCCTGAGCTTTTGTGCTGGCAGCGCTGACCTCTGAAGTCATTTGGAGGTGGCCTGAGGTTGCTGTCTGGGCAGCACGCAGGTCTAGCCCACTGGGTCACAGGAACAATCTTTAGAGAACACAGAAATATCTCTGAGAAGCTAAAATTCCACCACTGGAAATAAAATTTGATGAATCAAATGTACTTCTACTACATAGAAAGGTACTAAAATGTGACTTTAGCAGTTCTTGCCTACTGGTGCATGGAGTCAGAGAGGGAAACACTCATCAACACAGACTCTACCTCTTCCAGAGAGAGCAGAACATAGCCCCCAGAATAGGGACCATAAAGCAGGTGACCTCCGGGTAGTTCCATACTACCAACTGCTTCTCACCCAAGCTCATTTTGCCCCCAAAAGATCTTAGCAATATTTGGATAAATCACAGAACATTTTTCTAGACAAAGGATTATTCCACACATAGTTGGCGGTGCTGATGTTCCAAACTCTAGCTTGGGGAAATTGTTATTGTCAGATGCTGGAAGAGGTGGGTTAGAGAGAGAAGACTGACAATTTGATATAGATTTTAGAATTTTGTCAGTCTTTAAGACAAGCTGTGCCAAGAGACAGTGCAGAAGACAGAGGAGCTAGAGTGAACTTGTGGGGGAGGCAAGCACCTCTACTATGGGCCAGAACTCAAGGCAAAAGATAGAACGAATGAACCAAAATACTTCCCAAGAATGAAAATCACAGATTGATATTCTAAATAGGTACTGAGCACCTTGAGAAAGCCAGGAAGAGTCCCTAACCCCACCCCCTACAGGAAAAGACCCTGTTCTCTAGTCATGTTTGCTGGTTATGTGATTTTGATTCCCCACTTGATTCCAATGTCATTGATTTTATCTGAGCCATTATACACGAAGTCTTATTGTTGAACCAGTTTTGACTTACTCCATGTTCACTTTGAGATTCCTCATTCTTCCCACCCTGGACCCACCTCAGGTCATAGATTTGCTCTGTAAATAAGTCTAGAAAATGCAGATTTCTTTGTAACAGACTCAGGGTCCCTTCTGTCTCTCTCTTGGACAGAAACTTTCTTTCCACAGATAAATACATTCTGCTCTTAACCTCTGTGTTTCTAAAATTTGTTCTTCAATTTTAGAGAACGCAAACTCATAATTGATACCTACCAGGTTGGGAGTTCTTTCCCTGGTATCAGGTAAATACATAGTCCCTCTCCGCATACACACATGAATTCAGTGGTGGTGGGTTTTCCCCAAATGATATTTTCACAAAGAACTCAAAAAAGTGCCCGTTAGAGAGCAAGTGCCTTCCAATGCAAACAGCATTAATGACATCACAGCCATGCTTGATGTCACAGCCATGACATCACAGTATCTTCCATTGCTTTTTGATCTCAGCTTTCCATTGTGTTAGATCAAGGCAGCAGAAACAGGCCAGGAGGTCTGAGAAGGGGTGAGAAGAGAAGTCAACTAGGCCTCTAATACTGTGCGCATCTTGGAACAAGCCGAGTGGGAAAGAGAAGAGATTCTGGGAATTTATTTGAAACTGGCCACAAAAACAAACAAACAAACAAAAAAAGATTCTTGAGGGAAGAACTGTCAGTACCTAAAAGCTCTTCCTATATTATAGAATTCATTCAAGGCCTAAGGAGGAAACCATAACTGCATTCAAGAAGACACTATGAAGGCCAGCCAAATAGCTCAGCAGATTGAAGCACCTGCAAGCAGGCTCAGCAGCCAGGGGTTTGATCCCCAGGGCTGCCATGATAGTCCTGCCCTCTGGGGCGCACAGAGACAGCAACTGAGATTGGGTGTGTGGCATGCACCTTTAAACCCAGCTTTTGGGTGACTGTAAACAGGCAGATCACTACGAGTCCGATCTAGTAGTGAGAACCTGGACATCCCCTAGAATACAAAGTACAAAAGAGAAAGAGAGAGAGACAGAAGACATTGTGAGCTTGTGAATCCACTGACAGTGGAAGAGAGGTGACACTGAGTTTAGTGAGGAGGGCAGAGGGTTGGTTCTGCTGAGTTTTGCATGCTTAAGGTAAAGAAAGACTTGATGTTTAAAAATGAGATAAATTAGGATTCTGTGCTTCCTACTGTGACTTTTTAGTATCTTGTTCTTCCATGCAGCTGAGGTATTTTGAAATGTTAAGAATAAAAAGGGGGTGCTCTTCTAGCAACCTTCTGACTTTTTGTTTTATTGCTACTTCTGAAGGGCAAATAGCTTGCTACAAAACTTATGACGGATTATATCTCAAATTCACCATTGATTACTGTCCTCTGCCTCAACCCTGAATTCTTTTTTAATTTAAAATTACTTCTTTAGCTAAATTAGTTTATCTGTTCTCAGTGTAGTGCGATGTTAATACCGTAGAAACACAATGAATTCATTCTTTTTTTTTTATGAATGTAGTACAGGGTTACAGGGTCTCACTACCCAGATATGACTCATAGAGATCCTCCTGTTTTCAGCCTCCCACTAGCTGGGATTACAGGCACACACCACCATGCCCATTCTCAGTGTGCCCCCGGGGCAGGGCTGCCACTGCACACCAGAGATGGAACTCTGGTCCCTGTGTCTGCCTAAAGAGGTGCTTTAATCCAGTGAGGTATCTGGCTTGCCCTCATTCTTGTTTTTTTTTTTTTTTTTTTTTTTTTTTTTTTTTTTTTTTTTTTTCAGAACTAGAGATTGAACTCAGGCCCTTGTGCATGTCAGGCAAGCGCTCACTCTACTGAGCTATCTCCCCGGCCCTTGCCCTCATTCTTAATTTATTCATTTCTTCAATTTATTTATGAGGAAAGCTCTCTATGGAAAAGGCTGTCCTTAATATTGTTTATGCAGTGATAGACTCCGCGTACTCGTCTGTACCCTCTGGGGTGTGGACTTCGCTTACCTAAGCGTGCGGAATCCCGGGGATGTGCTTGGCATTGCACTGACACTGGACATGCACAGGTGAATAAATGTGAAGCCAAATGTCACCCTAAGTGTAAAATTTCAGAGGAGTAATGAACTATGGTAGAAAGGAAATGATCCTCATCTCAGTTCGTGTTATTTTCCATTGTGTCACAAATACAATTTATGTGGAATTGTAGAATAATCTCGTGGTACTCAAGTCATCTTAAACCTTCAGCGAAGGCGTACAGTGATTAGCGTGTCTTCCTAATGCCACACGGGGCAGAAGTCACTCAGATATTATCTAGGGAATGGACTTACTCTTTATTGAAGTCCCAGATTGCATGTGAACATGGAGAGGTTTCAGTACAGTAGAGGTGCAAATGATTCCCCTATGGTAACCAAGATGACAGCCCCGAGGGTTTGTGCCCTTTTCAGATGTCAACCTGCTAAGCATCTAATTCAAAAAAATTTTTTATTAGCATGGCTTTATTTATAATGTTCTCTAAATTGGCCTTAACATCTCACTTGTTACCTAATTAAATGATTCGTTATATAAATCTTCGAAGGACATCTGTTTTGTATTTGTTTGAACATAAAACTCTTAACTTTTTGGAAAATTATCATTGGCCATTTATTTATTTATTTCCATTTACCAAAGTTTTGTGTAAAATGTGTCTCACTTTCCACCGCATTTTCCTGATTCTTGTTTTTAAAAGTTGTTTAGTCTCCCCTTAATAATATTTCGTAGTCTCTTTTAGAAGTACAAGTTAAAAACAAATAAAATTAAATTTGCTTTTCATTGGAGTCTCATTTTTAGCCACTGGGATCTTTTCCAAGATTATGACCACCATTACCGAAGGTCACCTCTAGCTATTTTGTAAGACCTTTAGTTACTTTTTATGTATTAAAAAGCAACGTGATATCACTCCGCATAAGATTTACGTACTTAGTAAATTTTTAAATACAAGATTTATTTTGTTTTAAAAATATTCTACCTTTTGGCTAATACCTGCACTCTACTCCCACACTTTCTTCTAAGCCCTGAAAAATCATCACTCTCTTTTCTGCTTATATAAATTTTGCTACTCCAGATTCACCATCTATATGGTGCCATGGGTGTGTGTCTTCTTTGTGTCCAGCTTACTTCATTCAGTAGAATTGCTTCTGGAATTTCCACATACATTTCATTTCATTATGTTTATCGTCAGTGATACAATTGTTGAAATCACAGGGTCATCGTTCCTCTCCCTCACAGTGTCGTGGTTTTCTCTGACTTCCTGAGCTTACACGGCTCATTTTCGACTTCTCTGACTTATTTCACTGTTTCCTGATGATTTCAATCTGTCTTCTCCATCACATCCCTAGTTACCTGGTGAGCACATGGAAGGCCTTAAATTTCCACTAGGACAGGCAGTATATGGCACTTTTGTCACTACCCTTGATGCCACGAGAGCATTTGTTTTTTCTTTATTTTTTTTATTTCATCCTTTCTAAAACCAAACAAGCAAAAAAAGAAAAAAAAAACCCAAAACATCCTTGTTTCATATCAGTGTTTTCTCTGAAAAATTAAAATGGAATACATCCACAGGATCCGAGTGCATAATCTAATCACACTGTGCTTCATAGCACAACCACACGACAGAAGTAACAATTAGAAGTGCTGACGGGATTTCCACAAATGCATATTGTCTCCAAATGAAGCAGCTGCATCAGGAAAGCTCTCTCGACAAAACGTCATGCGTCTTCCCACAGTAACTGCAGGGCTTGATTCTGCATGCTTGCGGAAAACACGCTAACACAATCAGCACTCTCAGTTGACATGGTTCCCTATCGAATCAACTCCTTTTTCTAGTGAAGATTACATTACTTAGGCCTAACAGACACCCATTCAAAAATAATTACACAGAAATCCACAATCCAGAAATACAGAGTTCCTTCAAAATTCAATTGCAGGAAGCTCCCCGAGTGTGTGCAATCAGGAGTTAGGACACCGTGTATAACTAAGAAAATCACTGCTGTAGTTTTCTTCCTATTTCCCTTTGTTTCTCTCCTTTTCTTTCTCCTAGGCAACTTGTTATTTACCTTGAAACTATTCTTTATGTGTGTTTTCTTTTACTTTTTCATTAACTTTTTTTCTACTTCTCCCTGCTAAATTATTATCTTGAGATCGGATGGCGCAGAGACCACCAGTGTGTTTTAGGGTCTTCTTTGTCCAGAGCGGTATACTGCTTGGGACAACTGGTGGATGTGAAAGCTGCCCATTTCTTCTAGGGCAGTTATAAAAGAAAAGATATACATATTATTTTTTTCACTACCAAATGGGCAATTTATATCCCCTTTTTTGCTTACTTTTGTCAGAGATGTGTATTCCATTGTCATTCATATATTTTAGGTGCATGAATTCAGTAGAGTAACCCAATATAGTCCAGTAGTCCATAACAGTAGTGAGTTATCTGCAAGAATGGCAATGCCAGTTGTTGACTTGAGCCTTTACAGCTCAGCATATTAATATAGCTTTACTTTTTACACCTCAGTTTTATACTGTTCTGCTGGATGGTTAAGACCAAGATAAAGCAAGAAGTATATAACAAGAAATGTAAGTTCTGTGTCTGACAAGATCAGTCAAATGCCCTCGGGATTTACCCTGAAACCCTGTACGGCAGTTTGTAGATCCTTTGTCTGTGTCAGCCATGTGGATGAGTCACGGCCATTGCCTGACCAATTTGCTCTATAAGAAATCCTGTGAGAATGTTTTCTTTCCATGTAACTCTCCTGAGGCATACAGCTACTTTCTCTTAGTTCAGTGAGAAGAAGGTTTTGAACTAATAGTGTTTAGACAAGATATCATGTCTGCATCTTGTATTAGGAACAAATACTACAAAGACAACAATGTGCAATGTATTAATTATTGTAACTATACTACTAACCTGTTTTGAAACTATCTCATTGCTACTTCATTCTCAAT
>NW_004524594.1:9429824-9442238 GCF_000260255.1 Octodon degus
CAAAAAATTAAATATTTTTTTTTAAGAAGAAGAGAAAAGATTAAAGTGAAAGGGACACAAAAGGCATGCTCAGAGAGAAAAGGTTGCTTTGCAAAACAGAGAAGAACTGTCCCGCAAGCAGAATAAACCCTGCAAGAACAAGAGGGGAGGGCCCCGAAGTCAGTTACTGCCGTCCTTTGATGTCCTCTGTGACAGTTGGTACAAGTGGCCCCCTGCCTAGCAGGTTAGGAGATTGATATCAGGTGATGGGTTTCCCTCAGCCTCACGACAGATGATTGGCACTGGGAGCAGGCCTCAGCTTGCTCTGGAGCCAGGCTCGGGTGCTGTGGTTCTGTGCTGTGGTTCATTCTGTTCCATCAGTTGGTCATGCTTGACTGCTGTCACCATGCTTCTGAGTACCAGCCTCCTGAAAGCCTTTCAAAATAAACAAGAGAGCAAAATAAATGTACTGCTGGTTTCTCTTAGTTCATTGAAAAAGAAAGATTTGGGCCACTGTTGTTTGGACAGTATTTCAGTTTATATCTTGTACCTTGTAAATACTCTGAGGATAACAATATATAATATATTAATTATTGTTACCCTCCTGTTGTAGTTTTTTATGAGCAGTTTTATTGGGCAGGGTTTTATCTATTATTTATTTATTCATTCATCCATTCATTTATTTTTTTTAAATTTTGGGCCAGTGTGATAGCCCAGTGGAAATTGCAGGGACCAGCTTCAATCCCCAGCACCACATGCCACACAGGTCTCACCCCTGGCACACTGAGCCAGCCACCAAGTCCAGGCGTGGTGACTCATGCCTGTAATCCCAGCCCTGGGGAGGTTGAAAATAGGAGGATTACTATGAGTCCAAACTGTGTAGTGAGACCTTGTACCAATCACTATGCAGCCAGTGCTGGGATGACAGTCCATCATCACCACACCTGGTTTCAGTGGCAGGCATTATGCACCCAGGGTTACTAGGGCCAACACCAAATGTGGTGCTTGGGATCAAACTCAGGGCGTTCCACTTACCAGGCCGGCACTGTGTTGCTGAGCTGTGTCCTCTGCGTACTCTTCTATTATCTTGCTTTGAAATTCTGTTTTATTCTTTTCTTCTTTTTATAATTAATAAAAGTTTATCTTGCATTGTGTTAAAAAAGGATAATTTTAGAGTTGTTTCAGTGTGAGGAAAATTGAGATCGAACGCCATTGAACACTGATCGTTGACTATCTGAATGAGCTAGTCGTAATGTACTGGGTGATATTAGTGGGGAATAAAGTTCAATAGAAAATGTAAAGAACAATGAAAAATCCTTGAGTTCACTCTTAGAACCTTTTTCTCACTTGTTAGTCCTCTTTCACTAATTTGCTACCCACAGAAGTTAGGCTACCGCAACTGTGGTGCAGAATATGGGGGGCAGGAGGCTTTCTCCCACTAGGAAGCCATGTCCTATAAGGGTTCCCCCATGACAGAAGGCTGTAAAACTGACAAAAGCCTGGGAACACATTTAAAAGCATTTTAAAGGACAGAGGAAGGATTTACAAGGACAAGTAACTGTCTCAGAAAGGATAAGTCAAGAGTGCATGGGAACAAAACGTGTCTAAAATTTTTCTTAGCTGAGAGGTAATGTAGCGCCTAGTTAGGCAAGCCCAAAGTTAATAACATCTTTCACCTGAATTCTAAATTTTGAGGTGAGTAAAATTGGCTTGGATAATTTAGATGTTTAATCCAGGTCTGCTCAGAATTAGCAGTTTTAGTACAATATGGCTTTTGGAGGACAGCTGTCCACAGAAACATGTTTAAGAATTTGAGCTGCTCCACAAAAGAAGCTCGTGTGAACATTTCTAGCTCTACTGCTCTATAGAGATTGCATATTGCTTTGTGGGCTTAAATTTTGTAGGTTATATCTTCCCGCTAACTCATTGATAAAGGAAATGTAAGAAACAAAGATACTAATGAGTTTTGAAGATTTGAAACCAATGAACAGAATATGTATGTTAACAAATGGCAATAAAACTACAAAACAAAACTGTAGTTTATGTATCATCTAATGAGCCACCTGAGGTTCTATTTGTCACTTAATTTCTTTAAGTTTGGTTTACATATCTCTGAGACTGAAAGTCTGAGATTTATTTGCCATAAAATACTATGGCGCAGACACATAAATTTGTCAGTCATTATTTTATTAAATGACTATGTGCATTGATCTAAGAAATGCATGTTCCTTGATAGGAAATAAGAAACAGACCCATCATAAAAAAATTAAAAGCAATCAGGAGGGATTAAACTATAGAGACACATAAAGTCCGAAGGGATAAAATAAAGATTTATCTTAATCTAGCAGTAAAAACACACCTGAAAGACAAACCTTTGTGAAAAAGTAGCCTTTGCACTAAATAAGGGTTGAGAGGATAGGAAAGAGAACTGGACTTGGAGCTGCAGAGCTCCTATAGACTGTCTATGGATCTAGAAAGTTGTGGAAATTACCTGCAAGAAAGTAAACAGCAAGTAAGAAAACGATGATGAAGGAGAACTGAGAAGAAACTAGAATATAGAACGCATTACATTTCAGTTTGAATACATAAAAAAGAATTAAGATATCTTTCTTCTTGTAACTGTGTATCTTGACACTTGTAATTGTTCCAAAGGCTGTTTCCATCATAATATATACTGTAAATAATAAAATATGTGAGTCACTATGGAAAAAAGGAAAAATAGGTGTTCAACCTCTGCCCATTTCAGGACATATCCAAGAGCACAGCCTTTGCACAAAGTGTATTAAAAAACTGTACCTTAGAGGCTTTAAAATATCAGTAAGTAGAGGAAATTTGAGGGTAAAAACTTTAAATGTAGGGAGAAAATTTAGAAGCAAAGTAACAGCTTACAAAACTCAACTTAGAAATTGGGAAATAGGTAAACAAGAAACAGCAAATGTGTTAAAAAGCGATGCATTCTTTAAAAAAAATTTAAGAGAAGCCTTGACAGGGCTTACGGCTGATGAAGCACAAAATGAAAGCTGGTGAGAAGTCCAGGATTACTGTTCAATCATGTCACCGCAGTGCTAGCATATTCTAAACCACAGCTATCCATTTGCTCCCATTTTGCACGGACAGGTTCATCAAAATGAACTAGGAAAGAGGTAGATCAGCAGAAAAGCGGTGGAAAGAAAAATGAAAGAAACACACCAAGGCAGGAAAGTAGGAGTCGTATGTCTCGGGCGCTTTCCTGTCCCTCGGGCTTATTTTGGCTCAATGTTGATAATTCAGTCAGTGGGCTCCAAGGCTGATATTTCATAATGAAAAGCCTTGGTAGAAAAAAGATCTTGAGGGAATTTGACTGACTTTATCAGGTACAAAAGCTACAATTCTTGTTGCATAAGTCTTGCTTTATCTTGGTCTTAACTATCCAGCAGAAAAGTATAAAAACGAAGTATAAGAAGTAAAGCCATGTTGTTATGTTGAGCTGTAGGGAACTCAGGTCTACAATTTCTGACACCGCCAGTGAAGTGGAAGACCCAACAGTATTATGGACTACTGGACTCTTTTAGAATATTTTGCTGAGTTAACACACCTATAATATTCAAATGACAAAACTAAACAAAAAAAAAAGGGGGATACAGATGAATGACCATTTTGTATCTGTGTATTCAAAATGGTTAGGATGGATATGTAGCTATGTTCTCTTAATTCAATAAATAGAGGGATTTGTTCTAATAGTGTTTGTAAATAAGATAGCATGTCTGCATCTTGTACAACAAATAACCACTAGGAAGACAGTATGCAATGTGTTAGTTATTGAAACTATTCTACCAATTTGATTTGAAACTGTATCATTGCTATTTGTTTCTCAATACAATTATGAAAATAAAAGATCTTCAAACCATGCTAGCCTGCCAGCCAGCAGAAAGGAAAGAAAGAACCTGGGATGAGAGTAGAACTTGCAGGTGAAGCACCAATGAAGCATCGCCAACCATGCTGACCCTCCTGACTGAACTCAACAGATGCAGTAAAGACAGTGAGCACAGTACCCCAGGATCCAGGATCCTGTATGCAGCTTAGACTCTTAGTGATCCTCCCATTTGAAGCCTCCCCAGCACTGGGATTACAGGCATGTGTCACCACTCCTGGACAGGGTTGGTAGTGCCACGCCTGGAATCGAACCCCAGTCCCTGAGTTTGCTTAAGCAGGTACTCAGTCTGCTGAGTTATCTCACTGCCTCTTTCTATACATCCTCAGATTTCATCTGAGTTAGCTGAGTTATCCTGATGTCAGACAAAAATGTCTCCATATCCTGACAATATAGCCCCACCCCTATCTCTTTAATCACTGCCATGTTTTAAGATAAGAACCCTGAGACATGTCTCTTCAAATCACTTTTTATAAAATCACCCTGAAAAGTAAGAATGCAAGATAGTATAGCAGACTTAATTTGACTTTTGTTGTTGTTGTTGTTGCTGTTTTTGCCTAGTGTTTGAACAAAATCAATGTGATAGACCACTGGTACTATAGACTTCACTTTACATAACCTGGGTCTACTGATCTTCCACCAGATACATAAATGTCAGGGGTAATAGATCAATATTTTATCCTTTTCAGGTAGATTTCTTTTTACAACATGAAAAGCAAGAAGTAGGTGAGATTTAAATATAGAAGTGTGCTGTACACCTCAAGCCATAGACAAAGTATATGCTTTTTCTTCCTTGTTACATTTTTGCTTCTAGTTTCTAAACACCATACATAGATCACAGAAGCATCCTTAGAGCAGAGGATTGGCAGTGAATTGGAAAGAAAAATGTGCACAAGTGTTGGAGTTAATTTTAAGCATCAAAAAGAAATAAAGTAGCTTCATCCTCAAGGATTAAACACTCAGGTTGGCCAATGAAACACTTATAAGTTGGACACTAAAATGCTATTTGAGTGAATAACTAAGAGCATCTGTCTTAAAAAACACAAAAGATATCTTCTCTGCTCATGAAATCAGATGATATCTTTCTTGAAAGAAAGAAAAGAGAGTATAGAAAACAACTAAGAAGATTTGTCATGACAGCCAATAGTTTATGTTTTTACATTTCATTTTCAAGTGAACATGCAATGGCTGAACCTCATTACATTTTGTTCTGGTAAATGTAAACTTTATCAAATCTAAAGAGCTTTGGCAGCCACCAATCACAGGATAAATGCTTCACACGTTTTTATTGTTTTTGAGCTGATGCCCTTTGCCAAAGAATTTCTCTTGTGCTCCTTGGGGCAGAAATAGACTAAAAACATTTCATTTTATGAAAGACATTGCACACACATCTGTTGCTCCAGAATACCTATATAAAATGTTTGTCCTCACATTTATGTGAATTTTAGACGTTTTTTGAGCCACAGTCCCTGCGCTTGCCTGAGGAGGTTCTTGTCTGCTGAGCTATCTCTCCAGCCCTTTTTGTGAATTTTAAATGTATGTGCAGCAACGAATATTTCAAATCACATTGATACACAAGGACACATAATGGAACTTGACCATATTTCACGTTGGCTTAATGGAAACACTGACTTCTATTCTTTGAGTAGACAAAAATCTGACTTTATTTGTATTGTATCCAACTTAAGAATTATCCAAACTTCATTGACTTTTTTCATCTACTTAACATCTGTTTGAAGTTGGCTTTTCATGTCTATATCCCTTACCTTAGGCTTCACCACTGTCATAAGTAACTGCACAGTGATTGAATGTGTGGGTGAAAATAAGAAAAGACTAAGTTGCTGAAACCTTAAACCCAGATGATATTATACTTTCAGAAAGGTTTTTACAATGAAATCTTATTTTGTTCCCCATAGTAATAACTCAAAGAATAAAATGATATTAGTTGTCTAAATAAATATATTCATGCATACAAATAATAAATGAGTCACAAATTATCTAGTTATGACTCAAGTTGATTTGGCCTTCAGATATATTTCTCAGGTCAAAGTTTTTATCTTCATTAAAGTAAAAACATAATCACAGATATCAAAGATTTTACATTAAAGATTTTATATTTTTTATATAGAAGCTTTTATTCTAAAACTTAAAATAACTAAAAATAGGGCTAGGAAGCTAACTTGGCAGTCTAAGAGCCTGCCTGGCAAGTTCAAGGACTGGAGTTTGATCTTGTCTACTGCATGCCCTGCCAGACCCGGAACCCCAAGAGAGCCATGCTGGACCTGAAACTGGGTTTGGTGGCTCATGCCTGTAATCCCAGTGCTGGGGAGGCTGAAACAGGATGATTATTATGAGTCCAAGCTGAATAGTGAGACTCTGTGCTAAATAAATAAATGTTTTTCAAAAGCCTCTAAATATAAAGTATGTATATATACTTATACAATGTTAAATAAATGAGACCATTATACACTCTATTTTTTTATGTATTTAGTACAGGGTTTACAGGGTCTCACTACACAGATCAGACTCATAGAGATTCTCCTGTTTTCAGGCTCCCAAGCAGTGGGATGATAGGCATGTGTCACCATGTCCAGTCTCCATCACTGTATCAATGCACCCCAGGTTGAGGCTGGCAAGGCATGCCAGGGATTGAACACCAGTCAAACCCTGGACCCCATGATGCACTCTATTTTTATGTAGTCATTTTTCCCTTGCTGCCAGATTCCACTTTTACCTTGATATCACTTTAGTGAGAAATTTGTCAACTTATGTTTGAATTTTCTTTTTTTTATTTAGAGCAGGCTTTCTCTAGTCTGTATTTAAGGAAAGCTTTCACTCATTTTTAAAATCTTATGAAATTATTTTTTACCTGGGTTAGGAAATTCCCTTATATTTGTTTTATCTGTACATCTGTCTCTTTGCCTCTGTGTCTCTTAAACTCCACACATAATAAGATATTACTCACACTGTGTGCCATTATAGTTCAGCAGGAAAGCAGAATATTCGATTGTTTTCTCCAATCTTAGTTCTACTACCTATTGACAGTACCCATAGTATGCTTCCTTCATGGAAATAGTAAGTTTTTATTTTCAATTTTTTAGTTAATATCTCTAACTTCTGCCCTCTGAATTAAGACTACAGTGCTCCTCTGTTCATTCACTACAACAGTTGCACTTCGATTTTTCCTGGTTAAAAATTTTGTTTCATATGGAGGCCAGGAGGATATAGCTTGTTCCCATTGAAGCCCAAATTGTCATAGGGTAAAACACATATTAAAAATCAGCATAGGGCCAGCCTGATAGCTCAGTGGACTGAAGTGTCTGCTTAGGCAGACAGCAAGGGTCAACATTAAGGTGCAGGCATCTTGTGCTGGCCCTGCCTCCAGGGCGTGCTGAGAGGGCCCTGTAACCCCAGCACCTGTACTCTTTGGGAGGCTGAAAACAGGGGGATCACTCTGAGTCTGATCTACGTAGTGAGACCCTGTAGACTCTTTAGACCCTGTACCAAATTAAAAAAAATAAAGAAAAGAAAAGAAATAAAAACTATATGAATAAAAATCATAATAAATTATTTTCAAATGAATAAAGCAATAAACAAATATAAAAATCAAGGCTTATTTTTCAATATCACATGCATATTCAAAATTAGCAGGGTCAGGGGATGGTTCAGTGGAATAAGTGCTTCCTTGGCAAGCGCAAGGACCTGAGTTCAATCCCAGTTTCCACAAAAAAATAAATAAATAAAAATAAAAATAAAAATAAGAAAACCCTCCATATTTAGGCTTTCACAGAAAAATCTAAAATCTACCTTTTCCTTTTATTTAATCTGTAATCATATATAATATGACATAGATTTAATTAAATATTAAATTACACATAGTAATCAAGAGTAATAGATTAGTCAATATCGTAGGGATCATGATTTGCAGAAAATCATAATATTGCTTTTTCAATAAAAGCTTTTAAAATGCTTTCTTTTATTCAATAATAATATATTTAATAAGCAGAGATATTATTAAAATAGTATTACAAATATAATACTTGAATAAAGAGAAATATATCAAATAAAATCATTTGTTCAGAATGGCTATATGGTTCACTAAAGATCCGTGATCTCTACCGGATATTTAAAGTACAGTATTTGCCTCTTCTGCTTGTAATTCTCTCCCTTCACTCTTCCTATCCATACTCTTCTCCCTTGTTTATTTTATCAAGCACATAAAAAGGTAATCAGTGGGGAACTAGATTCTCCTATTCAGGCTTTCAAATTCTTTACTATCCATAAAGTATATAATATATACTGAATCTATGTTAGATTTATTTAAATATGCATTTAAAATAATTGTTAAAAAATGATTAGTAAAAGCACTTTATTTGTTGCAAAATGGACATGAATATTTTTGGTCTTTTATTTGGTATTTAATTTAGTGTGGAATGACCATTTGTGTTTGGAGCTAATTGGTTTACAATCATCAAACGCTCTAGTTCAGTCTCATCATGGAGTAAACATACTCGTGTTTTCTATTACGTCCTTTAATTAATCTGGTCTTAATTAATGACAACTGCCTTAGGATTGAGGATGTGTGTGCTAATCTTAATAAATTTTAAAGTAAATGATGCAAGGCATTGGTATGTCATCTGATAAGCATAGCTTCCAAATCTCTGGAAAGGAAAGAGAACTATAATTCTTTTAGATGATGAGCTACAAGAGGATCTTCTAGTAATTGAAGGTGGCCACTGGGGTCTTAAGATGTAAAGAAACTCTATGCTTAGGACTACTTTAGAAGTGAGTCTTTCTTTCATTGTCTGTGATAAGCTGATGCTTTGTTAACCTCTGAACATTACTGCCTGGAATGGAGAACAATTAGATGCACTGAATTGTTTCCCTTCTCACTTGATTTAACATACTCTCAGTAATAACTCACTAACAATTGCCATCTTGATTTTGGTACGTATTAGCAAATTGTACTTTAAACTGTATTAAACTATCACTAAGGAATGTGGAGAGCATTTCAAAGATGAACAATTAAATTTTAAAACTACAATTTTTAATATTCTCTGAAAGGCATAGGATTTTATACAAGATTAATTTTAGGTCAAAAACTCTGAAGCACCTATGCTTTAAATTGTATTTTTGATAAATTAAAATGGATTATATGACACAAAAGTTGTTTTCCGTACCATGTTACTGCCCTTTTGTTGAGTGTAGAATAATTTCTTGTTCCAGTAATCTATGTTTTTACTATGCTAATTAATATGCCACTTTTTGCTTGAAAGATTGTATTTCAGCAATTGAAATATAATTGCTGAGGATGTTTCCTTGGGCCAATGATTGTGCTGTCTCTTAATAATGGGATATTTTGTACAGTTGTTGAGTATTGATGAGCATTAGGTCCTTTAACAAATTAACTTTGTTCATAATTAATCTTTGTAGAAAAGTGCTCTTATTTACTTTAATGGGCAGCTTAGTTTCTGCACCAAACATCCTGATGGACATAATTAAAATGTTAAATTAGTAAGCAGCCAAGATCCAAAAAGAGATCAAGAGACTTACAGAATAAGTTTTGGTTCAAAGTTTAATTCATTAGACATAGGTGAGTGACAAAGAGTAAAACCACTTTCGTGCTAAAGATCTTTAATAAGTAAACACTTGATAGTTAGACTCAAGAAAAGAGCTTAGTAGATCTCAAACCATTTGTCTGAAAGATCTTTCTTAATTTTAGACATTGTAAATTTTGTGCCTTTAGAGGATGATGAATCATGTTTCTAGATTAATCTTCTGCTTCCACAAATATCTAAAACTATGCATAAGGGGAGCTGAAAGGGAAAACAAAGAAACAAAAAAGACTAAAAGCTTAAACGATTAGCTACATATGAAGTAGATAGGACAATGACAGTCAAGTTTTGAGTTTGATTTGAGTTCTTTCGATTGCTGAACTACAATCTTTTGAACAAAAATTTGCATATTTCTAGGCATATTAAAAAATGAAAAATAGACTTTCAGGACAATAAGAGTGCATTACACCCAACAACAAGATACTGGCATTTAGATTCATATTGATTCAGAACATTAGTTCTTTTAGTAAATTGTGAATGTATCTTTATTTTAAGGGAGAACACAGGAAAATATGAAATATAAGTAAATGTAAAATTAACAAAAAACCAAACTATCTGGTATGAATAGAACAATGACTGGGATTAAAAGCTCGGGGAAGGTTTCTACTATCAATGGAGCTATAATATGCTCACTATAAAACAATTCTCTTTCACTGACTTCAAAACAAATTAACACTATTTTTAAAAATCTCATGAAGCCACTGAACAATCAAAAACTTTATATATAAATTTGAGGGAGTAATCAATAATTGAAGAAAGGATTCTACTGTGTGTAGTTTGTTGTTTATTTGATTGTTTTCTCCTTTATAATGTAAGCTTTGTCCCAAGCCTGGCTTAAGTTATAAGAGATGGAAGTGTAAATTAAATCACACACACACACACACACACACACACACACACACACACACAACTAACTTAAAGAAATAGCCTATTTCTGGTTGAAGGACTAGTAAAAAAATCATTATGATCTGGACCATCTGAAGGTAATGTATGTTTTATTTATTTTCCACATTCTCTCCAACCTCTTGGAAATTTGTAAATCTTTTTTTTTTAAATGTGTCAATCATATAAATGAGTTGCATGTATAGACTGAAAAAGAATGAATGATGAGAACTGCAGAAGAAAATGCCCTGGCCTGGTCTACGATTTAATATATGTTCTTAGTGCACAAAGCAAGTTGTGTATGCATGAAATGACCCAAAGAAGTTTACCAAAAGCTATTAGAAGAGAACTATGATACACAATATCCTCATGTGTTAGACTGGCTGTACAATGGCACATGAACCTGGTAGAGACACGTCATCTTACAAGGAATTGGCAACCTGAACATCCCTTAAATCACTGACTACACAAATGTCAATAATCTGAAGGAAAAAGCATGTTGAAATGAATGGAAAACAAGTTCTACTCTAGCATATTTTGACATACAGGGTTTCAAAATGCATTTAAAATTCCCAAGATAAAATATGAGACTACTTAACATATACAATCAGGAATATATGATGAATGAAATAGATTTAATAAAAGGCTCGCCAAATAGCTCAGTGAATTAAAGCACCTGCAAGCAGGCAAAGGGGCCAGGTGTTCTATCCTTGGGCCTACCCTGCCAGCTCTGCCCATGGGGTGTGCTGACAAGGTGATTGAGCCAGAGCATGGTGGTGCTCACCTGTAATCTCTCTTGGGAGGTTGTAGACAGGCAATCACGACAAGTCCAATCTAGTAGTAAGACCCTGAACACCCTGTAGACCCTTTCCTAAAATAAAAAAAAATAAAGGAAAAAGGAAAGAAATGCATTTAATGATTTAATTAACCCTTTTCTTTTAAAGTCAACTCATAGTGGCTAAGAAGTTTTAAATTATCCCACAAATTCTTGAACAGCTATGCAAACCATGCTTCATGATATAGCCTCTTCACTTAAATGAATTATTTGAGCATACTTGAAATAAAATGAAAAGAGGTTGCTGCAAAGATATTATGCACTACATAGTTATTGTAAGAGAGAGCAAAGTGGAAATTTTTAGAGCCGGCAAAGGTCATTCATGAAGTAACACAAACAAAAACGGGAGAAACCAAAGAATGAAGATGGTGGAGATCAAAATAAATTATTCCTCTTAAGGAGCATAGAGTCAAATAAAAAACTTTGAAAGTCATTAGGAAGAGATACAGATCTGTGAAATAATACTCAAAATTTTGATAACAATGAAGGTCCAGAGGCAGAAGAAAAAATGGTACAATAAAGAAATTAAGATATGTAAGCATAAGAGAAGAAGAAATGGTGGATAACATTTCAAAACAGGTGAAAGACTTGCACTGAGGAGCCACCAAATCTCGAGGATGATAAATGCAAAGAAAAATATCATTATACATCCTGTAGCTCAGTGGTGCCCCAAATTGTCAGATCAAGGAGATTATGGGGCCACAGAGGAAAGTGATTGTTGATGTAGAGTGTGCCTAAGGAGAGTCACATGGAGAGAAAACATTCTCTCAGGTTTTCACAGAGAGCACATTGGTCAAGCAATGACTATGACTCATCCACATGGCTGACACTGACAAAGGATCTGCAAACTGAGGTACAGGGTTTCAGGGTAAATCCTGAGGGGATTTGACTGACTTTGTCAGGTACAAAAGTTATATTTTTTGTATATAAATCTTGCTTTATCTTGGTCTTAGTCATCCAGCAGAAAAGCATAAAAATGAGGTATAAAGAGTAAAGCCATATTAATATGCTGAGCTCTAAAAGGTTCAACTCAACAACTTCTAACATTGCCAGTCCTATGCATAACCCACTACTATTAGAGACTACTGGACTGTATTGGACTATTTTGCTGAATTCATGCATATACAATATATGAATGACAGCAAAATACCCATCTATGACAAAAGTAATCAAAAAAGGGGAATATAAATGAA
>NW_004524594.1:9444343-9445733 GCF_000260255.1 Octodon degus
GAGTAAAAGCAAACTTTGAATACATACAGCAAAATATCAATAAGTATGTGGAACACATTAAAATAATTAGAATGGTCCCTAAGAAAGAAAAGAATGATAGCAAAGGCAGAACAAAAGAAACCTAAATTTGCACTACATGGTTAATCACTAAAATGTAAATAATCTAAAACCCAATTGCGAATATAAACAGAAAGGAAAACACTTTAAAATTATATGGAAAACTTCAGCATTCTTCTCTTTTCCTTGATCAATTATTTTCCTATTTGTCACTTTAAGATTGTGACTACTCAACAAGTGAATAAAAATGTTTTCATAACACATCAGACATCTGTCAAAAGCTTATTACACCTGGGCCATCAAACAAATTTGCCAAATTAAAAACTACTATAATGATATTTGTTCTTTGCCTATAATACAAATCAATAATCTGTAACAGAATAATACTGCAAAAATCTCTCACAGGATAATATGTGTAAACCCATATAAAGGAAATATGGGTGAATTGAAAGTACTAAAAGGAATGAGAAACTATTTGGAGTGGAATAAATCTGAAAACTTAGTATGCTAAAATTTCTAAAGGTGCTTAAAACAGGTATTACTGACAAATTTAGTACACTAAATGTTTTTCAATGAAAAAAAGTCTCAAATGGACTCTACAAAAATTTAGTATTACAGTGAAAATAGACATCTAAGTAAGAGAATCATGAATAAATTAGGTATAAAACAAAGATTTGGCAGAAATCAATAAATATAAGCCCTTGGAATGAAAAAGGAAAATAATGGACAATAATCAGTAAAAATAAAAGCAAGTTCTTCACAAAGATCAATTCGAGAGTTTATCAAACTAACCATGAAAAAGTCAGAAAATAATATGCCAATGACTACCATGTAAGAATTGGCTCTACTGCAGAATTGTATACTTCAAAGGATAATTGGACTGCTATACATATGAATGGAATGGACACACATTCAAAATTTTTGATGAATAAAACCAGTTTTACGGAAAACAGTGAAATAGCAAACTTTGTTTTAAACAAAAGAATGAAAAGCTAAGCTTTTTTTTACAAGTTCATTTGATTGGTAAGGGCAGGTTGTAGAAAACATTGACTTAAAATGCAAAATCTACATAATCATTCCTTGACTGTGGCAAAGGGAAACATTGCTTATGCTAATGTAAAAATAAAATGCAATCATTATAATACAAATCAAAGAATATACCCCTTGTTTGTACTTACAAAATGATCCTAATAAAATGGTAGGAAATAAAATAGAGTAACATGTAATACTTGACAATAGCACAATTTCAGTTTATTCCCAGAATGCAAAAGTGGGTCCACATTTTAAAATTGTTTAATGTATTTGTCATGGTATTTTTTTTCTTTTTCCTTTT
>NW_004524594.1:9446746-9451284 GCF_000260255.1 Octodon degus
GGTCCATTTTAAAGCTATTTCTTTAAAACTGTAAACATATGGAGTCTGCATTTCTAGAGTTGGTGTTTTAGAAATTTCACTAATTAGAGTGTTAATATTCTGTGGTAGACAAAATAATGAACCTCTGTAGATGGTCTTATGATTTTCAGAGCTTGTGAATACATTATGCATATGGCAGAAAAGGAAAAACTCTAAAGATAGTATCGAGGTTGTTGCTGACCTGAAAAGAGAATAAAGGAAGGGTATTCACGGGTGTGATATTAGGATCTTTTAAACTGAAGGAAAGCAGATTGAGAATTCCAAGTGCATCAATATCACATCAAAGACCATTAAAGATGGAGGAATAGAGGCACAAGCTGCAAAATGTGTGGACCCTTGAACAGCTA
The DNA here is from genome assembly GCF_000260255.1 of Octodon degus. NCBI lineage: Eukaryota > Metazoa > Chordata > Mammalia > Rodentia > Octodontidae > Octodon > Octodon degus. Next base: position 9,447,133 of record NW_004524594.1, read on the forward strand.
GAAACCCCCAAAACATGGGACTGGGGAGATAGTTCAGTGGAATAAATGTTTCCCAGGCAAGAGCAAGGGCCTGAGTTCAATACCTGGTTCCTCCATGAAAAAAAAAAAAAAAGAATACAGTCCTGTCAATATATTTGAAGGGTTTTTTTTTTGTTTTTGTTTTTGTTTTTGTCTTTTTGTGGTGCTGGGGATTGAACTCAGGACCCTTGAGTTTTTCTGTAGTGAAATCCATATAGTTTTTCTGAACTCCAAAACAATAAAACCATTCATATAATTTAATTCAATAAATTTTGGTTCACAACTTTTTTAAAGTTAAGAGAAAACATTACAATATATTAAAAATGTTTTTAGGAAATCTATATTAAAATTTTCCACAATAGTTAATGATTTAAGATTTTATCCCCTTATTCTCCTCAATGTAACTGCATATGTTTTAGGTGTATACAAAGATTTCATATCACCTTTATTACTTGATCATTTTAACAATATAAAATATTCAATTGATTTATCTGATAATAGCATACCCACATAAGTTTTCTTAGATTTCTCTTAAGGTCATGCATAATCTCTCCTTTGATACTATTAAATCTCTCTGTCCTTATATTTAAAGCCATCAAGTGATCTCTTAGAGAGCACTGAACTAAGTCTTGCTGTCACATATTTTATTTTATGTCTCCAGGTTTGAAGTACTGCTACATTCATTATCACTTTTAATACGGGTCATCTAAAGTCATTCCTACCTTTTGCCTATTATGAGTTATATCATAATTTCATTCATTTTTCTTGTTTAAGACAATATTATTGTTTTAATACAATAAATACTTAGCATTTTAATTATTCAACTGCCTTCTTCAAAATACATTTTAATTATATTATTACATGATTTGTGGTTATTCTACAGATTAAAATATAACCCTCCATTTATCATCAACCATTTGCAAAGTTGTATTCCTCACTTTGCTGGCAATTTAAGAAACTTACAAAAGCTCACTAACCCAAGTCTTATGTATGGTTCCTTTCTGTAGTTTCCAATACCCATAACACCTGAAAAATATTGATTTTTATCTTAACTATTTCAAGAGAAAAAGGCCACATTCACATAACTTTTCTTAAATTATATTTTATTTATTGCTACTTGGTTAATGTCTTACTGTGACTAATGTATGCACACCTATTATTTTTTATGGTGCTGCCCATGATAGGCACTGAAACACACTCTTTGCCCATAAAAGGGATTATAGTATCTCATTTGCAATATTCTGCCTAATTCATGTCTCCATTTTTAGAGAATATGAATGTTTTTTATTGGATAATGTGTGTTGCTTGACCTGCTGTTTTTTCCCATCAATAAAGACTGCAGAGAGTTTTTCTTGTTACTGTTGGTTCAGCTACTATAACAGTAGCACACTGATATAAACTACTTATAAACAAGCTGGCAGTTCTGCTGTTTAGTTTGGCAAAGGCCTGAGTATTTCTGATCCAGTAATGTGTTTTGTAAATATTTTCCATATTCATTCCCTCAACTTGTGATTAAACGTCAAGGGAATTTTGTTGCCTTCCAATCGCAATATACTCATGGTAAATTAAACCCAACATTGTTAACAAGAAGAGAAATGTGCTACACAATGTAAGTGAATGATTGCAAGGTGTCATGTCAAGAGCTGTAGCAAACACAAAGAAAGATAAAGTTTCCCTAGATCACATTGAAATATTAACGTCATCAGGCAAAAGTAGTATGTAACTAGTTAGAAAATCAGATATGATATAGAAGAATCTCAAAATGCTGTGTATTTATAGCATATATCATTGAAGTTCAGATGTTGGACTTTTATGTATATCAGAATAGGGATAATTTAAGTGAAGATATTAAATCTTATAACTTTATATTTTTTCCTGAGTATCAATTAAAACAAAGAGTATAACTTTCCAGTGTCTTGTATAGACTTGGTATTCAATAGTGCTTAGTAACCTAGTTCGTTTGTTTGGGGAATTCGAGAATCCCAGAACTATGTGGAAGTTAAAAAAGGCAGAAAGTTGAAAACAAAAAGAACAGCTGTAGGGCCAGCCTGAAAGCTCAGCGGACTAAAGCCCCTGCTTAGGCAGAGTACAGCATCCTGCGTTAGATTCCCAACTTGCTGTACCAGACCTAACTCTGGAGCTCGCTGAATCTGCAGTTGAGACTAGGTGTGATGCATGCCTGTTATCCCAACACTTGGGAAGCTTAAAACAGGAGGATCACTGCAAGGACCATTTTGTAGTGTAATATAGATATAGATATAGATATCTATATATATATATATCTGTATATACAAAATAGCATAGATATACAGCTAGTTTCTCTTAGTTCAATGAGAAGAAAGTTTGAACTAATAGTATTTAGACAAGATATCATTTCCTTATCTTGCGCTATGAATGACTGCTACACAAACAACAATATGCAATGTATTAATTATTGTAACTGACCTACTAACCTGTTTTGAAACTGTCTCATTGCTCCTTCTTTCTCAGTAAAATTAATATTTATAAAAAAAGACAAGGCAGATAAGGAAGTGACACAGGCCATAAATGCCAGTCCTTATATTGAACAGAGCCAGTTTCCACAGAAAGTGACAGAAGTTGAGAAATGACAAAATGATGATTAGGGACAAAGTCATGGATCAGATGTTAGCATGATGATGTGCCTAGTGTAGGCTTTTAATATGGGGGAAGAAAGCACATTTGGGGACAATAGTGTTTTAACTGATTAGATACCAGATACAAACAAGACAAAATGTAACCCTCATTTATTAGACAAAGGAGCTAATTGTTCATCAAGAGATAGTATCCTTATGCTAATATCTTCATGAAGAAATTCTGAATATGTTTGCTTTCTAGACTGAAATGTGCAGGAGACATTCAGTCTAATACTAATACCAATACCAATTCTTTTGGTACATGGGTGGCCTCCTGCCCTTCCAGGGTCTATGAAAATGTTTCACTCTTGCATAGTCACAAAAGAACAAACACGACCTGCCTTAATCTCATTTAACACTTGCAATGTGGAATATAGTTACAGGATTTTATTTTAAATGTTAAGTAATTTAAATGAAAATATAAGCCTTGTATGTGGCCTATGGTTACCTATAGAGTAGTAGATAGAAAAGACAAATATACAGAAATTATGGTCTAAACTTGTCTCAATGGATAAAAGTAATAGATGCAATTAAAATGCATAAAGGAGGATTCTCAGGTTCAGGTTATATTAATGACTTGGGGAAAAAAGTTGTTTCTTAAATTTAAATAGATTGTATGGTTTTGCTGTATGCTTTGCTCAGTACGGGGGTATGTTATCAAATGGTACAGTCTTTTTAATTTTCTTGACTCCTGTCTGCACTTTTTCCTGTGGCCTCCAGACCTTTATCTATTTGAAGATCATTCTTTCTTCATATTATTCTGAAGGTAATATTGTAAGTGATTCCTTTAAGCAAGGCATGGTGGTGCATGCCAGTAATCCTAGCACTTTGGAGGTTGTAGGAGGAGGAATGTCGCAAGTTCAGTTCCAGCCTGGGCTACACAGTGAGCAGAAGGTCACCCTGAACTGCATAGTGAAACCTTGTCTCAAAAATAGACCAAACTCCCTTACTATTTCTTTTATAATTGGTCCCAAGCTTACTCACAGCTTTCAATACCTTGTATACAGGCTACACTATTTAATTACTATTTTATTCTTTAATTTTCAAACCTTTCTAGAAAACAAACTCAAAGTCAGTCTCCTCTGCTTTACCAGTTTTGAGATCCAATTAACAGAATTTTAATTTTTTACTTCAACTTCATGTCTGTGCTGATCCAATTCTGTGTTACAACCTATATCCTAAAGAGATGCCAGCTGCTGCTGATTATTGACTATTTTCCCGGGTAAAAGAGTCTTAAAGAATTTCTCAATTATGTGTAAGTGGCAGGGAAAAAACAGTCATGGTGGTAAGCAAGAATAACAAGGGAAACATCATTTCAACTACAATACATTTTGCGTTGGGTTTTCAATTTCCCAACAAGCCTAATGGAAGTTACATACATATTTTTATGTTTCCATCGTATATTAGGAAATGCAAGAAAAATATCTCCAGTTTCTCAATAAATGAGCAGATCTAGAGGTAGACTGATTTTTTTTTTTTT
>NW_004524594.1:9451384-9455336 GCF_000260255.1 Octodon degus
TAAGAGTTTCTGTACTTTTTTTGTGGTACCAATGATTGAACTCAGGACCTTGTGCTTGTCAGGTAGGCGATTATTCTACTGAGCTATCTCCCCAGCCCTAGACTAATTTTTAGTAGCTTACCATTTTTTAAAATAGCTTATATCTGGAGTTATTTATTTATTTATTTATTTATTGGAGTCTTTTTTTAACCTTTCAAAAACCTAAATCTCTATGTTCCATCTAACAACTTTCCCAATCCACCTACCAGGGAGTCTCATAGACTAAAAATAAGGCACTGTTGATGTAAATAATATATAAAAATAAAATTAAAACTCTTGAGTGAGACTATATCAGTTGAGGAAGAATAACAGTGAAAAGAATTCAATGTTTTTAAATCTATCTATCTATTTATTTATTTCTTTGGTATAGGGTCTCGCTGTGCAGTTTGGAAGTGCAGTGATCACCCGGTCTCAGCCTCCCCAGCTATGGGATTACATACACCTGGTTTTGTGGCTGGCTCAGTGCTTCTGGGGCCATGTGGCATGGGGTACTTGGATCAGACCCAGGTCCTTGAACTTGCCAGGCAGACACTTCGATCCCTGAGCTATCTCCCTGGCCAGAAACACATTTTAAAAATGTGATCAGTTTCAGCTTCTCCATTGAGATGCCCATCTCTCAGTATCAGGTATACTACAAATACTAGAATGGGCATACTTCATCCTTCACTGGGGCAGTTTTGTGAAACAAAAACATAAGTTCAGAAGAATGTATCCTGAATGCATTCATATATCCTAATCACAGCTATAGAAATTTTGTGGAAAGTTTTGGTCCAAATTTTAAAGCTCTAATTATTTGCACTGCTTTTCAAATGTAAAGCATAAGCATGATAAACATCATGTAATTTTTTCAACCAAATCAGAAAATATTCTTTACCATCTGATATTTGCCAGGCATACTTTTCTGGAATAAGATGGGCCTGAGGAAAAATCCAAAACTGAGAAAAATGTGTGACTATTGCAGCTCACCTTTTAGTAGATTTGAAATATTCACTTAAGAGGACTAGAAATACAGCTTGCTCATAGAGCACTTGCCTTGCCTGTGTGAAGCCTTAGGGTGAATTCCCAACACCACAAACACACACAAACAAAAATGTCAAGAAATTTGAAAAAAATATCAAGATCTTAGTTCATTGAGTTTTAAAGAAATTAGATGTGAAGTAGAACAAAAGATAGTGAATTAATTCTTTTTTTTCCCTGTGTTCCTATGGTGGTTGATACACTGTGTCAACTTGAGATGTGGGAAGCCAGGCAGGATCCTCTTGGTGATTCCAACCCCTGGAGAGTGGGGTCCGTGCCTCAGTGTGGCTCAGCACAGCAAGAGTATATAAAGGGGTTGAGGAAGGCTTCTGTACACCATACTTCCTTGGAGGAGTTTGATTAGTTGCAGCTGTGGAACTTTGGAGGCGCTTGGATCTTCCCAGCAGTCACCACCGGTTTCTTGGAGGAGCTCCATCCTTCGCAGTCTGCACGAAAGGAAGAATGAGAAGCTTGATGGACTCTGCAGATGCTGTTCCTCCTCTGTTCTCCACGGTTTTCTGCTTCCACGAACTGCTGCCATCTGCCTTGCAGCCAGCGGAGTATGAACTGAACCTCCACACATTGACTGTGAGCTGAATAAACCTTTCCTTCCTTAATTTTAGGTGTCGGGTATTTTGTCACAGCAATGGGTGAAAAAGCAACTGAGACAGGTCCCATCGTGACATTAACTCAATTTGCGTTGTGACGAGTAAGTTTAATTACACGTAAAACATCTGCCAGGGTGATTCTTTGAGAAAAATTATTTCCCATAAAAAAGAGATAAATGAGATTAACCTGCACCACTGCTCCATATCCTCTTGCAACTTGAGAAGATGTTATGTGGTAAGGCACTGCCTGGAGTTCTAGAGGCCACTAACAAGATACCAGAAGGAGTAAAGGAGAAAATGATGAACTTAGATTCTGATAGTGTGGGAGGCGGCTGGGGAAGACAGCAGCAAACTCTCCTTCCTAACAGTTGTGTGCAATGAGAAAATATAAACTATTTATTTTTAGGACAATGCCCTGTTGCTTGAGCCCCAAGGCATCATAAGTGGTAGAACTAGAAAGAGCAATAGGATTTTCAGTTTCCCTGATGCCTTAGACATCAGTTTCAGTCAATCATACATTCTTAGGGAATTAAAGTAATTGTTTTCTACCTGTCTTTTTTCTTGCTCTGAGAAAATATAAGCACATTTGCAATGGCTAACATTTAGCTTTCTCCCTAATGATAAACTATAAAGGTACAAATAAACAAACGTGACATTAATAATAGACATTAGTTGTAAAGTTTATAACCAACTATTGTATGTATCTAGCTGCCTACTTATATCACTTATCTGGCTTGAAGAGCATTGCACAGCATTCATATAAATTCATAACTCAGAATGTAATCTCACAGGGAAATGTGGTGCTTGCCAATGTAATTGCTACAAGGAGATGAAGCTGGCCAGGTCCTGTAGCTGTTGCTATGGTTATTAATTGTTGTATAACACTTGACTGGATGGAGAGATGCATACCAGATTAGTACAGTCTCCTTCTGGTTGTGTCTGTGGGGTGTCTCCAGAGATCTCTGGGGTGCAGCTCAGCAACTGATGTGAGAAAACTCACCCTGAGTGTAGTGGGAACTATAGGATTATATGCTAGAGGAGATGAAAGAGAAAGAGGACTTTAATCTGAACTGGATTCACTCTATCCTGCTACAACGTGTGTGCTTCATGATTGCCATCCCCAGGGGACAATGAAGCCCAGTTTCTCACACTTTCGTGTTTTCTCACACTAGCCACTACCAAGAGAGTTTCCACATTTTTAGTTTCACACTGGCACTACATTGTGGCTACTTCTTATTCTTCAGCTTCTAGCCTGTTATACTGAACAGCATCCAGGTTCTCCAGAAAATTTAGCAAAGAAGTATTAGGCTATTAGTTTTATTTGGAGTTCAGAGTAAGAGAAGGGTGGGACATGGGAGCCATCCATGTAAGGCTACTGGATGTGCTCAGGGTGCTGTTTGGAACCTATGATGACCCTTCATATGTGAATCCAGGGGTGGTCCTCAGGATTTGAAACTACAAGTAAACTATGTAAGAGAGTTCCCTTACTGTTCATGTTCCCTAGTGCTGCTATTTTTGCCTTCTGTCTATTAGCATGCACCTGGAGCCCTAAGACACATGCTCCTTAGGATCAGTTGACAGCGAAAGAGAAGGCTAGACCATGGTCTACAGATGGTTATACACATTATGCAGACACAACCTAAAAAGTGGACAGCTGTGGCACGGCAGCCACTTCCTGTGACATCTCTGAAAGACTGTGCTGAAGAGAAACCTGGCCCAGAGGCAGTGGTGAGTAATGAGATGGGGGCGAGGAAGAGATGTTTGTGGGGGGGGGGGAGCAAGAGCTACGAATGCGGGGGACCCTTCAGTAGCCCCAGGTTCCCATCCTCCCCAGCTTCATCCTTCAGTCTTCTTGGGGTCCACCTTGGGGCTGGCTGAGGTTTTATTTCTTCCCCTTGAGCTGTTCTATGGGGGAGCCCTGAGTGGGCAGGGAAGTGGGCCAAGTAGGTTTGAGGGTTTGGATTCTGTAACTCCTAGGTGCATTCTTTTTTTCTTCCTTGGGTGTCTCACAGATTATCCAACTATTGAATAAAATTATGAATATGTTAATACCAGCTTTTTCCAATAATAACAAATGTTAGAGAGAGAGAGAGAGAGAGAGAGAGAGAGAGAGAGAGAGAGAGAGAGACCTTCATGGTGGCATAAACGTGGAATGGCGAATCTTGTGATATATTTTGCTTGGAAGAGAAATAGAGGGGCTGGGGAGATAGCTCAGTGGAATATGCTCTTCCCTGGCAAGCACAAGGGCCTGAGTTCAATCCCTGGTTCTGGAGAGAGAGAGAGAGAGA
>NW_004524594.1:9455436-9456125 GCF_000260255.1 Octodon degus
GTGACTACTAATTCATGGGTTGTAATGACTGGACTGGCTGGATTACCAGGGTCTTGGAAGAAGCATGACTATAAATTTGGTGGCAATGGTGTTTTGGAGAATTGGTGTGAAGACAGAATTATCTTTATGGATAAAAACAATGTAAATTCTTGCCAAGAAGTGACTCTAGTCATCAAACCACAGCAATATATATGCACCCATATTTATTGCAGTGCAATTTGTCATAGCTCAGTTTTGGAAATGCCTGTAACATGAGGAATGGATTTAAAAAAAGATGTGGTATTTGTACGCAATGGAGTATTACTCAGCTATAAAATGTAAGGCTCAAGCCTTTTGTAGATAAATAGATGCAACCAGAGACTATATTGGTAAATGAAATAAATCAGACCCATATGTACAAACATTATAATTTCTTGGAAGTGTGAGAACCGTAAAGAGTAAGTAAAATCTGAAACATACTGTGAAAGGGAAAGAATCTGTTCAATGAGAAGAAAAACTTGGGATGTGTAAACAGGCATGAAAAATAAGGGGAAAAGATATATTTGTGTATATATTCAGGATAGTTTGAATTGTACTGCTGATTTCTGCTGGTCTTTTGAAATGAGCAGTTAATGCTTACTTGTTTTTCTTTTTTTTAATTTTTTATTTATTTGAGAGAGAGAGAGAGAGAGAGAGAGAGAGAGAGAGAG
>NW_004524594.1:9456645-9462192 GCF_000260255.1 Octodon degus
GCGGCTGGCTGGCATGTGGTGCTGGGGGATTGAACCGCGGTCCCTGATGCTTTGCTAAGCTTGTTCTAAGTAGGTGCTTTAGACCACTGAGCCATCTCATCAGCCCCTGAAAAGTTGTATAATTTCTAATGCTTTTCTATTACCATTTTGTATTTTCAAAGAATCAGATGGATAGGATGACCCATTTTAAGGATAAGAGTTCATTTCTCCTCCCAGCCACTCCTGTCATGCCTCAGTCTGTTCTTGACCATGGTGATCATCTTGGTGGGAAGAATAAGGCTGTGTCAGGGCTCAGCAACATGGGCTTCTGCTCACCAAGGAGGCTTGTCTACACATAGGGCTCAGTGCCATAGCAGAGAACAGCGGTGTGTCTCCAGGGTGGGATCATTCTCCACATGCTCTTCCTGCAGTTTGGTGGCAGATTGATTATTTTGGACAACTCTCCTTGTGCAAAGGAAATTTTTCATTCCTGGGTTAAACCAGATAGATATTTTTCTTTTGCTTCATGCAATGTCTCTGCTGGAACAACCATCTGGGCGCTTACACAGTGGTTCTCTCCTGGTATTCCATCTGGCCTCATTTCTGATCAAGAAGTTCACTTCATGGTGATTGAAGCCAAGCAAGGGAATTCCAGGAGTCACACTCATAGAGAGCACCGTTCGCATCATGTGCTTCACTGGCCAAAAGTAGCTGAAGTGACTGAAAGGTGGCCTTTCCCTTAGAAGATGCAATTACAAGTGCCACTAGGGTCAAAATATTTAGGGATAAGCAGAGGTCTCCAGAAGGTTCTATATGCTCTGAACCAGCCTCCCATGTACGGTACTGTTCTATTACCTTTGGCTCTGTTAACCTTGAAGTCTTAGTTTTAAGGGAGAATGGCTTTTACCAGGAGACACAATTCCATTAAACTGGAATTTGAAATTCTCCTTTGCCAATTTTGGTCTTCTCATGTCTCTTAAGAACCTAAAAAGTGTATTAAGATGTTGGCAGGGATGACGGAGCCTATTGAAAGTGAAATTATTATTCCACAATGGAGTTAAAGAAGAGCTGGTTGGTATGAGCAGGATCCCTTAGACAATTTCCTATTTCCATTTCCTGTTAGAAAAATCAATAGGAAACTATAACAACCTAGTCATGGCCATCCTAGTCATGACCTACCCCAGACCATCCAGAAGTGAAGGAATGGGTCATCCTACCACACATACACACACACACACAAAAAAAAAAAAAAAAAAAAAAAAAAAAAAAAAACTCCTGAGGTGCTTGCTAAAAAATCTTGTGATCATTACCATCAGCAACCAATTACCAGTTACAGAAGTATTAAGATTGTCATGAGTATTTCTTTCCTACATCATTAATATGCTTGTGCACATAAATAAACACATTATGGTGATAGCTGTGTTTGCTTTCTTTGTTTTCCTGCATCATGCCACTTACCACTGACATGCTTAACATGGGCACTTAAATGCTATTAAATCTCCATTATTGGTTAAGTAATATCAGAGGAAGAATAAACATCCACCTGAGAGAAACTTTGACTCCTATTTGGGGAAAGAATAAGTTCATTTTCGCATTGTGTGTCAGATAATTGTACATGTAAAATTGTATTGTAAAATTTCTCTTGCCTTCAAATAGAGATTAAATGTGATTAAAGGAGATGTTTTGATTTTTTAGGTGGTTAATAGGCAGGTTAGGAAGAGAAATAATAAGGTCAATAGGACTGGAGTGAAAAAAAAAGAGTAAATTAGTATAGCACACTTCTGGGTGTACCTGGGTGGTCTTTCCAGAGGTGAAGAACATGGAATCCAGCAAAGTAAAGAGGGAGGACCCAGCTTACTTTGGGTGGCACTGACTGAAAAGGAAGGGGACAGAAATTCAACCTGTGCTGGAAACATTTCATTCTGCTTGAGTTGGTTGCAGTTTTTGTGACTCTCATTGTCTGTGTTTATCAGACTCTATTTTCTTTTGGCTTTTGTCTTTAGTCTTCTCTGCAGACTCAGGCCAGTGTTTTTCAGGGAGCTGCGGCCTCCCTCAGCTCTTCACCACGGAGGAGGCCAGTGGGGGCTCTTAGGAGTGTGATGCATCCATAAATAGATACAGATGTAGATACATATAGACCAAGGTGGTACAGATTACAGATTCTGCTTGTGTGGAGAATACTGAGGGTAAGTGTCTTTGTAGGAAGCGAGAGATTTTACCTTAAATGTAAACACACCAGGAAGAAAGTCATATAAAGATGGCAATAGGGCTAAGCTTGACACACCTCAAGCTATGGAATGCCAAGTATTGTACTGATGGCAACCATGAGAAGCCAGGAGAGTCTAGGGGGATGCTCTTCTTCAGAATGGTCCGAAGGAACCAGACCTGCTGACTTTTGGATTTCAGACTTTTAGACCCAAGGACCAGAAAGAAAATATTTTTTCTGTTACTTTACTCCTAGCAGGGGATTACCTGTTGCATGAGCTTTGGAGAAACCAATTATCTGTAAGTGACAGCAGAGAATGGATATAATAAATGCTTTGTGTCATTAGAAAACATTTGGGTTTTTGCAAAACTAAAAGTTTATTTCCAAGTGCAACCTGAATTTATATTACTAATGAGGATAAGCATAAATTCATGTTTATGAAATTTTCCTTTTCTCTCATGGAAAATAAATATTTATACAGTTTCCTCTTTTTTATTAACTATATTGTTATTTTGGTCTTGCAAATGTTTTAGAACAATTTTACAGAGCCTTAGTAATGTGTATAAATTGCAAATATCTCCTCTTGTGTACTTTATTTTTTATTATAGCAAAGTATGCTTGCATATTTTGTAATTTTAATCCAAATTTAATTTTCTTCATTGATTTTAAATTTAAACCAATATATTTAAAAAGATTCCCTATTTTTAGAGTATAATGAAATTCACACATATTTTTCTAAAGTGTGTACTAATTCAAATGTAAATCTCTAACCGCTATTCGACTGTGTAAGTGAAGGTTCAGTTGAACTTTGTATGTATTTCAGATGGATTTCAAATACATTATGATAACTTATAATTCATTTATCACTTATTTGGAAGGTTACTTTTATTTTTATTAAATTTCCACACACATATTCACCTCTGCATATTTTATAATTTTGAGTTATTCATTTAAATCAGTCACTGATGCCAAACTCTTTTCATTATATGAACTTATATTTTAATATATTCTCAAACTCTCCCACAACATTTCTGTTAATGTTTGCTGAGTTTTCAATCATATTTCTCTCTCCATGAGATTTTTCCTTTGAGAAATTGTAGATATTTGATAACAATCACACTAAATTTGTATATCACCTTATGGAAAATTGATCTTTATTTCATTTATTCATTCTTTCTCTTTTTTTGTTTCTTTTTTATTTGTTTGAATGCAGGACTCACTATAGAGTGGAGGTTCTCCTTGAATTCACTGCAGTCTTGCTTTTGAGCCTCCTGAGTATTAAGCCTATAAACCATCACTAGCAAACCTGGAAAACACTGACATAATTTCCATGATTAACATTTCTATCCCTTTTTCATTTTCTACTTTTACAATTTTGTATTGTTTTAATAATTTTTTATATTTGAGGAAATTATAAGTTTTGTCTTTGAATATTTTATTTTGTTCATTTGTCTTTTTCTTTATAGCTTACTTTTTTTAAAAAAGTCATAAACTATGTTTAGCTTTCAGAGTAGTATTCTACTAAAATATCTTTTGATTAAATTATGTTATTATTTGAAGTAAGTTTTCATTAGATTATTTTGGACACTTAAAATAGGTAAGTGCCTTAATATCTTAAAATAGTGATACTTTTGACTTTTTTTATTTGTGAGATTTCCATTATCTAATTCTATTGCCCATATAATCAATTGTAGAAGGAATAGGGGATTGTCTTTCCTACTAAATTTATGAAAGCTGGTTTTACTGCTTAAGTCTAATAAAGAAAGTACTGATTATTTGGACTGATACTTTCCAAAGTATCATTATTTTTATTTATTTAATTAATTATTTTTTGCGGAACCAGGGATTGAACTCAGAACCTTTCCCTGGCCAGGGAAGTGCTTATTCTACTAAGCTATCTCCCCAGTCCCCTAATTATTTTTATTTTGTTAGCAGGAATTATTTTTGTCTGTTGCTTTTTAAGCATCTATGATTCTTTCATTTTTGGTATGTTCATATGATGAGTTCTATTAATGAAAGTCCTCACTCCATCATACCTGACCTCATAGCAAGAATCCCACTGGATTCTTAAGTATTTTTATTCACTGTTTGTGTTCTGTTCGATAAATTACAGTTATGTTTATTTAATTAGTACTGTTGTTGACAATGATGTATACTCTTATTTTCTTTAAGTTTTCATTATACATTAATAACAATTTTCTACTAGTTTCATTGAACGGCTTATTTAAAACTTTTGTCATGCTTTTAAACATTTTCAGAGTCATTAAAAATAAATGATTCTGTAATTTCTGAAAAGGTAAAATTGGCCCAGGCATTTATATTTGGTAATTTTATTTGCTTTTTGGACAAGATTATGAAGTTTATCTAGGCATTTTTTCTCCTTTTGCTGAAATCGCTCTATTTTTTTATGTCTTACAGATTTTATTTTTTAATAATAAGTTTTATATTGGCTGTCTTCTACAACTTTTAGAGTCCTCTCTCTTTGTCCCTATGGTCTTGCTTTTGTAAATTTGGTTTAAACTATTAATATATATATACTCATATCATTGTTCTGATATCATGTCAAAAGCTCATCTAATATAAAATTGTAAGAGTCACAAAAACTTGGAAGAATACCAGTTTTGCATTTTTCTATATTTTTATATGTATTCAAATAAACTTATTACATTTACTAGCAACCTACAATCTATTAGGATGTTTCTATGCTCCCTGATTGACTTTTGACTCCCTGCCCAGATTTGCCAAAGATCCTAAACTCACACCATCGAAGTTTCTTCCTTTCATGCCCTTCTTATCCTTGTATCCTAACTCTGGATCTCAGGATGTGGGTGGCTGCCCAGGTTGTGAATTCTGCAGGATTGTATGTTATCAAATTGTATTGTGAACACCATCTTCCCACTCTTTCTTTTCTTTCTTTCTTTCTTTCTTTCTTTCTTTCTTTCTTTCTTTCTTTCTTTCTTTCTTTCTTCTTTCTTTCTTTCTTTTTTTTCATGGAACCAGGAATTGAACTCAGGTCCTTGCAATTGTCAGGGAAGCGTTCATTCTACTGAGCCATTTCCCGGCCCCTCTGTCTTTCTTTTAAGAAGAGTTGTTGGATTAGTTCACTTTCTGGAAGATTTGGGTGATGGAGAAATTGCACTTTTGACCTTAGTACAATTGCAGAAGTCTCTTTCATTTTTTAATATGTGGAGAAGTCAGCAGCATGTCCTTGATTATCATTGGGGGTTATCTAAGAGAGAGAAGTCAGTAGGTGTCAGCCTGTGAGTCAGTTCACAGCATGCCATAGAGTGACATTCTGCTCACTACAAGAAAAAAGAAAGAAAGAAAGAAAGAAAGAAAGAAAGAAAGAAAGAAAGAAAGAA
>NW_004524594.1:9463102-9465764 GCF_000260255.1 Octodon degus
ATATTCAAATAATGGGACTTAACAAAAAAAGGGTATACAGATGAATGTCCATTTTGTATCTGTGTATTCAAAATGGTTAGGATAGGTATATAGTTACATTCTCTTAATGAATAGAGTGATTTGTTCTAATGGTGTTTGTAAATAGGATATCATGTCTCCATCTTGTACAGCAATTAACCACTCAGAAGAATGTATGCAATGTGTTAATTATTGAAACTGTCCTACCTATTTGGTTTGAAACTGCCTTATTGCTATTTGTTTATCAATAAAATTATGGGAAAAATGATGTTGATTTTGCTTCTGTCCTTGCTACCTCATTAAGTTTTCCATGTTTGATCTCTATTGCCCTTGTCTGAGCTACCTCAAAAATGCCAAGGAATTACCTGGAATACATCACCTATTACTCACTCATTGAAATTTTGTTTCTACAAACATACTAGATTATTAATGCATATTTTGTTATCTTGAAGGATTCCAAGGAAACACAATTTTTATGTAGTTTTTCTTTTCTTCATCTTTGCTTGTAGTATTTCCTTTGCCAGACAAGAGTAGAAATACCAGAAGTACCAAGTTATTTCTCTGAAGCATATGGCTTCCTCATACTTTTGCCAAGAGGCTTGGAACCAAATTTGCTATTATTACTGCAATTCAGGGACTTTGAAAAGTATGAGTATGATTTTCATATCTCACACGAGTTGATCTCATGTACAGACAGGTTTTGATAAAAAAGGCAACAGATAACTCAAAAAAATTAGAAATGCAAAAAATCTAGTTATTTCTATATTATAAGATGAGCTCTCACACATAACCAGAAAGTGAACACATTGTAGAAATTGGATAACTAAATTTTCTTTGATGAGCTTGATGGTTCTGTTCCCAATGTTTTGCTAAATGCAAAGAGAATCACAGCTGGGCCTTGAATCCTCTTATGCATTCCAATTTCAATCATGAGCTAGTATAGCTGGAAGTCAGATTCTTCCCAAATTCACTAGGAGATTTCTTGGCTACCGTCTAAGACATTCTGCCCAAAGCTAAAACTATACAGGCAAGGTTAAACTTTTGCACTGTAATTTTGTAGTGTCTGTCACTTATTACTTTGGAAATGCAAATTAAATTTGATCATATGCCAATAGTAGAGAAAATTTGAATCATTTTTTCTTATTCATTTCATTAGTTAACCTTTATACAATTTGATTTTGCTATTAAAAAAAAAAAGAAAAAAGACCATCTTACTCTTTCCAAATAATTTGGTGTCATATTCTGCAATTTTAAGTACTATTGGCAGAAATAACCTGAAAGTATTAAATAGAAAATTATAGAAAGAAAGCAACTTAAAGGATTCCTTGCCTTGCCTAATATAATAAAAAAAAATCCCATACTATCCTACACTGGATGTGAGCTATTCCTTGGTACACAGTATCTAGGCGGTAAGAACCACTTGCCAAGTGGTCTCTCAGAAGATCTTTCCGTTATCACACAGAATATCAAGGTTCTGGAATGTGTTTTTCTCAGTAACACTTTTTCTTTTTAACTTGCCAATGGACCCAAAGCTTAAGTCGAGAGATTCTAGCAATTCAGATATGAAAAAGAGAAGTCACAAAGTGTTTCCTATAAGCAAAAAGTTGGGAACTCTTAATTTTTAAAGATACCACGCCGTGGTTGCTAGGATCTAAAGTTAGAATGAATCTTCTTCCATGAAATCATGCAAAAGGAAACAGAAACTCATGCTAAATTGTCCCAAACCTCCTACTGCAAAATTATGGCCACAGTGCATGAGTTGTTAAGATTGAAGAGGAGAAAAAAAAAAAAAAAGATTGAAGAGGAATTCAATTGTAGGGCAGGGTATAATCTAATCCTCAGTTTCTGGTACCTAATGGCTATTTTATCTAAAAGAGATGAAAAGGCTATAATTGTTAATTTATTTTTTTACTTTTTTTATGTATTTGGTACAGTCTCTATGCAGCTTGGACTCATAGTGATCCTCCTGTTTCAGGGTCCCCAGTACTGGTATTACAGTCTTGGTGGCCAGCTCAGTGTGCCCAGAGTGGGTCAGCCTGGCTTGTGGTGCCAGGAATTGAACCCCAATCCATGTACTTACCTAAGGAAGAGATTAGCCCACTGAGCTGTTGCACCAGCCTAATAATTTTTACTTTTATTTCAATGTAATTGCTAAGATATTCTTTACTGAAAGAGATTATACAATTAAGTATAAGTGGATATGTCATACTGGAAAGATTTATATATATCTACATCCCATAAATTTTATTTTTATGCATTGTACAATCATGTGCTTTCTGTATAATAAGAATGTATTCATATTTAGAAAAACCTTTAAAAATTAACTATTAAATCTTAATTATTACAGATGCTTAGACTCAAAGTTACGGTCTATATTTTTCTGCTCATTGTGCTATACAAACTGAGCTCAGAACTTATACCTTGAGGCACTTTAAAGTCAGCACCAAGCATACTTGTCATCATTAAATCATATACGCAGGGATTGTAACTATTAAGGTCAAGACACTTCTTTATTACACCACAATACTAGATAACACAGATTGGCAAACCAGATGAGGAGGGAAGTGTGTTTTCCATAACCAAAGATGCATGTTGGGCCCTCAGCTGATGGGGATGTCACGCTGCCAGGGCCAGTGATCTCATA
>NW_004524594.1:9466070-9467116 GCF_000260255.1 Octodon degus
CGGCCTCAGCACCTGCTTGCAGGCACTTTAATCTGCTGAGCTATGTGGCCGGCCCTTATGCTGGAGACTTTACCCCAATGTTTAAATAGTCAGGAATACTAGCAATCCCAAATGAGAATAAAGGCAGCTGTCATTTAGTTTTTCATTTACAAGTAAAAAACTTTTATTTTTTAAGTTTCTTCTTGATTTAAATTGTGTTTTGCCTGCTATAGGATTTATCACGTGAAATAATGAACTCATAGCCAATCAGAACATTTTAGTGTAGCTCTTGTTTCCATGGTGTTGGAAGAATATATTAATTTTTTGGATTTTTTAATTTCACACACAGTCCTGAAATACTCAAATTCCATGCTAAAATTATTATAATACATGTCTGAAAGCACTGATGTTTTAACACACACTTTACTGGCAACAGTTCATATGAACACAATGTTATAATTTTATTGTTATCAACACAGAACAACATAGAGTTCTTTTTTATTTTTTTATTTTAAAAATAAATAAAAACAATGACACAGAATTTCAAGGAAGGATAATAAGAAATTAACAATGATTGATGTATTCCATATCGTCCCCAAAATATTTGGTTGGACTACAAGATGTAGGCAAGCAAAATTATTATTTGTATTCTGTGAGTTTTAGCTTTCTTCATGCTATCTTTTTATTTTTTTATATTTTACTTTTTAAAGAAACAACAGATTAAAATTAAAATAGAAAGCGTTACAAGTAATACAGAATTTCATTTAAGAAAGTAATATCAATTTCACAGTGTTTGTTGTAATACATGGTGTTGTCTTCCAACAGATATACACATGTAAAATTGGAAGAAGAAAAAAAGAAAGAAATACAAAGAAATAAAGAAGAAAAAAAGTAAAAATATTGATGAAACAAATTAAAGCATTAACTGCTTCTTCCATGGACCAACATAAATGCACAGTAAATTGTCCAAACCATCCTGCTTACATACATAGATATGCTTGGGTTATTTTTTTATGCTTTTGGTACAGGGTCTTTTTTATTTTATTTTTTTTTATTTTTAATAGATT
>NW_004524594.1:9470978-9472098 GCF_000260255.1 Octodon degus
ACTTATACATTGTTAGAATAAACTTATGTATGATTATATCTAAGTTTTCAGAAAAGTAACAAATTTTCTTATCTATTTCCTTGCACTGAATGTATGTTAAATGATTTACATATTAGCTTGAGATGTGTTACAAGTGATACTGGATCAAACAAAGAGTAAGAGATCATTTCTTAAGTTACCATAGGAAGATAGCTCAGTAGAATAAATGCTTGCTGGCAATCCCTGGTTCCACCAAAAAATAAAAAATAAAATAAAATAAAAAGACTGGCAAATAATGTTTCACAAAAATTTAGCAGTTTAAGAAAATTCTTTTGTATACAGAACTGATTTCTTAGTGCATAGAATAAAATGAAATGGCTTCAGTCCTGCTATTTAAAATTTTGGGGAAAATTCCACATGAAAGGGAGAAAAGATAGAAACAAAAGCAGCAGCACACATTGGGTCAGCATTCCTCAGAGAATCATTTCTTCTGTTCCTGATGACAGCTCACCGGGGGGAAATGTCAAGGAGAATGAAAGATGCCATCACTCAGAAATGTTCTGTGGCCGCACAAGAACAGCCTGTTGCGAAGGAAACTTTATAACAAATACAAACAATTCAATAAAGCTGGAAGCAGTAGAGGTTTTCAAACTAAAATAAAATCATTGGACAGATATATGAAGATGGATAGGAACTTGGTTAAGGAAACAGAGAACAGATCTGAAATTATTTTGCTAAGGAAAGAGATTGTTGTCTTGACTCCCTTTGGGAGGGTGAGAAATGCAAGATGGATATAAAACAGACTTCCAGAATTCATCAATAAAACTATAAAAGAATCTTTGACTGACATCACCACCAACACACATTTATGTTTAGTACTAGAGAATATGAAGTCATTCTACTTTTTTTCTGCATAATGCCAAAATTTAATGCCCAATCGGTTACAAATAACATCTTGTTTAAATGACTGATAAATAACTGAAATGCCATTTGTTCATATGAAAGTTGATGTTGTAGTAGATTCTCGATCAGTGGAGTATGGCTACTCATTGTTCTGAAAAATCATTATGGAGCATTGATGAGACTAGCTTCTAAGGTTCAAGACTGAATGAAGGGCAAAGGTAGACTGGGCCCAAGGTGA
>NW_004524594.1:9473178-9476575 GCF_000260255.1 Octodon degus
AGAGCAGTGAATCCATTAATTGACAGTTTCACTGTCAAGTGTATTTGGCATTTCCAGTGATTTTTAGAGTTAACAAGGTTCATGGTTTTGTGGTATCTTATTACATATTTTAGCTTCATTGGTCTTTTGCAATGACCTGAAGAAGCTCTTTTATTTATGAGCCAAAATTGCATATTCAAAGGACAGCTTCCAGCAATATCAACCGTGTGATCAATGTAACCTTGAAGAAATCAGGGAAACTACTATGATACTAAGAAAGGGCTTGTGAGGAAATATTGGACAGGTACCTTGCTGATTTGCTTAGAGTCATACCTAGATTGCATCTGCTGTGCAATCATAATTATTATTGAGTATTTATCACTTTTTCTTTTCGTATTTTTAGGAAAGGGTCTACAGGGTGCTCAGCATCTCACTACTAGATTGGACTCATAGTGATCTGCCTGTTTACAGCCTCCTAAGAGCTGGAATTGCAGGCACGTGCCACCAAGCGCAGTCTCAATTGTCATCTCAGTGTGCCCTGGGGGCGGGGCTGTCATTTCAGGCTTGGAGATCGAACCCCCAACCCCTGCACCTACTTGTAGGTGCTTTAATCCTCTAAGCTATTTGGCCAGCCCTTCTATCACTTCTTTATCCTAAGACTTCCTCAAAAAATTTCCATCTCTGCCTTTTCTAACATGTGAGGGATGAATATTTCCTGAACCTAGATACAGTGATGAATTCTTGGTGGCTGCTATATTTTATTTTAAAGATTATTGGACAGCATGTGTTACTAAGAGAAATGAATCATTTTCATTGAATTATTTATATAGTATAATGTGTAATACACTTAGACCTCACTTAAGAACCTACCTGTTTAATGAGTGTTCAGATTTACTACCGAAGTACTCTGTTCAGACTTATGGCCCACCTTAACACACATCTATGTTTTGTGTGCAGTTCTGTGCTTCTTCTTGATAGAGCCCCTGTGTGCTTTTTCTCACAGTGTGCCCTATTTATACAGAGCCATATTTTTCTCAGGTTGCACAGTACAGTACTGCATATTGCAGTTGTCCAGTTGAAAGAAAAATCATCCAATTAGCCTTTTTTTGACCATTTCTTTGTTTTAAATAGTATAATGTATGTACTGTGTGTAATTCTTCATTTAGTGACAATTGATGCAACAATCTAGTCTCAAGAATGTAACTTGATCCCTGAATGAAATTTATGAACCAATTACAAGCCAGATGGAAATATATTCTTTTAACAAAGGGCTGTGTCTCCACCAATCAAAGCCCATGTTCAAATTGAGTCCAAGTCTAATCCTACCATATGCAAAAAAGGAAGGTGCTCAGCTTCAGATTAGCAAAGGATTTGTCCTTTTCACCTCTACCTGGATTATAAAACTTCACTGCCTTGACAATCAGGCAGAGTTCCCTGAATTGCTAGTAGTTCTAGATGTTATTCTACTCACAAATCATTCTCTGCTAAGTTAACTCCAGTAATTTCTTGGAAATCATTCCTTTAACATTCTCTTATGAAATATAAGACATTTGGTTAGATAACCCCCCAAAAAATATTTGTAGTTTCATTTTGGTTAAAAAAGGCGGGGAGGAAAACGGGGGTGAGGAAGAACCAAGATATATCTTATGCAAGTACAAACTTCTTAGGATGGATGTTATCATATGTACCTCAAATGTACCAATAAAATTTAAAAATGCAAAGCAGAGGAAATGAAAAAATAGAGTTGCTTATTTTAAATAAGTACCAACATCAATGGGTATTTCTTTTTAAGTTAGTAAGGCCCTAAATCAACTAATTTGCAACACTATGCTTGAAACACCATAATTTATTTTTTAGTGGCCACTGTGATAAAGATAGTTCAAAAATATTCTAAAATTTTCCTATCCTATTTCACAAGTAACAGTCTCTGTTTCACCTCAGGTTATATAATCTCATTTATTCATCATAAAATTATAATGAGGTATAATAGTACCCCAATTTATAGTGTAGCAGACTTAGTCTCAAGCAACAAAATAGACTTTCTCAAATGACTAAGCTACAGTGCTAGATTCAAACGGAATCCTTTGAATTTCCAGGCATATGTCCAACAACAGGAATGCAAATGACATTTTTTTCACTTTGTAAATAATTTTGTTTGAAAAAATTTGGTAAAATTGATAAACATTTTAGTTAAATGGATATTATCTTTCCTGAAGGATTTAACAGCATATAACTGAGAGCTAAGATCCTATTTACACATTAGTTAGAGAAACAGTTTTTTGTTTGTTTGTTTGTTTTGTTTTTGTGGTACCAGGGATTGAACTCAGGACCTTGCACTTGCCAGGCAAGCACTTACTCAACTGAGCTATCTCCCTGGCCTGAGAAACAGTTTTTACATACTCTCTTGTTTGGCTACTTTTTTCATTCATGCAAATAATTTTTCATGAAGTATATATGGAGTGCTTCCTATTTGTCAGAATTCTACTGGGATGGCAGAAGTTCATGTATTCACATGCTCCAAATTTTATACTCATATATTCTGAATTAGAGATTTCATTCAATATGAAGCTGAATACTGCTAGTCTTTATTAAGATCCATCTCCATCACTTGTAATATGAAGATACAATCTCACTCAAAAGACTACTAGGCAGATGACAAATAAAACGTAACCTATAAAAATTAAAGCAACATTGGCTATTGAATTTTAAAATTTACAAATGGCTACCACAAAAATTATCCTGCTAAATTCTCTGTTAATAGGATTGAGCTAGTGTTAAGTTTATATGTCAGTATGGTCAGTATATGGGGTTCCCACACTGATATTTTCAGCCATTTCAATTTGAGATATTTATTAATTTACTGACATGAATTCCTTCATCTGTAAAAATGATAACCTTGCGCTGTAAGATTGTTACAATGGATACTGATATACTATAAAAATCACTCATTCAACAGTAACTATTATGTTAAAAAGAATAGTTATAAGAAGTTACATGTAATGATATGAGCAATGGAAATTCTCATAGCTGCTAGTAGAAGCATAACTTAGAGCAATCGTTTTTCATGAGCATTATGATTCTCTAAAACTGGATACCTACATTCCTTATGGCATATACATTTGCATGCATATGGTCCAGATATGAAAACCACATTAATGTCCATCATTGTTTGACCAGTTGTTTACATGATGGAATGTTACATAACAATATGAATGGTTTTTAAGCACAGAGTAATAATAGTATCAATGAATCTCAGAAATACAATATCAAGTGAAAGAAGACATACATTATTTTGTTGAAGTACATGCTTCAAAATATGCTACTTTGGCACAGGATTATGTGAAGTTAAAACAAATCAGCAAATGCAAGAAGGGTCCTCTGACCACTCCTCATTTTTAAAAAAAATTGTATTTAAATG
>NW_004524594.1:9476868-9481610 GCF_000260255.1 Octodon degus
TTTCATCCGCTGAGCTATTTGGCTGGCCCTAACTCTGTATTTCTATTATCTACATTTGTCCTAAGCCAAAAGGAAGGTAACATTTTTATTGTCAAGGCCTGAAAGTTTCCAACTACAGAAATCTTTACTAACCACCTTCGTAAACCAATGTATGTCCTTCTTAGCTATTTTTTTTCTGTTACTCCGTCCTAAGCCCCTCTGTGTATTCCACTGTGCGCATTCTACTACCCTTTGTCCAATTCAGTGCGTGAAATGTATGTCACTAATTCATTCTTTGCATCTTCATTTTTGATGAAAACCCCCACGCTGTGTGAAACTTTTAAATGTATTTGCTTGATTTTCTCCTGTAATTATGTTTTATATCAATGTACTTCTCAAGCCTTGCTAAAACACTTAAGATGAAAGTAAAATTTGCCTTCTCTACACTGTTATTACTATAAATGGAATAGTTTATATTTTTGAATTCAGCGGAAATATTCAGAAGGTTTTTGTGGTTCTTGACAGTTTTTTCCTTTGGTTATTCACATAAATATGTTCAGGTTTGTGTAAGTTTAGAGACTATCACGTGTTTCCACAGTTACATTTTTCTCTCCTTAAAATTATTTATAAATGCCAGTCTTATTTAAAATTAAGAACACAGGACATTCACACAAAAGTAAAGTGTTTCTAGAAATCTATAAAATGTGTAATTGATTTTTGCTCTAACTAAAATGTAGATAAATGTCACAGGTGCCTCATGCCCAAGAAGGTGCCTTTAATTTGGTATGGTGAGCCAATTTCGGACAAGCTACTTCTATGTCCCGGAAGACTATGTCACAAGTTCTTTAGAAACAAGGATGGTGCTGCAAGATGAGGACATGAATACCAAGTGAGCTTAATACAGTCAAGCTTTCTTAAAAAGCACATGGGAGAAACTGTCACAAGCAAAGCGATAGCTTTTAAATTTTTTTTTTCTTCTGCTAATTTTGCAGAAGAGCAAACAATGATCATTCATTGCACCCAGAAACTGCAATATTTGTAACATTTATTCATTGCTACTGATATTTATAGATCTATTATTAAGATCCTATGTATAAACCCACTGGCTGAGTAATTTTCTATACCGTGTTTTAAGACATGCAATTCTTGAATTTCTAATTTGAAGAGCTCCATGTATATGCAAGCCTTGAGATTTAGGGGCACAAGACAACAGAGGAAGAAGACAGAAGGACAGAGGAAAAAAGGAATTAATAGAAAAAACTGAGTCCCTGAAATTTCCAGTAATAGAGCAAATTAAATGTTAACCCAAATGTTTTAAACTAGAAATATAGAATAGTTATGACTTCAAAATATTATTTAAATGAATATTATGAAAACTTAATACCTATTAGAAATACTGTATGCCTTTATCTATTTATTTATATGTTGTCTGTCATAAGCTCAGAATTTCTGTTGCAATGTGAATTAAGTCGAAAAGCACTAGAGACACTGCTCACTGCTAAGACAAAACGCAGGGAGTGGGTGACTCTTCACCAATATCAACATCTAAATTAAATATTTAAAATTTAGACAAAGAATTAAAAATCAACACCTTATCAAAGCAAAATCAAAATTTTCTTGACAGTCTTACACTTTTAAGTCCGATTAGCATTCTTGTATCCAGTAGTGTAAACAATTAATTTGAAGACAGTGATATGCAATACAACAAACATTGCTGGATTCCTATTACTTTGTTCAGTGAAATTCTGTATCATTTCTAATGTGTATTTTCTACTATTTTTATTCTCATTTAAAAATAAAATGGCGCAGGCACCAGGGGTTCGATCCCCAGGCCTGTCATGCCAGCCCTGCCCTGGGGTGCACTGAGATGGAGTTTGAGACTGGGTGTGGGGGCACGCGCCTGTAATCCCAGCTCTTGGGAGGCTGTAAGCGTGCAGATCACTATGAGTCTGACCTAGTAATGAGACCCTGAACACCCTGTAGACCCTTTCCTAAGATACAGAAAAAAGATGAAGAAGTAAATAAAAATAAAATAAAACAAGAACCCCTACCAAAAGAATCTAAGAAAGCCTCTCTTCTCTCCTTTTCTTTTCTTTCTTTCTTTTCTTCTTTCTTGTACTAGGGATCTAAATTGGTGCTATCACACTTATTGAGGTCCAAAACCATTTTTATAGTTTTAAATTTTGAGACAGGTACTTACTAACTCACTAATTTACTAGGTTCCCATTTTGGGCTACAACCTAAAATCCTCCTGCCTCAGCCTCCCAGAATGCTGCAACTAAACTTTTAAATGTGCTACTCTAAGTATGTATTATATATCATGGAATAAATGTATGAATGAGAATAACCACTGTATTCACTGCCAGTCTACTGCAAGAGACTAACAGCATAAATTCTGCTTCAACATTTATACATGCCAAAGCAAAAAGAGTTTCTAAAAGAAAAGAATTAGGATTTTTGGGTGGTATATTTTCACCCAATAATATATTTAATTATGCAACAGCCATTAACTTATTAAAAGAGGCACACTGAAGAGCCAGTGATACGTATTATATTCCGCGGACTCACCTCACTCATGAAGAAAATCTGACAGGTGTGCATTGTCTCTTTCCACTTTATTCAAGAGAAAAGCAAGGTACAATGAGAATAAATATTTCCCAGTATTGTGCAGTTGAAATCAAATGCCAGCTAATGACCTTAGAGAATGATACATTGGAATGTATCTACAAAAATTCATTTAGAATGAATAAATTAACAAATAAGTAACTTAGTACAAAATTGCTATGATTAAAACTCTGAAATAATAGAAAAGAAAGAAAATCTCCCTAACATTTTTATCAGAAACTTTGTCAATCTTTTGGTATCTTTTTAATGAAAAGGCTAATCATGTTTTAGACTATGGATGCAGGATTTTGTAAACTCCATGTGGTTTGAAATTTCCATGGTCATGGAGTTGCTTAACAGCACTGTACATTGCAGAAAACTGTCAAAAAGACAAATTATTTTTATGTGAATGACAACAAATTTGCTCAGTGAAATATAATGACACATGGCTTTGTGCTTACAGAGTAACTTTTCATCACCTTTCAAAAAAGGTTAAATTAATTAATTAATTAATTAATTTGATCTGGCTATACAGCTCAAACTCTGTAGTGGTGGATACATTGTATCAACTTGAGAAGTTAAAAGCTTAACTAAATTGGTTCAGCAATTCTACATCCTAGTATGTGGAGGGCCCTCCTTAGGGTGTGGAGGGCCCTCACCAGAGTAACTCAGCAGCAAAAGGATATGAAAAGGGAACTGAGGAAGGATGGAGGGTGACACTTCCTCAGAGGAGCTCCAGTCTTTGCAGACAGTGTGGAATGGAGAGAGGCTGGCAACAAACCACACCTCTTTCCTCTCTTTGCTCTTTGCTGCTTTCTGCCACCAGGAACTGCTGCTCTCTGCCATGTGCCAGTCTGCTTTGGGGCCAGCAGAGGATGGACTAAATCTTCCACTAACTGTGAGCTAAATAAACATTTTATGCCTTAATTTTGGGTGTTGGATATTTTGTCCCAGCAATGAGAGAAAAGTAACTGAGATAGACTCATAGCGATCCTCCTGTCTCAGCCAGAATGTCTGGTTTTTGGTCCTGTATGGCTTGCCTGAGATTCTGGGGCCATACAGCATGTGGTACTGGGGTTTGAACCCAGGTTCTTGCTCTTGCCAGGCAAGTGCTTAGACCAAGGAGTTATTTCTGTAGCCCAGCTTTGCATTTCTTGTTAATTATTTCAATGTACCTTAGTAGATAATACTTGCTTTATTTAGTAGGAAATTGTCCTTTGATCCATTGTAATATCTTGCCATATCTCATTTTAATTAAAGGAAACATCAAATTATTGAAACATATCCATTAATATAAATTGATAATCATTAATTCACCTATTTAAATCACATCATCTTTTAACACTGAACTACATCAGCCACTGACTGTATTAATCCATGATCCAGTGCATTAAAATTTAATGTTCAATTCCTAACAAATAAAACATTACAAAAATACTTCCTTCACAGTTGCTGTGCAGTTTAAGAGGTATGGCTATGTAAAATCCTTTTCACTCTATCCTTTATCTGTGTGGTACCTAAAAGTTATTTTCTTTGAATGATAAACTAGTGTTGGAGATTCAAAAGATCTTAAGTATGTATTTCAACTGCTAATGAAGATAAATCAGGGGCAAATTGAAATTTTCTAATAAATAAACATGTACAAATAAAGGGAACTAATTGCTTTGTAGTTTTCCTGTAAGCCACTAGTTATTTATGATGCAAAACCCCTCTTATGATGTTTTATTTTTATTAGAAATGAATTCATAACTTCAGACACATAGCTATTTGTCACTGAGGATAAAGTGAAATAAAAAATGTAGCTCAAACACATTTTTTTTCACTGATAAGGTACTAGGAAATGTTTCACTTTTCTTCATTCTTTTTTGGTGTATGATGCTAAGAATCTCAGGGGTTCAAGCATCCTAACCAAACGCTCCACCACTGCACTATAATATCTGAGCTTCCCCCTACTGTTATGAACTACTGGACTTTATTAGATTATTTGCTGAATTCACGCACCTACAATACTTAAATAGCAATAGAATGCCCATCTCTAACAAAACTAAACAAAAAAGGTGATATGAAACAAAGACTATTTTGTATCTGTATATACAAAATAGTTAGGATAGATCTACAGCTACTTTCTCTTAATTCAATGAGAAGAAAGATTTGCACTA